>NW_006799945.1:5884315-5892328 GCF_000485575.1 Poecilia formosa
TTCTCAAGGCAATGGATAAATTTGCTCACATTAATCCACACAAAATATGCCTGATTTTACAAGCAATAGTCTCAAGTTTTGTTTCTTTGTGTCTATAACCATGCAAATTATGCATCAGAGATGCAAAACCACAGCACAATAAAGACCCACCTATTTTTGTATATATACATATATATATATAGACCCATTTTTAATTATCTTGGTAAGTTTTTGCTTTTATAGGGTCCCAGTTTGTTTCTCTTACTTCTGTATATTTCTTGTCTTACTTTGCACTTCCTCTTGAACTACTTTTGTCTGTCTCCCTCATCGCCATTCCCCTTCCTGTTTGATCACATGTTTACACCATCTTCAACAAAAAAAGCCAGGTAAATTCATGTTGGCAGATGTAACCAAGAAGGATTTTTTTCTGTTCATCTTCAAACCTGAGAAATCTCTGAAGCTTTAGTCCTAAGTGACTTTATGGGGAAAAGAATGCCTGAAAGCTCCATATATTTCTCCTTTGCTCCATTTGCTCCAGCTCCTGCAGGGCTTGATATTTTTCCTTATAGTGATTCAATTTCGTATTCAAATTACACTATATGGTCTTCTGGTTACCTTTTATTTTCTCTCTGCACCTTCACACTTTAGCTTTCCATTAACTGTGCTGTCGTCTCTTACTTTTCACTTTTCATTCCCCTACCTTTGGTTTCTAGTACACCATTTTCACTACACTTCTTATTAGATCCTGTTTCCTTCTTAAGTTCAGATGGTTCTTCCAAAGACAAAGCTTAATAGAAATTAAAATTTTAACTCTGAAATAGCAAGCAAAATCTACATTTCTGGGAAAAAATGTAGGTTTGCTAACTGTAAGAAACAGTTGCTCTTAAAAGTGTACCAACTCCTGTTAATATGCCTGGATTTTGTCATAAAAAAAATTTAAAATTATATTACATTTTTTTTTACAGTTGATTTCATTTTGCTATGAAATAAAAATCATAACAAAATCTAGACTTATTTCATGTGACTGAGGTCAAACTGTTGTGTTCACAGCCAAACAGACTTTAAAAAGAAACTGGAAGAAGTTAAAAGGAAATAAACAATATAAAAAAAATCTAAGTGGCAACAATTTATCCATTAGTTAATATGAACGAACCTCTTATTATTACAATAATTCTTTTAAAAAACAAAGAAAATGTTGCATCCAAAACTCAGAATAACCAGAAAAACTAAAATGAAGTCTAATTTATGTTCCAGAGTCCAAATAAATGTTTCTTTTTTTCTTCTGTCCGTTCAACAGCAGAAATTTAAAGATGCAATTCTTTGGCCAAACTGATGGGCGGCACTGTTCGTTTAAAGGATGTAGTTCCACAGTCAAACACATAAACACATACCCAACAGAGGTATGTGTGATACCTCTGTTGGGGTATCACACATTTGATTCTGTTCAGTCAGATGTAATACTATTTTTATTTTTTAACAACCTGGAATTTAGAAAAGAAAGTTGAAAATGGGCATAAGAACAAACAAAAATCTAATCACATTGACTGCTTTTATAATCCCACTTGATAAAAAAAAGCCAACTTCAAACAGGATAACTCCAATAGGTCAAGACTTCCAAAGCAAAAACTCATTATACGCAATCAATAAGCTTGAGTGGAGTTAATCTAAAATAAAGGTATTCAATCAATAATCTATTGTATATGGCCCCTCGTGTGAGTTAATGAAAGTAGGAGCATCGCATTGAATGAAGTGCTGCAGAAATTTTATGAGGTTTTCAACAAGCCATACAATGAAGGCAAAAATGTGTTTCATTTTAGTGGTGAGTTGTAGAATTGACTGCATGCATATTTCTCTCTTATCCATGTAGCAGAGATAAGAAATTATTTGCATAAGTCATTTCCTGTGTAATTTCCTGCTCAACTTTTCCTTAAAGGGTATATTAACTTTCATATAACTTTTAATATGCACACTATAAAAAGTCAGGTTTACAAATAATTGTGTATGGTGTTCTTTATGATCATTAAATTTGAAATATTTATAGTCCCACATCTATCTATCTATATGAATAACAAACATTAAAATTTACTGAAAATTAACCAGAGATTAAATCATATATTGTTTTAAAATGTGGGTGAACAAAATAAAAAAAAAATGATGGTGCCTCTAGAAAAGACCAAAGGAAAATGTTAGACTAAGATGTGTCCTCTGATAAGCATGTCAGGCGTCTTCAAGCTTGTAATCAGTGTGTCATTATTTAAAAAAGTTACACATATTCACTGTGCTGTTCCTGGTATACACTCGACTGAACATGGAGTACAGGAAGTGAAGAAGAGATTCTGGAACAACCTCCAAAAACATAAAGGTGAAACGCAAGAGCCAAAGAAAACTGCATGAAGGAGATCCAAGGAAAACATCACTGTTGAAAGCAAATCATAAAAGCAAGACTGGAATTTGCCACAGTGCATATTGACAAGCCACAAAACCTCCAGGAGAATGACCTTTGGACTTATGAGACAAATAGAAGGGGTCCCAGGATTGAATGTTGGGGTATCACACATGTGATTTCTGTTCAGTCAGATGAAAATTTACCTATTGACGGAAATAAGTTCCTCTTCTTTAGATATAACTCTAACCAGTCAAGTACTGTATCAGGGAATCGACCCTGGGATTAGTTTAATATCTGAATCAGCTCACATGCAACGTTCTTAAGTTTTCTATAGGATATCAAGACAACAGGAGGACATTAACTGATAGTTGTTGTTTTTTTTTTTAAGTTTTTAAGGTTGAGTTGGTGGAATAGTGTTATTTTCTTTTGTTGTAAATGGACATAGCATTTGGTACTGGATTGGATATTTATGTGCAAATGAACCTCATTTTTTTTTTGTTTGTTTTGTTTTTAATTTGACAAATTCAGTGCAAGTGCTGGTAGAGTGGAGTTCAGATGCTAGAGTTACAGAAGGGTTTGTCAATACGTCAACCATGGCGAATAAGACACGTTTTTGTTCATGTTTTTGTTAATGATTTTATAAAAATATTTTTTCACTTGCATGTTTCAGTTGATTCAGTATTCACAGTCTCTTGTAGACCCAATTTCTCTGCCATTTTTGTTCAGCCCTTCGACAATGGCTTTTTTGACTTTGTATGAGTGGAGCACTTGTCTGCACAAACATCTTCCTATGAGACATGACCTTCACTTCAATTGAAGCAATGGAATCATTGATGACTGAAATTTTAGAACGAAAGTTATCTACCAAAGATAAAGGGTAAGTGGAAGAGTAAATTTGATTAATCTTTTCAGCTGTGCTGTGCTGAAAAAAAAAAAAAAGTCAAAGTCCTCAGTGGAAAACAGAAACATTTTACTCTGATTTAGTTTTTAGGTTAGAAAATAAAGTAAAAAGATACAAAGTCCATAAATTTGAAGTCATCTAGTTATAAGGGTAGAACGCACAAAAGCAACTACACATGCTGGGTATATTATACAACTTTCAAAAACTATCAAAGGCAACAAATGGGTGAGAGACCAAGAAAAGATGCTCCTCCTTCGCAGGCTGACAACATTATGTGTTTGAATGATACAGGAAAAGTCCAAACCTTAATTCGACCAAATCCTAGGGGCAAAACACACTGAGCTTCAGCTTTTTTGTGAATAAAAAAAAATTGGCACACATTACAGTCTATGTATTTGTCTACATTTCTAATAAATCTACTGAATCTGGAATTACTACTAACTTACTGATAACAGATGTTGAGGTATAAAATCTTTTTTTTCGAAAGTATTTAAAGATCAACTTTATTGATCTTCTCTTCACACTTCAGTTTGTAGCCCCTGTAGATATCCAGCAAAAGGGGAAACATTCATCTACATTCACATTATAGCTTGGACTCTATATTCAGGGTATTGGTTATTTAAACAAATAAATTATACAATTCTATGTCATCAAATGCATTACAATACTTTGAGTTTTGGACACTATGCACAGTAACATTTTCCCTTCTGCCTCAAAGAACAAAGCAATATTTGCAGTATGCTTTAGAAATGCACAAATGTTGAACTGAAAACAGTTGAAACATCAAACGGAAAAGAAGGAACAACTGACATATTTGTATTACTTCAAATAAGGCACATCTTGCAGCACTGGATTTCCCTGCATGCAACCACAACCAAACAGACGCAGAGTAGACTCTTCGCTTGGGAGGCTTTTAATGGGCTGTTTCTCTGTTCATGCCACTGTGTATCAAACTTTCAAAGCAGAAAAAAAAAACATTTGCTCTCCCAAACTAACTTTTTCTGTCACTACATTTTATGTCAACCACATACACTTTACCTCCACTGCTCTACTATCAGTTCTTTAGTTGTTTCTCTGCCCTTCTAGCTCTCCCAGCAGGAAGTTAAAGTGGCATGTGGCTTAGCATTTGCTGTTCATTTGTTCTGTGTAACTACAAGCTGCAGAGCAAATAACAGAGTTAGCCTCTGGTAAATATTTCCATTTTCGTAGTTTACCCCCAAGGAAACATGCATGTCCATTATTGGATTGCATAGAGAATTTAGATGGTGACAGATACCAACATCCTACAACAATGGCATATTAGCCTTAATTAGCGTTTTAGTTGTAAAACGGACAATTACCTTTATCATGTCCAAATGTTTATTTATTAACTCTGTAAACAATAGTATCTAACATTAAACCAAACTACCAAGCTTTCCTCTTTACGACTGCATAAACGGATAATATATTTGTAGTATATATATATTTTTATCCAAATTCTATTATACCTATTCTAAAACATAAAAAAGTACATCTTCTTACTGTATTCATTAGTTGTTGTTTTAAGAATATAAGTATCAATCCATCCAACAAGTTGGTTTTGGGTATTTTTCACATGTGATGGACACAGAGGTGGAAAAGAAAGGAAAACAGAGAGGAAATGGGGAAAAGGCTTACAGGGAAATAAGAAGATAGGAGTAAAGCAGAAAAGCGTCAAGAGTCAATACCCCTTGGGCAGTTTGCTTCAACAACTGCCTAAAGACAAACAACAAAACAAAGAAACCAGAGGAAATAACAATAAATGCGGATATAACAATTATAACATCACTGGAAAGTACACAGTTAATACGTGATGTATTTAGTAGCATCTACTGCCTAAAATAAAGTATCAATGAAAAACACCTGAATCTAAACCCCTGTGGGTGTGTGTGGTTTTGAGATGGATTGCATTTATTAGACTATTCCATAAGAATTTTATAAGGGTTTCATGAGGAAGCCCTAGTCGCCAACACTGCAGTCACGAGCCCACAGGCTCCACCGGCAGATCTAACCATGGACACAGAGACCCAAGTCCCGAAGGCACACCAACTCCAGCAGAGGCCCGACAGAGCCTGGGGGCCAAGGCACACTTTATGCTCCCAGGTCCAGGTATCGCCTCCCCAGAGGTGCAACCCGTCCCTGAACCCAGGAGATGGTTCCCTTAATTGCTTTGTGGAGAAAAGCACACCGCCTGCATTAGCAGAGAAGCAGATCAACTTGGACCAGGACCAGGCACAAGGCCCAGATACCAGCCCCGCCCCCATCCAAAGTAAGTGAGCGTGATGCATTTATGCCGGTGGCAGTAGAGCCACGGGGGGCGGAGAAGCTACATTTTTTTTCACAGATTGTCTGTCTCATGTTGTACTGTCACGAGTCACGACATGGTTAGAGTTGTTACCAAATGTGAAATAACATATTGTTTATAAAAAATACATACTGCAGTTTTAAAGGGTAATACAAAATGCATAGCACTTTTTAATATCTTTGCTCACTGAAATCTGACAAAAAGTTTAATGTAGTGTGGAGACATAACTTCAGTCAGCAATGTTTTATCTCTTTTACCAAGGAAGGTTAGACTGTATACACTGTGTTTTGAAATATTTGTTACATAATGATGAGTTAGACGGCTGACTTTTTTTTTTTACTTAAAAATGCATCATGACACTTTTCCTTAGCTAATTTGTCCTTTAATGTTCAATTTATGCTGCCAGTATTCCTCCACCTTTGTCAAAATGCAACATTTTTCACTTAAGCACCGAAGTTCCCCTAGCAGTTCCCCAAGAGCCAGTAAATAACTTAAGAAACTAAAAATGATTAAACGCCCCAACCTAATCATAAACTCTAATTATAATATGATTGAAAGCTGAATAAAATCCTACATCATAGCTAAAAATGAAATGTTGACCTTTCCATTTTGTCCCTCTAGCCGGGGAAACTAATACATTTCCAATTTTCACTCCTATCTCGTGCCTTTTTCATTGTCTCATGTCTTCTCCCTTCATTACTCTCCATCTCTGTCCTTCCCTTTTACATGCCACAGTTCTCATCACACAGAATCAAACGATTTAAAGGCTGATAGTGCTAGTTCGAGGTCTGGCTTTCTGAATTATAACAGTTAGGGTTGATTTGCCAGTGCAGTTCTCCCGCCTACCTGATAATTCTCTCCCAGGGCTTCTCTTGCTATAGCTGATGCCCTATACACCCACGACTTTCCTTTCTTAGACAGAAAAACAACAAGGCTTGTTCTAGGCTCTCGACACTCAGGGCCTGTAGTGAAGGATGGACTCCGCATTGATATCATAGATTATGATGATTACTTTTCAGCTCTGTAGGGAAAGATGTTTATAAATATGTAGCAGTTGCAGAGCTAAGCCATTTTTTTTAAAAGGCATCATTCCAAAAGACTCCTTTTATAAAAAATGTTTCAGTTTCTTAGACTTTTAAGAAAGTACTTTGTGATTAATGGCAATGGAGAGAAAATGTAAAGACTAAGCAGAAAAATTAAACAATATGAATGTCCTGCTTTCAAACTCCTCCGCACATCACCCACTTAAGCAGTAAATTGTAATATGATGTGCAAAGCTATGGTCAACATTTACAATTTTGCAAAATTACACGTACATAATGAGTACACTTGTACAAAAATACCACATGTAAAAGATTCCCAGTAGGCTTTGAGTCTAAGAGCCCATGAGCGAGTTTAGCCATATGTAAATTTTCTTTACATTTCCATATGAAAACAGAGTCACATTATCACAGTCTGTTTTTATTTTTCCACAAAAACACTGTATTCCTTCAGGTGAAATAAGCATTAGTGATTTGTTCTTTAAATCTTGGCCTATGGCTGTGGAAGTTTTGCATATTACAAAGTAATTAAATAGCAGACCACAGCAATCTCTCGTGAATTATCTTACCATTCAAGATAATTACGAACAAGCACAAATTAAAAACAAAAAAAAGAAAGAGTAGACAGCATAGCAGCTGAATATTAAAAAATACTAAAATGATAGCATTGATGAAATCTAAGAATTTTTAAAACTGTAGAATTATAAAAAAAGTTGTAAATAACTAGGTGAAAAAAAAATAAAAAAAAAAGAAGGTGGTATCGTACCACTTTTAAGATAAAGTCTGTTGTATTTCTTAGTACAATGACACTGACACGATGGCCAAACAATAGCAAGATGAAAATGTAGCATGGCTTCCTTATTACTGTGCTAATTTAGCGTTGCTCAGAAAAGGAGAGATTACATTGCCCTCACATGCAGACCCCAACACATCTACCCAAACCATGTTATGGCTCTTTCATCAGACAAATAATAGGGTTCACATTCTAGCCACATATGTCAACTGTAAGCACATATGCCCTGCCCCCCCACCCCTCCCTCTTTTTGACATTTCCAGGGACGAAATGTGATTAGAAAAGTAATGTCAACATTTGCAGTTGCGTCACGAGAGCTCAATCCAGGACTGCCAAGGCTGATAATAACAAGGTAGTGCAAGGGTCTGGACAATGAGGCCCTTGGGGTGACTTTGATTGAGAAACATGCTTTGGCTGAGGAGAAAAGGGGCCAGAAAATGGATTTTTGCTTTTGTTAAGGTGCAAGTATAGACGAGCAGACAATAGTGCATACTTGCAAAGGGCAGTGAGTGGGGAAATAATGGGGAACACATTCTTGATTTGCTTCCCCGTTTTACTTGCGGACTATATTTTCAAAACATTTTTTTTTTT
>NW_006799945.1:5900627-5914258 GCF_000485575.1 Poecilia formosa
GAGACCAGGAAAAGCTGATCCTCCTTCGCAGGCTGACAACACTATGTGTTTGAATGATACAGGGAAAGTCCAAAGCTTAATTCGACCAAATCCTAGAGGCAAAACTGACTGAGCTTCAGCTTTTTTGTGAAGAAAAAAATTGGCACACATTACAGTCTATGTATTTGTCTACATTTCTAATAAATCTACTGAATCTGGAATTACTACTAACTTACTGATAACAGATGTTGAGGTATAAAATCTTTTTTTTCGAAAGTATTTAAAGATCAACTTTATTGATCTTCTCTTCACACTTCAGTTTGTAGCCCCTGTAGATATCCAGCAAAAGGGGAAACATTCATCTACATTCACATTATAGCTTGGACTCTATATTCAGGGTATTGGTTATTTAAACAAATAAATTATACAATTCTATGTCATCAAATGCATTACAATACTTTGAGTTTTGGACACTATGCACAGTAACATTTTCCCTTCTGCCTCAAAGAACAAAGCAATATTTGCAGTATGCTTTAGAAATGCACAAATGTTGAACTGAAAACAGTTGAAACATCAAACGGAAAAGAAGGAACAACTGACATATTTGTATTACTTCAAATAAGGCACATCTTGCAGCACTGGATTTCCCTGCATGCAACCACAACCAAACAGACGCAGAGTAGACTCTTCGCTTGGGAGGCTTTTAATGGGCTGTTTCTCTGTTCATGCCACTGTGTATCAAACTTTCAAAGCAGAAAAAAAAAACATTTGCTCTCCCAAACTAACTTTTTCTGTCACTACATTTTATGTCAACCACATACACTTTACCTCCACTGCTCTACTATCAGTTCTTTAGTTGTTTCTCTGCCCTTCTAGCTCTCCCAGCAGGAAGTTAAAGTGGCATGTGGCTTAGCATTTGCTGTTCATTTGTTCTGTGTAACTACAAGCTGCAGAGCAAATAACAGAGTTAGCCTCTGGTAAATATTTCCATTTTCGTAGTTTACCCCCAAGGAAACATGCATGTCCATTATTGGATTGCATAGAGAATTTAGATGGTGACAGATACCAACATCCTACAACAATGGCATATTAGCCTTAATTAGCGTTTTAGTTGTAAAACGGACAATTACCTTTATCATGTCCAAATGTTTATTTATTAACTCTGTAAACAATAGTATCTAACATTAAACCAAACTACCAAGCTTTCCTCTTTACGACTGCATAAACGGATAATATATTTGTAGTATATATATATTTTTATCCAAATTCTATTATACCTATTCTAAAATATAAAAAAAGTACATCTTCTTACTGTATTCATTAGTTGTTGTTTTAAGAATATAAGTATCAATCCATCCAACAAGTTGGTTTTCGGTATTTTTCACATGTGATGGACACAGAGATGGAAAAGAAAGGAAAACAGAGAGGAAATGGGGAAAAGGCTTACAGGGAAATAAGAAGATAGCAGTAAAGCAGAAAAGCGTCAAGAGTCAATACCCCTTGGGCAGTTTGCTTCAACAACTGCCTAAAGACAAACAACAAAACAAAGAAACCAGAGGAAATAACAATAAATGCGGATATAACAATTATAACATCACTGGAAAGTGCACAGTTAATACGTGATGTATTCAGTAGCATCTACAGCCTAAAATAAAGTGTCAATGAAAAACACTTGAATCTAAACCCCTGTGGGTGTGTGTGGTTTTGAGACGGATGGCATTTATTAGACTATTCCATAAGAATTTTATAAGGGTTTCATGAGGAAGCCCTAGTCGCCAACACTGCAGTCACGAGCCCACAGGCTCCACCGGCAGATCTAACCATGGACACAGAGACCCAAGTCCCGAAGGCACACCAACTCCAGCAGAGGCCCGACAGAGCCTGGGGGCCAAGGCACACTTTATGCTCCCAGGTCCAGGTATCGCCTCCCCAGAGGTGCAACCCGTCCCTGAACCCAGGAGATGGTTCCCTTAATTGCTTTGTGGAGAAAAGCACACCGCCTGCATTAGCAGAGAAGCAGATCAACTTGGACCAGGACCAGGCACAAGGCCCAGATACCAGCCCCGCCCCCATCCAAAGTAAGTGAGCGTGATGCATTTATGCCGGTGGCAGTAGAGCCACGGGGGGCGGAGAAGCTACATTTTTTTTCACAGATTGTCTGTCTCATGTTGTACTGTCACGAGTCACGACATGGTTAGAGTTGTTACCAAATGTGAAATAACATATTGTTTATAAAAAATACATACTGCAGTTTTAAAGGGTAATACAAAATGCATAGCACTTTTTAATATCTTTGCTCACTGAAATCTGACAAAAAGTTTAATGTAGTGTGGAGACATAACTTCAGTCAGCAATGTTTTATCTCTTTTACCAAGGAAGGTTAGACTGTATACACTGTGTTTTGAAATATTTGTTACATAATGATGAGTTAGACGGCTGACTTTTTTTTTTTACTTAAAAATGCATCATGACACTTTTCCTTAGCTAATTTGTCCTTTAATGTTCAATTTATGCTGCCAGTATTCCTCCACCTTTGTCAAAATGCAACATTTTTCACTTAAGCACCGAAGTTCCCCTAGCAGTTCCCCAAGAGCCAGTAAATAACTTAAGAAACTAAAAATGACTAAAGGCCCCAACCTAATCATAAACTCTAATTATAATATGATTGAAAGCTGAATAAAATCCTACATCATAGCTAAAAATGAAATGTTGACCTTTCCATTTTGTCCCTCTAGCCAGGGAAACTAATACATTTCCAATTTTCACTCCTATCTCGTGCCTTTTTCATTGTCTCATGTCTCCTCCCTTCATTACTCTCCATCTCTGTCCTTCCCTTTTACATGCCACAGTTCTCATCACACAGAATCAAACGATTTAAAGGCTGATAGTGCTAGTTTGAGGTCTGGCTTTCTGAATTATAACAGTTAGGGTTGATTTGCCAGTGCAGTTCTCCCGCCTACCTGATAATTCTCTCCCAGGGCTTCTCTTGCTATAGCCGATGCCCTATACACCCACGACTTTCCTTTCTTAGACAGAAAAACAACAAGGCTTGTTCTAGGCTCTCGACACTCAGGGCCTGTAGTGAAGGATGGACTCCGCATTGATATCATAGATTATGAAGATTACTTTTCAGCTCTGTAGGGAAAGATGTTTATAAATATGTAGCAGTTGCAGAGCTAAGCCATTTTTTTTAAAAGGCATCATTCCAAAAGACTCCTTTTATAAAAAATGTTTCAGTTTCTTAGACTTTTAAGAAAGTACTTTGTGATTAATGGCAATGGAGAGAAAATGTAAAGACTAAGCAGACAAATTAAACAATATGAATGTCCTGCTTTCAAACTCCTCCGCACATCACCCACTTAAGCAGTAAATTGTAATATGATGTGCAAAGCTATGGTCAACATTTACAATTTTGCAAAATTACACGTACATAATGAGTACACTTGTACAAAAATACCACATGTAAAAGATTCCCAGTAGGCTTTGAGTCTAAGAGCCCATGAGCGAGTTTAGCCATATGTAAATTTTCTTTACATTTCCATATGAAAACAGAGTCACTTTATCACAGTCTGTTTTTATTTTTCCACAAAAACACTGTATTCCTTCAGGTGAAATAAGCATTAGTGATTTGTTCTTTAAATCTTGGCCTATGGCTGTGGAAGTTTTGCATATTACAAAGTAATTAAATAGCAGACCACAGCAATCTCTCGTGAATTATCTTACCATTCAAGATAATTATGAACAAGCACAAATTAAAAACAAAAAAAAGAAAGAGTAGACAGCATAGCAGCTGAATATTAAAAAATACTAAAATGATAGCATTGATGAAATCTAAGAATTTTTAAAACTGTAGAATTCTAAAAAAAAAAAAAAAGTTGTAAATAACTAGGTAAAAAAAAGAAGGTGGTATCATACCACTTTTAAGATAAAGTCTGTTGTATTTCTTAGTACAATGACACTGACATGATGGCCAAACATAATAGCAAGATGAAAATGCAGCATGGCTTCCTTATTACCGTGCTAATTTAGCGTTGCTCAGAAAAGGAGAGATTACATTGCCCTCACATGCAGACCCCAACACATCTACCCAAACCATGTTATGGCTCTTTCATCAGACAAATAATAGGGTTCACATTCTAGCCACATATGTCAACTGTAAGCACATATGCCCTGCCCCCCCACCCCTCCCTCTTTTTGACATTTCCAGGGACGAAATGTGATTAGAAAAGTAATGTCAACATTTGCAGTTGCGTCACGAGAGCTCAATCCAGGACTGCCAACGCTGATAATAACAAGGTAGTGCAAGGGTCTGGACAATGAGGCCCTTGGGGTGACTTTGATTGAGAAACATGCTTTGGCTGAGGAGAAAAGGGACCAGAAAATGGATTTTTGCTTTTGTTAAGGTGCAAGTATAGACGAGCAGACAATAGTGCATACTTGCAAAGGGCAGTGAGTGGGGAAATAATGGGGAACACATTCTTGATTTGCTTCCCCGTTTTACTTGCGGACTATATTTTCAAAACATTTTTTTTTTTTGAAGTTTACAAAGATTACCTTGTTCTTCTGGTGTTCCTGTAAGGCACAATTGTGTGGTATTTAACAGAACAGGGAGAGAAAAAATAATCTAAATCTGTGAAATGAATGACTTTGCTCTCTGTTGCATATTCTTGTGTGGAAAGCTTTTGGGTGCAATGGAGTTAGGTCCCATTATAGGTGTTTTTATGTGCTAGTCTCTACATGAGCCTGTGTATTTCTACCATAGGCAGCGCAGAACTTGGCTCTTGTTATAGCCCTTTTCATTTATCTTGAAGTGAGGCCTGCAGCTGTCGGCCGAGTGCTACCGCAACAGCTTTGTGAGAGTGGACCTGTCAGTGAAAAGCAGCAGCTAAAGAGGAGTGTAGCCTTTGTCCATTCAAACTAGCGTCCAACAAAAAGTCCCTTTTGTCCTCCGTCCTGCACTTTACCACATCAAAGCCTTCTTCTTCTTCTGGTCTACATATCACAGCACACCAACTCCAGTTCAAAGGCAAGTTACCTTAAACAAACATATTTAAGGTAATTAATGTCAAACAGTTTACATTAAAAATCTAAGTGATAAAGCATGTTCCCGTCTTGAATCTTTTCATAAGATGACAAGGTCTGAATACCTCTGCCAAGTCACACTTCCAACGGCACAGATGTTCCCAATTTAGCTCTTAAATCATTGATGGCTGCTTCCAGATCCCATCTGCTATCATTAGCGTTAAGAGGAGGGCAAAACAAGCAGCTCAAATGCTCATTAATTTAACATTTGTTTAAAATTTTGGTTACACTTTTTTTTGAAGGGGGGTGAATAAGACTGACATCACACTTTCATAAACACCTGTTATGAACATGAATAAGCCTTCATGAATATTTATGACTGTTGTCATAAAGCGTCATTCGGTAATTTATGACACTTTTAATACAAAGTTGACATTATTCAAAATGTCTTTATGACAACTTGACATTAACCAAGAAATCATTACTGATATGAATTTGTTATAAAATAATTACTGATTGCACTTTAAAAATTAGGTAAATTTATGTTAAAGGTAAAGTTTGTTTTTATTCATTTTTGTTTGCTGCATTTTATTTGCTTTTTGTTTGAGTCTTTTTGTTTGCGTTTCTTTTTTGTTTGCTGCATTTCATTTGTTTGCATCTCTTTTTTTGTTTGCATGTTTTCTCTGTTGCTGCGCATTTGCACCTGTCGGCCACCGTACTAAATGCTTAAATTTAATATTTATTCATAAAATAAACAGGAGGAATACACCATGCCCACCAAATGTCTGCACAAATATTTTATAAGAGCTAGAGTATTATACATCATATACGATTCGGAGCAGATCGTATGATATATGTGAACACTGGACAAAAACTGTTGAGCAGCTTGGCCCCGCCCTTTTCAATTCCAAAGATATAGTCAAATTTCATGTGCATTTCATGCATTAATTTGGTGCGTTTCTATATCCGCAGGCCTCCAAAAAGCCTCTTCATTTCAGAAAGGAATAATAAGAAACATTATAGCTACAATAGGCCTTCACAGTGCTTTCGCTGTACCGGCCTGAAAAAGGGAAAACAAATTTACAGTGGGAAAATAAGTATTTATTCTCCTGCTGGTTTCTAAATGTACTCTCTTAAACCCAATAACACAGCCTCTGCATCTTATGCCATCTTAATTTTATTATGAAGAAACAGAAATTTCCCGAAAATTCATAAAGCGAGAATAATTTTCTGTTGATTAGCAATTAGACCATATTATCCATTTTATAGTTGTGTAGAAACTCTCATACCATGAAATCAGGTTATTTGTACTCAAGGCTTTCATACTTTAAGAATCTCATAACGGCTCATGAATAAGCCAATGGCTGCAAAAATACAGGATGCTTTAGCACAATGTCATGTTGCTTCTATTAAAAATAAATTCATTGTTTGTTTTTTCTTTTACTTTGGTTTCAATAAATGTGGAGGACACAATGTAACATGCAAATTAACTTAAGACAAGGTAAAAAATTAACCGCAGTGGCTCAAAGGTCTATCTCCAGCAACAGACAGTGCTCTAAGGCTTGGTGCAATTCTACCCTCTTCAGGTCAGCTATGTGTGATTATCATTCAGCAGAATCAGAAAATTCTGATTACTGCTGGAAGGCAAACAAATCCGAGAGAGAGAGTGACATGAAAGTGATATTACAGTGACTTTTTCCCAATGAGATGTACGCATTTACAAAAAAAAAAAAAAATGACAGAAAAGAAATGGATAAACTAAACGGAGCAACATAATGTGTAATGAAGAGCTGAGCAAAAAAAGAAAAATGTACAGGCTACAAATATTTACAGACTGAGATAGTAATATGTTATTTTGTTGTCCTTTTCTCTTCATTTTGAGATTATGTATGGTCCAGTTTTAACACAACAACATTTTTGGCAATTGCTCTTTCCATATTTGTGATGATCCTATCAAGCCACCCTGTGTATGATAAACTCTTGTGCTTGTTCCCAGCCTTTGGCTCAAGAAGGGTAGAAATTTCCCTGGAGGTTGAAAGAATCATTTTTCTAAAGTCACTGAAATGTAAACTTGATTTTTTTCTTTTTCAGTAAATTTCTATAAATTGAATTAATAAAACATATAAACACACTCAGTTAGGAATATCTTTATTAATATGGTCATAACTTCTACAAAACATTCCTATAATGATATACAAGGACTTGAGAGCACGTATATGGAAAAAAAAAAAGGTTATCCTATTATATTCTCCCTTCAGCACTTGTTATGCTCCTTAAACCTTGGGGTCTCAGTCAGTTACAGTTACCCGGGCAACAGAACACATAGAGAGAAAAGGTGATTGAATGTGAAAAAGGGAAAGAAGTGAGACACAAAGATGGAGGGAATGCTCTACTTGAGTTTAGTCTTTCACAAGGCAAACTTTATGGTACTTTTACATTCATCATAACTGGAAATGAGGACAAAACTAGGTTTTATTCGTAGCTCTTGCCCAGTTGAATAAGTCCTATTCGGATTTATCTTTTAAAGTTTGGACTTGACGCATGTCTGGAAAAAAAATGACATTCAACTTGTGTATATAACTTTAGGGATTTGGAAATTAACTAAGTAAACGCAACTCAGGGCTTCAAGTCATGTTTTGAAGCAGTGTTTATACAAGATGTAGAGGTGTTTTTTTTTTTTGCTTATTTTGATCTGCTTATATAAAATATGAAAGTTATATTTGTTACTGGAGTTTGTAGCTCCTGCAGGCTCTCCATTTGCAGCCGTTTATGCTGTGGAACAGCGTCACCTTCTTAATAATGGCGCCTAATGTTAAAGAAAACAACTCCAGCTCGCATGGCATAACACTGAGAAATGATAAAAGTGAATAAATTTCAATATTTTGCAACTGTTTTACAAGCGCCATTTCATTTTTTCATCACAGTAATCAAGCAGTAGACTGCACTTAATACAAGTAGATGCAAACATGCCCCACTAAGTCCAGAAGATGGGAGCATTTGTTCTCTCTTAAGCCAGAAAGACAGGACAGGCAAAAGGGAATCAATTAAGCCGTAATAGTAGAGTGACGCAACCAGTTAAAGGGTTAATTCAGAGTTTTGGAACAGGGTTTTCTGCAAAAAGATTTCTTTAAAAAGGTTTTTCCAGTCAGACAATCAAGTTCCTATGTAGAGCTGGTAGCCAATTCTGACAGCTTTATAATCTGCTAGTACACTCTAGCTCCCCCCAAAAATGGATTTGGATTTAGTATCAGATTCTCTGTTGTGCAACAGTGACGAAAATGTTGTGTTCCTGCACTTTCCAGATATTATAGTTGTTTGAACATTATCAGAGCAAACTCAATCTGCTGATCCACAAAACCCAGGTGATAACGTCAAAGAACCTCACTTCAAAAAAATCAAAAGAAGCCCTTTATCAGAATTATTCAGAGGGGGGAAAAAGAGCATTGATTAAGGTATCAAATAGTTTTAAGGTGTCTGCAAAAAGTATACTGTTCTACTCTATTATAACAAGATGTGTGCTCCCCAGATCCTCCATGTCATTTTCCTCCTCCATCCCCCTGGACACTTTTGTATCACCCTTGGCTCAACGGCCAAGTAAAATAGAGATTTCTCAGTGCAGTGCTGCATTATGCAAGTAGATCCACATGTCCGGATATTCTGACAAAGTTGTTTCATTTGTGTTCTGTTTATTCCCCTGGCAAAGTATCTGTGTATCTATGTTCTAATCTAAGTCATATAGTTTGTATTGCGAATATTAAAAAAGAAACCAAATAATTTTAAGGACAACTTGGATAATTTACCTGATTTAAGTGTAAAGGCAAATACATCTAGAAGGCCTTACTTAAAGGGAAGATAAACTTATTTAAGGGTTCTACCTTAAATAAATCCAGGCTCTCTTTTTGTAAACCAGCAGTGAGAATTGCCATGTTCCCCCACCACTCCAAATAAGCATTCATTTTCAGCATATGGTATTTTTTATTTATTTTTTTTTATGAAGTCTGTGTAAACAGCTTTTATCTTTGAGAATGTGATGCCGATTTGGCTCAGACAGACACAATTTACTCATTATAGCCATTGTAGAACTAAGTCTGCCTCCATGTCAAATTTCAGAACTAATAGACCCCCAAATGGCGGTCTCCACACACTTATAATCTGCAAACACCTTCATGATATTTCCTTGTAATATCATTACAAGGAAATATCTCTTCAATCCAGTGTCATAGCAAAATACATAGCATTTTAAACTTGGCCTTAGAAGTACATCAAATACAACATAAGAATGAGGGTTCCGATAAATTAACAGCTTGTTAGTGAAATTCAGTGTATATAGTGGTAAGGCTGAAACTATGTGGCAGTACATTTAAATCCATTTTGATGGTGTGCCAACACTGGAAAAAACAAAAACAAAAAAAAAAAACAAAACAAAAAAAAAAAAACAACAAAAATGTACTTGCTAGTAGTGATGTCATAGCCAAGCTTGGACCTAAGCCATCTTGACAGGAGCAGAGTCCTTGAAGCAGAACCAGTGCACCTGGCCATGTGTTTAGTGTCCTGCTAAAATTCAGAAACAGGGTCGTTATGAAAGAGAACATGTGGAAGTCCTGCCAAGATGTTTCCGTATCAAGCTTGCTTGTACCAATCCCTTTCATATCAATATAAGCATAGACAGAGACACAAAATCAAGCTCAACATATAAGTAACACGCTGAGCTTTCAGCATGTTGCTCCTTGCTTTCCAAGTGCATAGATACCAGCAGTACATAGCAAGCCTCACTTCTTCTGATGACCTAATTAGGAGAAATAAAGACTTTGTGCTTTTGCCTCAAGTGTATCATGTGCCTCTTACGGTAGCAAAGGGCAAGGTGAAATTATATGCAGACCACTATAAAACAAACAAACAAAAAAGCTTCAGAGATCTTTTCAGTGCAATATATTAACGGGATGACTGACAGCAGAAAGCACTGATGTAGTTAAATGTTTGTGCTAGCAGTTATTTTTGGTTCCTCTTAAGAACACATGACAAATAACTTTACAGCTCAATTGTTCAGCAAAGATGAGTAAAGCCCAGGCTAAAATCTAATCTGTCAAAACAAACAGCAAAAACATTATGGTCCACAGTTCTACAACACAACAAGTTTGTGCACAAAAAACTTTTTTTTTTAATTAAAATGCAATGCTAGGTTTAAAATATATCGTCTTTTTTTATTATTAATTCTTAAATGGACATGCAATGGGGAACCGATTTTAAGTGTAAAGGCAAAAACCTCTACAAAAAAAGTTGCTTTGACTTCTGGAAAGTAACGAAGAGCCTACGTCTTCCTTTAGTGACCCAAGAGATAAAAGGGTGACTCCAGTGAGACTGGATGTTGAAGAAAACAAAGCACAATATGTTTTTACCTGTGCTAATTATAGCAGCTCCAGGAAACAATGAACACCTGCGCTAGTCAAGGATTTTCTCCCCCATAATGCAGGCACAATATGTGCGCTTGAATTACTTGTATAACTCTGAAACAGAGTCCTTATGTCAAACTAAAGAGAAAAGTCCTGGTAAAACTGAAACCCAGCAGAGACGGCTTATAGACTGACTTTTAGTCATAATTGGAGGAGAAAAAAGAAATGAGAGAGAGTAAATGTACCCAGGCAAGGGATTTGTACGTTTTTATTGTGGGTTATTTTCTAATATGCTCTTCTGTTCTGCTCTCTTTTCCCCAGCTGGTCCAGGCAGATGGTGAAAAACCCGCTGTGGTCCTCTCTGAGATTTTTGCTAGTCGAAAAAGCTTCTTTTTTTTTTTTTTTTTTTTTATAACCATACTGTTGCCAAAAATTTTGCTCAAGGGGGAATTGGCAGGGTTCTTTCTTTAATACGGTGAGGTTGTGACCGAGCTATGTCGAGTAGAGATGATGTTACAATTTGGCCTCATATAAATAAAACGGATTCGAATTTGAATTGAGGGCTCATGGCAGGATTTGCATGGGTGGCTCAGAGAAGCATGAGTGCAGGAACAGTTATGTGCTCTTGTCTGAGCAGACTGCAGCTGCAAAGTACAAAAAGATTACTCTGACAGCTACATGTCTGTCAAGTCTGCAGTTTCACATTGTCTGAATGCCAATTTGCCAAATCTGCCAATTCCAGCACTTTCAACAAACACAATATTTACAAATCTGTCAGGGTAAGGTTTTGCTACAGGTGTCAAATGGTAATGCAATGTAATTTCCAAGTCTTGTTGAATCTATGGAAGCACTTATTTTACAGGATTCTTACACCAATTTTGAAAAAAAAACGGATGAAGGTGTTTTAAAGAAAATATGTTTCTTTGAAACACTAAAAGAACTGAGTAAAGTGTGCATTGCATTGTTTCCAATTACATCAGTCTGTCATGGTTTAAAAAAAAAAAAAGACATTCAAATTATGCAGTTTTAACATAGAAATAATTTTTTCCCAAACTCGAAAATGTGATCGTAAACAGGCTAAGGCATTGTAATGATGATGTGCTGAAAGCAGAGTATAGGAAAGAGCAGTAAGTAAACAGAGGGCTAATTTAAAGGTGTTACAATGGGGAGTCAAATTTCTTCAGTCATGTTTGATATATATATAACATTTTTTATAACAACTGAAAGTAGCAGTTACTTGATTGTGCTATAGCATAACAAAATGTGCCTGGAAATTACATATTACCTAACTTTAAGCTCACATTGAGCATGGGGGGCACTCACAGCAAGTAATGAGAGTAGAATGAAAGAGTATGTATGTGTTGTAAGTTGCAATTGAACAAACTGATAAGGTTTGTTCAATTGCAACAGGGTACAATTTTAATATAATTACAGTTGTATTAAATTCAAAAGTGTATGTAGCTCATGGTTGCCGTTACGTAATTAAAAGCACCTTATGAGGGACGTGTGCCTGCAGCGAACATCAAACACCACTGCATTTTTCTATCATCTAGAAGTGGCTGTTGTTGGAGCTGCTGAATCAGTAAAACTGATTTAAAGGTTCAAGCAAATGATGAAACTCGAAATCCGTTTTTGTCCAATTTCCATCCAGAATCCAGATTTGCAGAAAAAAACCTTCCACACTAGCAAAAATAAAACAAATAAAAAAAAAAAAAAAACATATACATATCCCACTAAATATTTATTTCTGAAAACACAATTATTTTTGTAGCGCACATGGTGAAAATTAGGTAAATGGCCAAAATGAGACTGAGACTTGATTAACCATTGTTTATGAGCTGTGATGACGTGCTATAAAATAGTCTTATTAACTGAACACAGGAACAATTAACTCCTCCAGGAAATCCCTTTTCAATATGCTTTTTCTTTTTTCCTAATTCTCTAGTAATTTCACTCTGGCAGGTCTGTCTCGGTTTCCTAAGTCGCAAGCAAGTGCATGTTTTAATTACAAGTTATTTTGTATTCATTTTGCATTAACACGCATGTATAAAATTACGGAAACCAGAAGGTGACTGAAACAATTAAACCTCGGAGGCAATTAAAATGCAACTTCCTCTGACTTTTCATGTGATAATTGAAAGTGTCCTCAGTCGCAGTGCTATTTCGCCCGTCTGCGTTAGGGCCTGGTGAAAACTAATGTCTACACCACCTGAGTTTAATGCTGCCAAAACAGCCTAAAATATCTCTTTGATCCAACACACTAGTGGCTATATATTATCAGTGACTGTTTAATTATACAGAAGCCATTTGAGTCATGTAGGGTGCTGAATCTTCACACTCATTGATCATACAAGAGACAAGAATAATCTTTTCTTCATTTTGCAGGAACTCTGGAATATTAAAAGGATAGGCCCACATGTAGAAAATGAGCCAAATTAATTATAAAAATGCAGGAAATTTCAGTTTTGTTATTGTTTCAGTTTTACTTTGAATTATTAATTTTACTTTCATGGCTGATTAATTAGTGCTTTCAATGTAATGTCCAGACAGTCAGGATTAAAAAAAAGGACTTGTACAGATTTCATTAGATGTTGTGCTTCAGACAGTCAGACCCCCTGAAACAGGTGATTATTTTCATCAATGTGGGAAATGAAAGTCTGTAAACTGTCAGCTTTTATTGCATCTCATTTTAGTAAAGTACTACCTGTCCTCCCAGTGAACTCAAATATGACATTTCCTTGAAAAATCCACCATACGACACGAGTACACACAACATGACGGATTGCTGTTCCCTCTGATCTTCACATTCAGAATTCCACACACTACATCATTCCCAATAATGATAAGAAAGTAATGTAATTATACTTCTTATGCAATTTCCTTCTCTGAAATAAAACTTTCTCTAATGCATAATTCTTTGAGCATCGGAAGGTTTTTGGAAAGGTGTTTGTGTGCATGCATGTGTTCAGAGTTGCAGAATGAAAGCTTTATTTAAGAGCCTGTTTCATTGCATCCCAGGGGTCTGATCAAACCACGGATGTTACTTCTTTCCAGAGGCAAACTGTCTGTTCTTAGATGGTAATATTCCTGCAAATCATCCCCCCACATTTTTTTTTCCTTCAGAAATGAGAATGGGCCTTCAGAAATTATTTAAAAGTCAATCAGTCATGTTTGCCTCCAATGGTGCAAGTAGATTTATTATTAGGTGTGTGTGTGTGTGTGTATATATATATATATATA
>NW_006799945.1:5915152-5923775 GCF_000485575.1 Poecilia formosa
GAATGAATGAATGAATGAATGAATGAATGAATGGATGAATGGGAAATTTAGGAATAATATTTCAAAAGATAGCAGTAGCATTCTCACCTTTGCACAGAATATTGCAAAGGCTAAGTTGTATTACAGAGATTATACTTGCAGTAGAATAGTGTCAGATTTGCAAACTTATTGAATGCAGCAGATTGACTTTTAATCAAATTGAGCTTCCTTTAGCATCTAAACAGGAAGGTTTATTCTTCTTCTGTAATGAACAGACTCCACATACAATCATTCATATAAAATAGTTCAGGTATCGCTGAGTAATTAATAGCTAGCTCTTAGACCGAGTACCTCACCAACGGCTGTAATATCCCTTCAAACCCAATAAGAATTATTTTAACACGCTCTATTTAACATTATAAATTATATGAAATGACAGAATCTATTCACAGATGGCTTTTAATTCTCTAAAACATATTTGTTTTTCTTTTTTTAAAGTTAATGCTTTAACTCATACTTGTCCCTTTTTTCTCAGACTTGCATTTTTAACTATCAAAACAAAAATATATGAATTTGCATTTAATTATTTGATATACTTTTATTCTGTACAAATAAAATATACAATACTATTCTGCATTTTAGCTTTTAAATGCATCTGTTGTTTTAGCCCAATAATACTTGATCCCTTACACAAAAATTAACTACATTAGACCTTTATACATTAGCATTAGACCTTAATGCTCCTTTAATTCTGTGCGTCTACTAAGCTTCACATATAGGCAGCTATTGTTTGCTCTCCTCCCAACAATATGGATCTGTTTTTTGCAATAACCCATAAAGAAATCTAGATTTTACAAACAGACACCAAAACAATGTCTTTTGTGTGGAAAAAGCGCAAACCTTTTTCACATAAAAAGTGTAAAACACAAGTTTAAAGTGAATTCGCTCGTCCTTCAGTTGTTTCTCAGCTAGCTCAACACACATGTACAAAGTCTGCTAGCAATACTAGTCACAAACTGCACAGTATGACTCACTGGTTGACTCTCGAGTCAATAACCCCTTCAACTCTTAAAGGTAACCAACATATGCATCAAAATAATGTTTTACTGACCTGTGATATAGAAAAGATGAGACACAAACATTTAGCTTCTTTTTGTTCTTTTTGTATCAACAGGAAGGTATAGTCTTCTTCTGTGTCCAACCTCTATGCAACCAATGCGACAGGCGCCTCCTAATGGTTGTATTTGGAATTGTACTGAATAACGCTAATGATCTTATTACAATGAGAAATTATAAGGATAGAAAATTAAACAAAATAATGATGGGGTGCCTGTTTTTGTACTTTATACTTTTATACTGTATTAATTACTTTCACTTTTTACACCTGTACTACATATTCATGTTAAAAAAATAACTGTGGCAGAATGCCAAAATAATTGCCATTTCAAAATTTCCAAAATCATAAATCTGATTTTATTTAAATTGTGAACAGTGAAATGTTGCTCCACAAAATTGTCAGTGAAACTGAACATTTTTTGTTGTTGTTTTTCTACAGTATGAAATGTCTTCAACAGACAAGTGGACATGTCCAGTTACCTTCTACCTCAGCAGTTAGGACTGTCTTGTTATGGATGACTGAGAATCCACTGTTTCATCAGCACTTGAAATATGGGTCACAATACCAGAAAACCTTGTAGGACTTGGCCAATAACTATCTGGATCTATTACTTGTTACCTGGCAATTGCTCATCGTCATGTACCAGGGAAATTTAAGAGCCAGCATATTTACTATACAAAGATGTCACATGGACTATTCAGATTTCAGGCTTTTAGTCTCATCATTGAAATAATATCTGTAAAAAAGTTCTATACACATGTATAGCTTTAAATTCAGAACTTGTCAAGACAATGCAATAAAGCTTTGTGTACACTTAACAGAGTTGTTTCACATTATAATATGCAATAGTTCCCTCATTATCTGGCATTGCTAGCATGTTGACTTTACCAATAATCATTTTACATTGTGTTAAAAAAAGGAGGATGTCTGTTGACTGCTGTCACAGGACGGAAAGGACAACCAAAAGTAGTGGGAGTCACAGAAATGGTGCCTGAGTGAGTGAGAAGCTGACAACTCAATGCTGAAAGAATGGAGTTCACACTTCAGCCTGGACAAAAACTGACAGCATCAACATTATGATGTTCACAAGAAGAGCCAGGAGACTCCTTAGGGCCATGAAGCCTAACCAGAGCACCTTCTATCCCATTTTGAGTGCCTCCATATGTTTCCCCTCCCTACTCTCCTTTTCTATTCACATTACATTTGAACCCGCTCGACACTTTATGTGTGGCTGAGATAAATAGAAAGCTAGGTTTAAGAAGGTATTTCCTGAATCTGACACATGACTTAGTTAGCATTTAATTATGCAGGCAGGAAAAACAGCAGTCAAAATAAGGTCTTGTGCAGTGACGTGTGAAAGGATTTCACCTTTTGCTCATGTGCAGCTTGGATTAAAAATATTACTTTGGAAGGGTTGTATGTTATTCAATCAATAAAACATGACTGAAGATACTGAAGATGCAATGCAAAAAGGTATTAATTATAGAAAAAAAAAAGACTTTCACAATGAACTCACTCCATGTACTAAACACACTTAAGCTCAAAATTATTCCTACCCCTTGAAGACGTAGAGCTACAACGATTTTCACTGAGCAAAGAAATCTGTTTCTAAAAGAACATAAAGCAGGCATCTCTCAAATGACATTTGAGCACTATAAAGTTATAAGAAGAAATGCTAATTATCTCTTTTTTTATTTCATTTTTCCCCAAAGAATGATACCGAAAAATATGCATACCATTATCATTCTCAATGAGCAACATGTGTCTGTCTCCAGCAGTTTCACCCACAGACGAACCTTCCTGGACAGGTTGCCTGTTCATCCTTGGGCAACACAGACACTCACTGGACAAACAATCTTGCCCCCACACACTTAAACCTAAGGACAACTTGGAGAGACAAATTAACCTAAAAGCCTGGACTTTTGGAGGAAAACCAGAGTACCTGGAGAAAACCCATGAATTCACAGGAAGAACATGCCCCAAACAAATCTATAAGAGGATTCTTATTCATGATCTTTTTGCTTCAAGGCAACAGTGGTGCCAACTGAACCACTGTGCATCCCAAAGTACAAACATTGAACAAAACCTTAAATAACTTCAAACATTAAATGAAAGTAAAAAAAAAAATACTCAAAAATGTTAAAATCTTACATGTTACTTAAATATTTTTTGCACATTATCTTTTGTGGGGGGGGTGTTACATTATCCTATGAATTCATTGGTTGTGACTTTGGTCTTCTTAGGCAACGTGACTCACCTAAAAATGAAAGATTATGAAGCCTGCTGAAATCAAAACAAACAAAAAAAAAAACAACGAAAAAAAACTATGAGCCATCTTCTGCTGACAGATTTGATTTATAAGTCAGCTAGAAAGATTTCCATATTGTAGAATGTGAGAATGTGTACAACGTCCTCAAATAAATGTCAGGTACAAAAACAAAATGTGAAAGAAATCTGAAAACATGAAATAATGATAGGGGAAAAAAAACCCGACTTGCACTCTTAGAGTTTAAATCAATAAAAATCTAATTTTCTTCTGACAAGCAGAGTATGCAAAAAATTCCACATCACTGAATTATGGGACTGTTAGCATTCTTTTGAAACTGTCAAAAGACAGATCATGAAAAGAAGGATACTGCAATTAAATTTACCATTAAGTTTGCAGAAGGAAGGATCTCAGTATCTTGCAAGTAATCACAGGTGAAAAGATTCGCATGAAATAGACGCAATAACGAAAAAATATCTAACATGTATGTTGTAGCAAACATGTTGGTGAGATCTATCTTTACCTGTTATGGGTTTTTCTCCTTTTAAAAAATTATTCTTACTGTAAGCTATATTTTTTTTCTGACTTTCATTACTTGCATCAACCTAAAATTAATACTCATTTGAAGATCCCTGTTTCACCGCCATGGGAACAGGAAGATGTAGGTGAATGAGATACCCTAAATATACCCACTGAAACATTAAAACATAACTTTAAACTCCTGTTTAATTATTTTTTTAAAATACTTTCATGATATGCCAATCTTTAAAACACCACTGAAGAGGGGACAAAATGGTTTAAGGAAAAGCTGAACACTTAAAGCTTTAAGCAGAGGAAGTAAGAGGAACTGAGGTGAAAACCGACATGAACACGCAGAGGAAAAGGACCATTAAAGACAGGCAGGTTACAGAAATAGAGGAGGAGGAGGAGCAAGAAGAAAAGGTGAGGAGGGAAAGAAGTTAGCAGCAGAAAAGGTGTGACACATGAGAATTAATCTGAAAAGTCGAGCACATGAGCAAAGTGTTGAGTACAGAGGCTGATGAAGAAGATGATTGGGGGAAGTAGGCAAATCACAGTAAAGACAACTCATAGGATGTGAGAATGCATCCATAAATGTAAATTATTTACAAATGAAGAATTTGAAAAGTTCTAAACAAAGAAAATAGCACATCAAAAAAAATATACTTTAGAAGTGGTACTAAAACCTCTAGTCAGACAAAGAATTTTGGTAGTGGCAAACAAAGCAGCAAAATTAAAACTGTAGAACATCAGTAATGTGACTTGTGGTGTTAGTGATAGAAGTGACAGCTTATACTCTGAGACATCAATCATACTGCAGCAAAGCAATAAATCCGTGCTGCAAAATGTTCAAAAACGCATGCCTTCACATGCAAAGCTAGATACAAGAAAGAAAACTCAATCAAACTGAGACTATTATAACCACCTGCTTAAAGCTGCAGTGGGTAGCTTTCACAAAATTGTGTAAAAAAAAAGATATATATATATATATATATATATATATATATGTTTTATAAAAGTTACTGCATCTTTAAGGTTAGAAAATTCATAATTCACAGTAATTAATTAACCAGATTTCAGAATCCATGAAAAAAAATAAAAATAAATACAGCACGATAATGAAACGCTCAGCTCGGATAATTCAAGATCTTAACCTTCACACCCACACTTGACCTTGTGACGCCATAGAGCTGTCTCCAAACTCCTTAGCAGCACAGCCCACTTCAATGCGTTTGAAAACCCAGAGTTTACAAGAGATGTCAAACATCTGAAAAACTAATTGCCACATTCATAATCTCAAAGAAAAACCTCTCACAAAGTATAAACTTTCTAAACATAGACTAAAGTGGCTGGTAAGCATTACCTTCAAACCATCAATGATGGAGGACCTCTTTAAACATATCAGTTTGTGGGAAAGTTAATGGATTTTAAATGAAATCATGTCATCAAAAAAAGCTTGCCTGTTTAAACTATATGCCAACATCGTGAAAGAACAAAAAAAATTAAAAAGCTATCATATCAAATCCATTTTGTAACCCCATCAACCTCTTCCTGGTGTCTGTGGATGCTAAAACTTTAAATCAGGACCGCGTCTAAGATATCTTAGAGAAAGGAGTCAAGGAGAAAGCATGCATATTGTTGAAAGAAGAAAGTTTCAAACTCGTAGAATACAGACCATGTTTTACGGCCATTATGTGTCAGTCGAGAACCTACCATAACTGAGATGTGAAGCAGATGCATGTGCTCGTGCAGTGCGTGAGCTGGCTCCCGAGCTGTGGGCTGTGTCGTCTGTGCCAAGAGCTCAGGCTCAGTCATGGAGACGTGGAAGTACAACGTCCCGTTTTCCAACCACTGCTGCTTCCAGTGCACCTGAGAAATCTCCTCTCCCGTACCTGACATCTCTGAAAATCAAAAATAAGAAAAACAGTTTTTCATATAAAAATGTAATAGATATAACTGAAAAAAATAAATAAATAGAGGAAACATGCAAATTGTAATAACAATAATAATAATAATAATAATAATAATAAAAACATTAAGGCTTTGGTATAGGTCTACTTTTTTTTTTTTAAATAATATAACAATTTTTAACACGGTTGCCTGTTCTGATTTTTAACGTCAGCCTGTTTTGTCCATTCCAATGTTGTGTTTCTGTTTGTTAGGATCTTACTTTTGTCCTAGTGTCAAACAGTCAGCTGTTGCAAAATGCATCAGCATGATGCTTCCACTCCCATGCTTAACAGTTGGTTCAGCATTCTTAGCTTTTAAAGTCTCATCTTTACTCTTCCAAACATTGTGGCTAGATAGCTGGGTCTTTGTCTCATCTGACTACATCAGTTCTACATGACTTGCTACCTGCGTGGTAGCAACTGAATAATGTGTGTAATAAAACAGTATTCAGTATATCTAAGGTGCTCCCTTAGAAGCAGGAGCTTCTTTTTTTTTTTTTTAATTAGTACCCTCGTTGCACATTACAATTTAAAACGGACTTTTCTGCAGAGAGTGACACAGTTTGACAAATTTATAATAGGCTGGAGTCTTGGTGGTGAGCTGTTATTCAACATTCTAACCAATTTTCTTTCATGTGAGAGTAACAGCAGGAAGCAAACCAAGTTATATTAGCTCTACCGTAGGAGTCAAATATCTGTCCAGAATCATGCTAGGTCCTTGTTGTGGGCTCAATGATTCTGTTTTGTTCTCTCATCATTGAAGTCGGAAGCTGTATGAACAATCCACCGTCGCAAAAAAGTTCTAAAAGCCCAAAATTAACCATTTTTCATGGCAATGTGTTTTGAATGGAACTCCAACTGTTTCATAAATGAGTTTTTTGAGTCATGTATGAACACAAACCATTTCTTTTCAACACATCACTACAGATGCTACACGTCGCTCAGACAAAATAGGTGCCGGACCGAACAACAACATATGAAATCCCCATTCTTTTAGCAATCCTACGTTTTACCAATTGAAAACCCACCTCCAGGGCAATGCTGGGCATCGGGCTTTCAACGCAAAAGGGCAAAAGACGCAGCGATGTAAAAAGCAATAAAAACGAAGAAAAAGTCTGTAAATTTATGTGGCAATACAAAAAAGAACAACAACAAAACAGCTGAAAAAAACAGGTGAAAACAGAGGAAGGGAGATCGGCAGTTTATCTCACTGAGGATCGAGGCAGAAGGATCTAATACTATCAAGTGGGAGTGGTTGTTCAGTAGAGGAGTACTAAGAAGCCTCAGGGAGTCTAAGATTGCAAAGTGTGATACAGTATATGTCATGTAGTGGGGAGGGGACAAGGGCATAGACATTCGTTGACATCTCTTATCAGTGGCAGGTACCGAATGACAAATGGCTTGTGGTGCAGCCGGTTATTAACCTGCTGATTCTAGGTCAGAGGACACGGGCTGCAGAGGGGAGCTACAGTAGTTGTGCTCAATAGTAGCACTGGCCTTAAGGTGCAGAGACGGAGCAAAGAAGACTTTGACTCTGAATTAAAGTACAGTAATACTGCTCAACACTAAATAAGCAAGATATTTTGTTTTAAATGTTTTTATTTTATTCCTTTTTCTTACTTAAACTTTTTCTACATGCTACATGGCATTTATATAAAGCAGGTAATTGTATGATTAAACAGCAGGTCACTATGATGTGAAACTGCAAAGTCTATATTGCTTTTAGCCTACAATGCCCTTTTTTTGCAATTATTAAGAGCAATATCGTAGCCTTGTCCTTTTAAAACACAAATTCCTAAACATTTTTTTTTAAACATGATGGGACCTGCCTCATTGAAAATGTTGGAATCACTATTGATTTTGCAAATGTAAGATGTAACAGTTATTTTACTCACAATTTTTACACAATTTTAGAGCCTACTGAGTTACAATGTAGGCAAATATAGCAGCATAACAACAGACTGTGTAATAAAACGGTATTCAGTATATCAAATAAAGTGCTCTGCACGGTTTCGAACACAAGACAGTAACTCTGCTGTGAATGATGCTTTTCATACATGATTATTACCACAGTATTAGTTATGTGTTTATTCCCTTATTGTGTAAATTAGCTCCTTATTTTTCCTTTTATGCACTTTCATGAATAGCATTAATGCTTTTCTCATGCAGTAACTTTGACCTCTGTTTCTACCTGAGAAACTTGAGCTACTGTAACACAGAGATATTTTCACACTGGGAGAATTCAACTCTGAATTTTTGAATTGTGAATTATGAAACAATTAACTATAAATAAGTGCAAAATAGACCAAAAACTTTTCCTTGTGAATGGAGATTTTACAAAACACTGGACTGATATATTCAAACCCTGTCTATGGAAAGAACGTCCAATATATTTACATGTATAAATGCTAAAATAAAATATTGATTTTAACCAGTAATTGTTTAATCACATATGCCTGAACAATAATCTTGTCTTTCAGAGAGTTCTGAATATGTTAAAACAACTTATCTCCTTTCGTTGTCCTAGAAAATGCCCTATGCTTTCTGCTGACTACAGGTTATGATAATATTTTGTAGAGTGCAGAATTCTCAAATGCCATAACTGCTGGGCGATTATTGAGCTCTTTATGAGTAATCTGTGGGTTGAAGATATGCTACTTCACCTTTACCCTTGACAGGAGATAAAGCTTTGTCTGCTGGGCCAATAGTGCTGTGACTCCCGCCATCTGTTCATGTGGTAAATACAGCATATCATGCAAAAAGAAAAATAAATAAATAAATAAATAACAGATT
>NW_006799945.1:5923895-5963081 GCF_000485575.1 Poecilia formosa
AAGAAAAAAAAAGATTTTTTTTTTGAAAGATGGTGGGGCAGTATTATTTTTTTGGTTTTATTCTTCCACAGTGTTACTGTTATGTAGATGAGTAAGCATGCTATTTTAAGAAAGAACAGTATCAGTGTTTATGAGCATATGTCTGTGTGTGTTGTGTGTGAGTGTGTATACTTGTTCTTCTCTTTGTGCTCCAAGGTTCGTCATTGGGCATGGATCCTGATGTTATTTATGAAATATAGGCATATGGTCCTGGGGGGTTACTATTACTTTGTCTGAAAAGCTATGGATGTGTGTATGTTTTAGAAATGTGCACACATTAGTAAACATGACTGATAGTGGTAAGTAACAACGTCAGCAATGCCCAAGTGCAGCCCAAATGACTTGTAATAATATCCATTACATTGGGGAAAAACATTATTTGCACACTAAAATACATTTTTTGAAGTTGATTCATCTGCTGGGGCTCAGGGTTGTTGTCATGTTTCTAGAAATTGAAGACTACTATGTGTCAATTTGTTGATGGTACCAAGTTCCAAACCCTTATAGGGAGACAGATATCGCACCGTCTGGTGTTACGTAAGATTCATGTAAAAGAAAGTATTACTCCAACTCCTCTCAACAGGTTCAAACCCCAGACTAGTGAGTCTGTCCTTGGCTTCATTCAGAATAGGAGCAATGGCAATCTTAAAGTTGTACAATTTCCCTTACAAAAGAAAAGAAAAAGAAAAAAGAAAGAGTAAGAAAAAGTTGTACTTTCAGTTTGTGTTGTACATAAAAACAAAACAATTGCAGTGATGTCTTCTATTTGCATCTTCTGAGCAGCCAGAATGGACCCATGCCAGGTTCTAATAAAGGTTGAGACCCCACTGCACTCATTAATTAAGCTACAGGCTGAGCAGTATGCTGCTGGTCTTCCTGCATTAAAGGATGAGAGCTCAGCAGACCTGTTTTGCTAACCTGGCATAGCGCACATATGCGCAGTCACGTTAGTGACGTTAGTCAGATTAGCATGACCCGAAGCGTTTACATGCAGGCCGCTCAGATTATCAACTGGCATCAAATCGCTTTCTCATTTGCATTACAAATTCACTCCAAATGAGCCGAATCCTATTGGGGTATTTACATGACGCATTTTTATTCAGATCTGTCATTTTTTTTTTTTCCAATTACAGATGTCCACGTAAATGTACCTAGTGACAAAACACTGGACCCCTCAACCACATATCCCAACCAACGCAAAGGCACTGGAAGTGACAAGCAGATGACATGCAGTTGTACAAATTTTGTCTTTTTTTGATGGGCTCAATGACGCCATTAATTTATTCATCTCTCCCACCGCATCCATCTCAATTACGTGCAGGTAATCAATTGTGATGTCATTTAGCAGCTTCTTTCAAGGACTTCTTGCAGGACAGCCAGTAGCTTACTGAGGGGATTGGCAGCAGTGATGACAATTTCGTCTTTAACCCATTTTAACGTGAAAATCAATCAGTCTTAAAAGGTTTGATTTTCCGTATTTAATCCATTCATAGTCATAAATGCTTCCTGTGTATTTGAAAGTGGTTGCTGTAACTTAAAACCAAAATCCCATTTATTTTTTGTTATCGTTGATAAAGAAATTGTGTTATATGGGGAATCAGAGCAATGTGTGACATCGTAAGCCACGAAAAAGCTGAAAGGTGTGGGATTTACTGCGCAGTGAAGCAAAGACAACACGGATGTCTATATATAGGGAAAACAAAACAAGAAATCCAGCAGGATGAAAGGAGTTGGCACAGCTGGCAACTATCACATATATACAAACCAACATTGACTGTTCTCCCAAGGTGGTCTCACAACTATTCACCGACCCAAACAACACATCGGATGGACAGATAGCTCAATGACATGTGGCAACTTTAAAGGTTTTCTTACTGTGCTCTGCTCTGTTACAGCTTAGAAGTCTGAAACTCACCAGTGCTTCAACTGAGAGGGCAAATGTCCAAAATTGAAGACCAGCTGCTTTTTTTCCTGAGCTCTTATGAGTTCATGCTGTGATGTATGTGCAAAAGTCAACAGCTATGCCAATTTTTTTTTTTCATAATTTGAAGGATACATTATGCCTGACACAGTTACTTAGCTTTATTATAAACAAAACAACAACACTGAGGCATTTACAATTAACTAGCTGTGTAACTATGTCTTCAGCTCCCAATTGTTTTATCGTGAATTTAATAAAGTGACCAATATTGATTGTAACCATTAACTAGGTCCACTTGGAACATGAATACATAAATAAATTCACTGACGAATTTTGCCAAAAAAATAAAATAAAATCTCTACATTATAACATTTGTTTCAGATTTCAAAAACCTAATAAAAAGCACTTTGTAAAAAAAAAAAAAACAGACAAAAAAACTGGTTTCTATAAGCTAAAGGAAAATGAATACTTTTCCAAACATGCATAGATATGCATACCAGATGAAAACTATACCAGAAATAAAAAAGCACTCAAGTTAAATTAGTCTTTTGTAAATCGAACACACTCTGTAACTTGTGTATGAGCTAAAACTTACTCTTAAATTTGATAGAAATTGGCTACTATCTACTTCAAACAAGGAGCTGTGAAGACCCATGGCTCATTAGTAAATATAGTTGAATCATCATACACCAGTGAACTTCAAGTCTTATGAAAACTTATTTCTTAGGGGAATTAAAAACATACCACCCTCTCTTTGTTAATGATGATACAACTCACATACCCTTCCAGCTCACCAGGCCCATTTAAACCACGAAGAACATCACATGCATTTTAAGAGTAGACTGTGTTTTAACACAGCTGTACATCTTGGATTTGTGGATGAATCAGTGTCTCACATTATTTCCAATATAGCAACATCACACTGTCGGTGCACATGATACTAATATTGCAAAGGACTGTTCATGAAACAATTGTTATATATTTTTAAACTGTCGCGAGCTAACACTTGGAATGCCAATGAAATAATCAGCTTGCATGACTGAGAAAAAAATATATATTTAAAGCAATATGTACAACATCACCACTGTGTGTTTCACACATACTGCAGCCTTAATAACCTCAGTTGTTTGTTTATGTGTGCATGAGCTATAATTGTACAACTGTATCCCTCTGAGCAAACATAAAATATGGACACATATTAAAGAAGACACAAATAACCAGCATGCTAGACTTTTATGCTTTATGGTTTTACAAGGCCGGGGCAACAGTTTCTCCAAAGTTTTCTACATTTAAAGCAAAATTCTGGACGAAAAACTTATAATATAAATGTCTGAATGTGAGGTACAAGAGGAGGAAGAGCTGAAATCGCTGACATAAGGGGCTGAATCTGTGTCCAAATGTTCAGCTGATGGGACACCTGACAGAGTGCTGTCTCTTCAATAATGGTTCCAATGTGCTGGTTCAGCTCAGATAACCCTGAGCTACCCAGCTCTCATCGTGAGCGTATACAAAGCTTTTTTTCTATACGTTTTTAATTAGCCTTTTATTCCCTGTGACAACTATTCATTCTCTTATTTTACCTTTGTGATGACTCACATTTTTGTGAAATTAAGATAAAATAAGAATTAACTGAATATTTTCATTCTAACTGCTACAGATCAATATGACAGGTTTACTGCATATTTCCTGAGTTTTCATTTTCTTTGAGATAATCGAGACAACGACATTACCCATGCTTATTTTGGTCCATCATAATAACAGCAGATTGAAATAAATCTGAGAACGTGTTTTGAACTTGACGGACTTCTTCAAACTGTCCTCTCAGAATATGACACATATTTACATATATGTAGCTTTCAGCTAATAAAGTCTTAGTTGCGAAAAATCTAAATATTACATAAAACCTGGTCCAAAAATGTTGAGTGCAGGGAAAATGGTAGTAGGAAAATATGTAACCAACAACAGGGATAACCACAGCATTGACGGTTTTGTCAAGCAAAACCCATCCAAGAATTTGGGAGATCTTAACAAGGAGCGGATTGAGCCTGGAGTCAGCACATTCAGAGCAAGTACACAAAGAGGAATCCTGGGCTACAAATATCAAATTCCTTGTGTCAAGCCACTCCTCAACCACTCCAGACATTAGACACAACATTAGAAATGGCTTACCTGCGGGGAGGAGAAATTGGATGCCCAAACCAATGTTGCCCTATATGTAAAAAAAAAGTAACCCTCAAGAAATAAAGAAATCACTTACACAGAACCTGTCTGACAACATAAAATCGGGCCTGCAACAGACCAGGGCATCGTACGGCCCACAGACCCTTCGACTAGTCTGCGTGAGATTGTAGTGCAAGCGGAAAATCCATTACTTTGTTATTTGCACAAAATATAATGACTGAGCACAAATAGCTGTTATATTCATACTTTGTAGTAAACTATTCTCTGGCAAAAATGTTTTCAAATAAAGTTTTTTGCAATTTATTTTTTTTTTTTTTTACTTTTTTTGCTGTCTCTAATATTAGCCATTACTTGAATGTTTCCCCTCATACTCTATTTCCAGTGCTTAATCAGAAATGCTACATCTAATTCTAGCCTTACTGCAGCTTTCACATTAATGTATTTTTTATTTTTTTGCTTTGAACAAGAGCTACTTCTTCCATGAGGTGCAAGCACTCAGAAATGCATATTCAACAAGACAAGCTCTACCAGCACCAAAGAGTTTGAGTGTAAACACAACATGGCAGACGAAAACTCTATTTCCAAACACATGCTGCCTCATGAAAGAGGAGCATGACACGTACAGGAAAAAAGATGAGATAAACTGTTGCTTTTAAGAATGTTTAGCACAGCTAAGGATCTGCTGAGACACAGTCAGCTTAATCTTAGCAGTACTACATGTCCGCATACTGATTACTCCTAATATTAACAAGATCTTTCAATACATTTACAATCATTTCTCATAATATAATTTCGATCTGCAGGGACGCAAAGCTTTAAAAGCATTTAAATGAATAAAAACAACAACTGCCCCCACATAACCCATCAAAATAATAATGATTAAAAAAAAAAAATTGCAAGACATGCATTGTCTGACATTAGTCAGTGTTCACATCAATCAGTGGGTGTTTACTCACACTGCAAACCCCAAGCTTACAGCTTTGTTACCAATTAGCTGTTGCCAACATAATGAAATAAAAAAAAAGTTCCCCTCCTCCCCCAACATCCTCTGTCGAGTCTTGCAGATCAAGACCGCATCTACCTCCTTTATCTGTCCTGGCTATCGCTACGCTTCCAAAGAGGGGCTTTGATTGCCGTCTCTGGTTCAGCTGAGATCCTCTCTACAAACAGTGCTGTGATTAATGTTTCTGCTCCTTATTTGCTTTCAGCTCATACAGGCTGCTCTGCCTACTCAGATGTTTGTCTGCACTGTAAAGAAACATTTTCACTCTAACAGTCCCATTAATGGTCTCTGCCCAGATGCAGCTCAGATCCGTACAGGATTATGCTCATCATCAATGGATGCAACAACAGACTTGCCTCCAGAAAGCACGCACGTCTTAGAAGTGCTCTGTCCCATCAGCTGTCCCAACTGAGAGCCCTTTGTGATTTGTCTGCCCTCTAAAACTTAGAGGTCAATGATAACCCATAAAATACTGGAGATTCATGTGCGTGCATGCATGAAGAAATCTCGTTAACTGTGTTTTGGAGGTGACTTCATCCAGCGTCATGACAGGTGATAGAAAGTTACCCAAAAATACAAGTACATGAAAAGCAGTGTCGAACCTGGGTTGTTCTTAGTCTATAAAGTATTCTTCTGTGTTAATCTGGTGTGAACTGTAAAATATTGTTGGTGGGTGTCCACTGTAAAAATACGCTTCATCACTTCTGCCCTGCTTTGAGCTCTCTGCGCATTAAGACAGCATTTACGGTCACAATGGACACCTCATGGTCCATTAAAGTACACCTCCTGCATTCAATTATCTGTTGAAATGCATCTACAATTATTTAACTACTTAAATTTTGCTCAATAAACACTGATTAGCTGGTATATAATATTTAGACAGATATTATTTTTTTCAGGTCATGAACTGAGCAAATCTGACCAAATGTCCAGTCACTTCTGCTCTGGCCACTTTCTAATAACAGTTCAGAGGAGACAAACACAAACACCTACTTAAAATGCCTAAAAAAAAATAAAACAGTTTATGACTGTATGTCTGGCCAAAACTATGCACAAACCAATCCCTGATTTTAATTGCTTATTTTTATTTCTGCAGAAGTTTGGATTAAGAATGTGTTGATATTTTCTGATAAAATCATGTTGTATTTTGCTTGTGGCATTTTCAATAGTGGGCAGTATAACTAGAATTTAGGTGTGAGCTTAATGAGATTTATCAAAGCCAATGAGCAATGAATCTATTCCTGAACAACAAAAAAAAGTTAATTTTGCCGTCACTTGTCATAGTGTAGTATATGACTTGACTTTAATGCATTGTACTGTTAAAACACTGTCATTGATACCTGGGTAAAAGTACGCCTGGTTTCGACAGGGAACCTCATCTCTACACCACATTTATTGGTGACCGCAGGACCCCGACCCATTTCAATCCTTGCACAGAGAGACTGCTGATTTAGCTGTGCTTGTCCCTTTGACTAATTGCTCATATGAAATGCTTAAGACAGCTTAAAATATCAATTCTATAATTATAATATGCTGAGTGCAGGTAGGCTTGAAAAAAAAAATGAGTACAGAGAAACTAGTACAAGCTAAAACTGGTAAAGCTTTATTAAAACTAGAAACCAAACGATTCTTATTGATGCATCTCTAATATTTGCCTACTATGATATTTTGGGCACAGTCAACAATGTACCACTAGCAGACACAAAAACCAGGCTGTGAACTGTTAATTAGTATATGTGGGGCTTGAAAACACTGAATATATTTGTTACAGTAGAGTATGACAGATGCCGGAGTTGAATTGTGTTCATTCTTGTAGGCTACTTTCACTTTCCTTCATACAAAAAAAAACAACAAAAAAAAAAAACACTTGCTCCCAAAAGGTTGGCATTCATCAGTGAAAAAGGTGATCATAGCAGCACAGCACCAGTGATTGTGCAAGCTTGACAGCTCCTTGACAGTTTTGTCAGCTCCACAACAAGTCGGTGTCATCAACATTTACAGTGATGAAAGTTGGCACCCTAAAGGCACTTTGCTGCCTGTCATTACAGGCATGGTGGAACGTGCAAGTCTTATATGGACTCCAGCCCACAACTGACTGCTGAAGCTGCCTGCAGTGTGAAAGACAACACATACAGTTCAATAATTTATGTGATATATATATAAGGATGGATTCAGTGAATCCAAATGCCACTGTCTGAATGGGGGGGGGGGGGGGGGGAAGAGGACTGACAAAGAGCAGCGAGACTGAGAGTATGTGTAAAAGAGAGACATGCAGACAAAGTAGTAAGGAAAGGCAGGGAGAATGTGACACCCTTGAAAAGTGTTCAGGAATATTAGCATACCTCCTAGACAATTCAAATTTTGCCTCAAAACATCCCTGTCTGGTGTGACAGTGACACCTCATCACACCTCAACTCCACACTCCTGCCAACAGATGCTGAGCAGAAGCAGAACAAACAGGTTAAAAATAAAGCCTCCTTGATAAGCATTCAGAAGTAGTTAATATCAAGCCCTTCTACCAATGTGATTGTACTATTGGGAGTTTAAAGTCACAGATGGCTGATTCTTCATCTGATACAATTCATTAACATAAACATGTCTTAAAAAAAAAAATAAAATAAAAAAAAAAAAACGTTATTCAGATCATTTCCCTCCACATAAACATTTATTCTGGGAAAGCTTAGAATCATTTTTTTCACATTATTTCACATTGTATGAACACCAAAGTTATTCATGTTAAAAATTGCCTAATTCTACTGTCAGACAATGTCCTTTCTATTTACTAATTGCATTTAAGTTTTCAGTTGAACCCAGAGTTTCATACAATGCCTAAACATACTCACTGTCACCTGGACAAACCGGGGGGAGGATCTGTTTTGATTTTTCCATTGCATTAAAAACAATAGACGACTGAAAATGTTTCTTATGCATATAAATTCTGAATGATAAACTCACCTGGGTCAACGACTACTTGACAAACAGACCACAGTGCGACTGAAGGACAGCGTCTCTTCACAGGTGGTCAGTAGGAGTACTACAGGGAAACTTTACCCTCGCCATTACTTTTCCCTCTGTACACCTCAGACTCTGAGTACGAGTCTTATGATCTGCATAAATTCACAGAAAACTCAGGTCTATAAGAAGAGGAAAACAACTTTGTGGGAACAATCACTTAATCTTGAATGTCAAGAAGAGAGAAGATGATTGTGGATTTCTGAAAAAGCAGAATCATTATATTTCATCATAGGGCAGGAAGTGGAGGTGGTAAACAATACCTTGGTGCTCACCTATACAACAGACAGGACTGGAGACAACAGTGAAGCCATCTACAACAATGGACAGAGTACACCATGTTTAATGAGGAAGTGTTTACAACAAGATCCTGAAGATCTTCTCTAAATCTTTTTTAGAGAGTGTGATCTTTTCTACATTCATCTGCTAGTATAAGAGCATCAGAGTCAGCATCACAGCCGGCATAAGCCAGTGACTTAAAAGCTCCGACTGCTGAAAAGAAGGCTGGCTTTGTTCTGGGGAGTGTCATTGTGCAAAGTAGGATGCTTGATAAAATGAAAAACAATATGGACAGATCTCAACATCCTTTTACCACACAGTAAGTCAACAACAGACTGCACAGTTTTTTGTTTTTTTTTTTGTTTCTTTTTCCTTTTCTGGATCTTCTGCAACACATATCAATTCTTTAAAGAAGCTCATGTATTGAGAGCTCCTATAATGGCTGTTTATTTCTTTGAGATTCTTGAATTTAATTATTGGTATTGCTCCTTTTAGTGCCACTACTGAGGGTTACATAGTGGACAGTTGGTTGCTCTGCTGCCTCACAACAAGAAGGTTTGAACCGTGGATTAAAACTTCTGTTGTGCTTTCTCTACATAAACAGTGGCAGATCCAGTTCTGTTGACTCACCTGTTAACCTGAATGACTTTCTTCTGTCCAAAATTCCTCTCGAGCTTTGCAGATGACACTTTAATCACATTTAAAGGTTTTAAAGTCATTTTGTTCAACAAGTCTCACGCCATTGTCATTGTAAGAGAACTGGTTAAAATTACCGTGTACCGTCTAACCTTATGCTTCAGACATTACCCACATTAAGTGTGTGTTCAGTTAACATAGAAGGTGGAGGAGGGATGTTGCGAGAGCTGGCAGAACAAGCACAATTTTGTCCCCAAGTTCATTGAGAAATCTTCTGTCGACAAAATGCCATGCCAGTGCCAGAAACATGTGCAGGTGATGCCCAAACCCAGGGCAAGTCCCCACTGTGCTCCATCACAACAGCAACTGTTAGACTTTGCACTGGCGGCCTTCCACAGAAAACCAATCATAACGTTGGATGCCAACTCTGTGACCCAGCATGAAAAAGGAGGTGACTTATGACCCGAGAATATAAAACCATAGTATAGGAGTAACAACAGTAGTTGTAGTGAGCGCCTTAGTGAAAGTCAAATATTTGTTGGCACTACGAATGCCAAGAAATAGCCACAGAGCCTTTTATAACTCGAGAAATGAAAAACAAATGCATGAAAAAACATTTAAAGTGGACACAACACTCTTAAACGTACTTTGAAAAGAATGTCAAAGTCATTTAACCTGCAATACAAAAAATATATTCAGCTGTGCCACAATGTGTGAATGAACCTATATTCTGGGGTAAGCGAATACCGATTTGTCTATCTATCTCATAAAACAGGTACACATTTACTGAGTAATTTCATAAAAAAAAAAGCTAAAAAGTAAGGAATTACTTTGTCCAAGAAAAAAACAATCTGTCCAAAATCTGTTGTGGAGTAGCTGAATTGTGGAGCAGCTCTTGTTTAGATCTGGGGCTAACAGACCTCTGGGAACCTGTTGTGACAGTGTAAATAGAATAAACAAACTGCTGCTCGCCACTAGCCCTGCTGTGCCACAGTGGGAACTGGATTACCCCTCATTACCATTAGCTGCGTTATCTTGTGTGTGTGTCAATGTAGCATCGGTGTCGCCTTATTTTCTTTACGTACAAATTTAGTTTGTGCTCAAGTGGTTCAAGGTTAGCTGAGTTCCATTTTAAAAATACTAATTTATTCTGCAAGAGATTCCTCGTATAGTTTCACTTTGCCATGAGAATTTTGTCTAACTTCCCCACGAAAAAAACGCACAAATGTATCGTTTGGATCCATAAACACTTTGTTCCGCACACTCCTCAGGATTGAGGCAGAGTGCCAAAGTAATGCAGGGACCCTCCCACTCCTAATGCATTTAAAATGATGCATTAACAAGATAAACACTCCTCTTATCTGCCGAGTGCATACACGTCTTTTAAAACGCTGCAATCCTATTAAGAAGGACCTGTTCTTATTTTACATCTCCTACATTCACTCTTAGTATAATGGGAGCTCTGTTTCTTCATGGCGTTCTGACGGTGTCACAGTGGGACATTTAGGCACAATAATAACACAGAGTTACTAATCCCTTCTTTGGCCTCCTCAATTATGATGTTGGTAAAATGAGACATGAAATCTAAACAGTTTACAATGGTTGTATACCCTCACACACATTGCAGGAACTATTTTTTTTTAATTATTATTATTTTCTAAAAAAGACATAAAAATGCTTTGGCTGTTGTGTCATTTCTATTTAGTCTATAAAAGCAGCCAAAATTCAAAATGCTTTGGTAAGTGAAATAGACCAGATTGTTTCAAATGTACAAAATGTCTTAAATTTAGGTGTTTGGGGGAAACATGTTTCTCAGTAACAGTGAAGTTTACTGTAATAAAGTCAAAATGTACATGTATATGATTAAACAATTAGTTCTGATAGTGTAACAAAGGCTTTTTCTTGTATCATTTCCCTTATTACCATTTAAACTGACCAAAGTTTAGAGGTTAATAATGATTTTTGGCTTAAATTTTAAATAAAGGAAATCAATCTTATCCCTGGCACAGAAATAAATTAAAGCTTAATCTCCTTCAGCCAGGAAGTGGATTATTTACTGTCCTTGGAGCTTCACCAGCTACTACAGTTCAGAAAAGGAGAAAATAAATGTGCTAAAGTCTTGCGTCTGTGGCACTGGCAACAAGAAAACATCGCTGATGGTGTAATATGCAAAATAATCTATATTCAGAGCTCAGTCAAAATTGTACCTTTGAAGAGTTACAACTGCCACAAGACATGCACATCATGATACTGGTGTGTTTATGTAAAGATTTTTTATGTAGCAAAATGATTCAAATTTTTAATTAACCTTCCATGTTTTACTTCAAAAAATGTATCTGCATGTTTCCTATTATTTTGATCTTTCATAGTTTGTTCAATAAGTCTACTGTAAGCATTCCTGCTTTTTCCTACTGGCATTTAAGTCATATCTCCCCTGACTAGTGATGCAAGGGTGTTTCTCAGTCAGCAGTTTCTTATAGGACTCGTAAAGAACTGTATTCAGCTGTGTACACAATGTGTCGTACACTGACACAGACAAGTAAACCTTTCAAAAGTAACATTTCAAAAGTGGGAAAATGTGCCAGTATTTTCAAGAACTGGCTGTGGACAGTGGTAGTTAAGTTACTATGAGATTATTTATACCCCAGTTGTTTACTCTGACTACAAGCATTTGGTGCCAAAAGACTTAATTGAAGTTAAGACCTAAAAGCAAATATAAATTGATTATTGAATCTAACTACAGTTTTACATGTTAGCTTATTTACTCAAACAAGAAAATTGGGTCTTGTTGACCATTTAATTATTAATTTCTACCAATGTAAAAATAAATAAATAAATAAATAAAGTCAGTCATTCCAATCTTTCTTTCTGGCTGCAGGGTTTGGTATCTGGCCTAGCCAAATGGCTAAAATCGAGTCCTAATCCTTCTTTCCTCCCTGCAACTCAAACTGCTGAGTGCCATCAAGTAGCTGCAGGAGTAATAGAACAGGCTTCTTGTTCTCCACCATCTCAGCAACTGTTTATCCATTTATCTGGGCAAAACAAATCAAGAACCAAGGAAGAAATACTAACCAGGCCCTGAAGGTGAGCCAAGGTACTATGGTACATGTGTCCATGTTATGTCCTCTGTGATGAAATACTCTTGAATCTTTTCAAGCCATGTGATAATGTTTTATTTTTTTAGTATTATTTACATAGAATTAGCTTCCCTGTCGTTACTGGTTTGATGCTCTTTGCAACCATTTTGTTACATATGATATCCTCTCCGGTCATCAGTTAGAGGACTGGAAAGTGCACTGTTGATCTTCATAGCTGCCTTGCTACTCCTGGTTTTTCTTACAGCATTCAATTTGCTTTAATATCAAAGCAACCCTTTTTTCCTGTTGTACTACAGAGTCAGTGCTCTCCAGACTCTGCCCCTGGTCCCTCAGGACTCTTTCCGAAACTCATCCTGACTGCCAATTTGCAGCCCCCCCAACTACAGTAGCAGTACTTTGCCAAGCTGGTTACTGGCACATGATGGTACAAAGTGGAGGCATCTTCTGCTATCCAAGTGCCTGCAAGGACATCTCCACCTTGACTCACCAGCTACTTCAAAATTAATTATGTCAACATCAACAACTTTAACAAGTCAGCAATCACGGACTCACAAAGGTGACATCCTCTTCCAATGCGAGTCAGATTCTGTCAAAACAGAGAAAACCATATGCAACCTCTGATTCATTGTTCATGCTATGTTTTTGATACCCGGACAGCTTCACATTGGTTTTAGGGGATTTATTCAAACAGAAATGTTCATCTTGATGCCATTTCTTCCTTTTATCACCAACATGGATTTATGTAAGAAGACCACATCAACCCGTCTGCCTCCGGAAAGTATATTTTTCTATACAACGAAAAAGCAAAAGAAAGGATGAACTGATTGTTACAGCTTGACATCTGAAGATTTCATCCTTAACACCTTGACCACATGTTTTTGATTCTGCTAGTCTCACATTTTCTCATCTTGCTTTATGTTACGGCAATGTATGCATTTGCAAAATGCTACTGTGTAGCATACAACGTCCATGTGTTAAACAAAGGCAACGCTTTTTAAAACATTAATATTAGAAATAAACAAACGTGTAACTGTACGTTCAAGAGCAATGCAACGTGTGCCTTATGCTACAGAAAAGCCCCAATAAAAAAATTAAAAAAAACGAGACAACTGTATGCTCATTTTTAAAAGTTAATTAATTTTCTCGGGGCATGGCTGTATCGTGTCTGATTAATGATTGCGATGCCACTGGCATACTGGCTCCGGGGCCTCTGTCACAGGAGATAAATCAGCCGTGCAGTAAAAAATGCTGTGCCCCACCTGTCTTCAACATGTTCACTGCAACTGGCTTCCTGACCCGCAACACAATTAAGAGGGACCAGGGGCGCACAGGCTCATAGGCCAAACACTTTGTTAGTTATAGGACAACGAGAATCGGGTAAAAATGCATAGATGATCCAGCTGTCTTTGTTAATTGGTCATGTTCTCCATCTTCGTCCTTGGTTTTGCTTAGGAGTCCTTAATTGGTAGTCAGGCTGGTATATTCAAATCTCAAGAGTTAATGTTTTTTTTTGTTTTGTTTTTTTTTATCTATTCAGTTAATTATTTAAGGTTTCACTCAACATATCTCATCTAATATGAGGAACTGCCAATTTATCAAGACATAGATCAAATAGTAATCAACATGAAGACAGCTACGTAATCTGGTCAATTTATCAGACCTCAAACTAAGAGATGGATATGACGAGTGAAACTGTCTATATTTTTGTATGATCCCACTTTTTGGGTTTGAATGTGCAATATTTCCATGTACAAGGTGGAAATATTGTTTGTATGTACACTATTTCCAGTTTACGCATTAACAATTTCTGAGTTTATTATGCCAACATTCAAGATATAACAGCCAGAGCAAGACAAGTCAAATACCAAATTTGATTCCATGAATTTTTTTCCTGTTAAAAAAAAAAAAAAAAAGTTGCAAAGCTTTAAGCAAGATCATAAAATATTAACGTTTTTTGTTCTTTTTTTCCCCCTTTTCTTACAATGCATTGCTTCATTTAGTTTGGACAATGGTGCAATCCCAGTAAAAAATGTCATGGTAAAAAAAAAAAAAAAAAAAAAAAAAAAGTATTCTGTTTCAATTCCAGGTTTTTATGTGTCAGGATACAATCCCTTTCAACAGGCACTAAAGTTACTAAATCTCACCTTCACTGCATAAAAGTATTATACATTATTTAAAAATGTGAGGGCAAATTAAAAAGGAAAAAAAAAAGCTGTAATGACTAACTACAAGATTTCATAATTTGTGGAATTGACTATAGTAGTAGTAACTTAAAGTAGTTATATTCTGTATTATCAGTCTTAAACATCGATATCTAGGAATTTTTGGGCGACTTGTCTTTGCAATGTCGCTTAAATTCGATGAGTATTTAAAGATTTGTTTATGCACAGCTCTATTCAGGACCCACCACAAGCAAATTTCAGTCTGTCTGATATGTTTTAGTGACAAAGCTCTTGAAACACCATGCTTTTATTTCTTGTTTGTCATACTGTTGTAGATTTGTAACTCTTCCACTTCCACTTAATCTTATAGAAACAGCAGAGGTCTTGGCCAGGTGACGTATTCGGAAAGCAGATAGCTTTTTCTTTAAACATAACGTGGCTAATGCTGCATATGTAACAGATAGATGAAATCAAGGATAAACAGCAGCTGTAAAGGGATTAAAAGCACATCTGGTAAAGTTAATGTTTTGTTGAAACGTCAAATGCATCTTAAGATACATTTCTGAGCCTTGAAAAAAAACATATAACTTGCTTATTAGAATGAAAATAAATAAATTTCAAAGTACTTTCTATGTCCAAAGAGACTTACTGTGCCACACAGATACCCACTGTCTGTCACAATGCATAAAAGTGAACAGAAGGCATTTAATCATAATTATTTATTTATTTATTGTTTTACTGAATGCACTAAATTAGAAATCACAAGACCAAGCTTAAGTTTTGAAACATTTATAATGTGGCTGACTCTGATTGGAGCCAATATCTACCAGTCTCAAAAGAAACTGAAGCAGCTTCAGTTCGATGAAGACTTTACTGTTTGTTTCAGTAATACCCAATAACAATGCAATTCAGTTATTTTTAAGAGCTGCTATAATTAATTAACCCCAACTATTCCAAAAACAGTAAAACAAATCAAATATCCTAATACACATCTACACACTCATTTTCCTTTTACTCTAACTTAAATGCTGTTAATTTTTATTACTTTCTTAAAATAAATTGATTCATATTCACATTGTGCTTTCCTCCATTGTGTGAAACATATTTAACCCCAAAAACCTTAATCCCTTTTTTGTTTTACTTTCTTTTCTAAAGGAACAAACAATTGAAAAATCAGTCGAGTTGGCATTGCTCACTTCATTACAGTAAGGAGCTTATCTTCAGCGTATGAATCCAGTGTGATTCAGTACCGCATGAGCATCCAGCTCCAAATACTGACAGTGTTGACACAAAGCAGTAAATGAAGATTAGTGAAAGGTTACAGAAGAGGCCTGAGGCTTTGCTGGGGTAGTTTATAATTTTATAAAAAGAAACGGAAAGGGAATAAAAAATTTAAAAAAATCTGTAACAGGTTTTCAATACTTGTATTTGTTTCAAAGGAAAGCACAGCAAGAGCTTTTGAAATAATTTAACACCCCACACCACTGAGGGCTGGAAATCATAGATCCTTTGTAATTCAGCTGACAGAATTACTGATACTTGAATTAATGATTAAGACTGTAGTGATTTCGTTTTAAGCTAAAGGATGGCATCTAAACCTAATCTTGTGGTTCTCTGCTTTTAAGTATTTTATTCTCTTCATGCGAACTGTTGGGTTGCACAATGTTTTATGTTCTGCAGCAGAAAATGTCTGTTATATTTATATGGTCTTCATCCTCCCGCGGTCTTAGCACGACGCTCAGGAGGAGCAGGGAAAATGTCATGGTTGCACAGCGGGAAGTTGGGGGTGTTGTCCCCGTCATACTGTCAATTTCCAAAATCACACACACACAAAAAAAAAAAACAGCTTGTGAAAACTAGGGGTCAGTGTGACCCCTGCTAGACCACGCTCAGGGTAAAAAAAACCTCATGGGGTCTAAATGATTCCATCTCTCAAAACTGCATAAGTGTTAAAGCTACCAGTTTACTTAGAACTTCATTGAACACAATTTTTTGTGGGTCAGCACCTTGACATTGCAATAAAACTGAAAATAAAGCTCCGTAAATGTCTGCATGGTTTAAGAGGAAATGTTTCAGAACATAACTTTCAATATTTGAGGTTCAAACCCAATATGGGGACAACTGAAAACAGAAACTCAGATTTCATAGTGGATTCATTTTCTTCAGGGTAATATGTAATATTATTCTATCCCTCCACACACAGCATTTTGCAGGTAATTCGATTAGTCTAAAATGTCTTCCCTACAAATTACCGTATGTGATAAACAGCCAATTAGACCTATTATATCTTTCCTTTAACAATTACTTTTGTTCATGCCAATTTTCCAAAAAGACCAGATTCGTAATGGCCAGAATATTCACAAAGACCGTCTTTGTGATGCTGTTTCCACATGAATGTTTTCTAATAAGCCCCTAGACTTCACAGAACAGTTGTATTTACACAAAAATGTTATTTCACAAGTTGGACTGTTGATAATTTGACAACTTTTGAAAGTAACCGATTTAGCTGACTTTCAGTTTGCAGTAAAAGAGTAAAAGGGGCTGAATACATAGGCAAACCACTTTTTAGGTTATTACATGTAAAATAAAAAGTGGTCTACAACATAAAATCCAAATTCTACGAGTTCTGAGGTTTTAACATGACAAAATTTAAAAGAAGTTTAAAATACTTCTTATCAACAGAAGTATATTATGTAAAAGTGAGGCAGTCATCGACTGGTTAAACTTGAGGTCTCTCACCAGTGGCCAGCAGAATAAACACTAATAATTTTACTTTCTTTTAAATTTTTATTAACACACACAGAATGAAAATCGGATAACTGTTGGGAGATGAGCTCCAATGCATAAATAATCTTTGAAAAGTTTCAGAGAAATTTAATATCACTACCTCAACCAAGTATCCTGAAGCATTTTATTTCTTTTCTGCTCAGCATCCATTACAGTTAATAATTCAGTGAAATGAAAAACACAAATTGGTTAATAAGTGTTAGTGTTCTCAGAAACCCCCCCCCAAAAAAAAACAACAGAAATGTGCAAAAAAAGAGAAAGTATTCTGATAGTGATGGACTGATCAGGCTTTTACTATGTAAAAGGCCTATTGTGCTTGTCTAACTATTCTTTTAAAAGAAATATGCAAAAAAAAAAAAAAGTAAATGAGTGTGAATAACAAGCCAATGACGGGGTTTCACTCTGCCTCTACTACACCTGGATATGATGCCAATTTTTGTCTGATCTCCAAGATCTACAACATCCCACTTTCACCTGTTACTGCATTAGGACATCTTTTAATTTCCATAGCCAGCTGTCTACTGGAGAGGCCTCTCTGTGATTATAGCAGACAGCGAGTCCCATCAGCCAAGGTAGCTAAGTGGTCTGGCAGAGAGAAGCTCTTATACATTGTATCAATCAATCAATCAAATTTTATTTGCATAGCACATTTCAGCAGCAAGGCATTTCAAAGTGCTTTACATAATTAAAATAAAAACGTGCGACACTGAATAAACAGTGAGAAAGAGAAAGAGATTTTGAAAAAAAATATTAAAAAAGATAAAAACATTAAAACCCTCACCCTAATTTAGCCATAAGCAACTCTAAACAGGTGGGTTTTAAGTTGAGATTTAAAGGCACCCAGTGTTTCAGCTGTTTTACAGTTTTCTGGAAGTTTGTTCCAAATCTGTGGTGCATAGAAACTGAATGCTGCTTCTCCTTGTTTGATTCTGGTTCTGGGGATGCAAAGGAGACAAGAACCAGAAGATCTGAGGGGTCTAGACTGTTGGTACAGCAATAACAGATCTTTAAGGTATTGTGGTGCTAAACCGTTCAGTGATTTATAAACTAACAGTATTTTAAAGTCTATTCTTTGAGCTACATGGAGCCAGTGTAGGGACTTTAAAACTGGTGTTATGTGCTCTATCTTCCTGGTTTTAGTGAGAACGCGAGCAGCAGCGTTCTGGATCAGCTGCACTGAGGTCCAACAGAACCAGCACTGTGGTTCTCCCACAGTCTGTATTTATGTTTGAACACTTTTACAAGGGCCGTCTCCGTGCTGTGGTGAGCACGAAAACCAGACTGGAAGGAGTCAAACCAATTCATTATTGTTAGGAAGTTAGTTAATTGTTTAAAAACTGCTTTTTCAATTATTTTGCTGACGAATGGGAGGTTGGAGATTGGCCTGTAAGTCTGCAGTAGTGATTTGTCTAGATTGTTCTTTTTTATCAGTGGTTTGAGAACTGCTGTTTTCAAAGCCTGGGGGAAAACACCTGAAGAGAGTGATGCGTTTACTATTTGGATCAGATCATTAGCAACAACAGGCAGGACTTTCTTAAAGAAATGTGTGGGTAGGACATCCAGACAGCAGGAACTGGAGCTTAATTGACTTATAATTTCTTTAAGGTTTTTATAATTTAGTAGTTGAAATTTTGTCATTGTTCCTGCATTTGGTTTGTTTGGGCACAGCATTGGTACTGGCTTTGGAGTCGATGTGCAGATTAATCCTCTGATCTTTTGAATTTTCTCTTAAAAGAGACTGGAGAACTTGTTGCAGGCGGCATTAGATTGAAGTTCATGTGGCAACGTCATCGGAGGATTTTTGAGCCCGTCAACAGTAGCAAATAAAGCTTGAGCGTTGTTAGTGTTTTTGTTTATGACATCTGCAAAGAAAGCCCCTCTTGTATGCAGTCCTTGTTGATGGGAAAGGTGTATGGCGCACATTAGACAGGCACACAGTGGTCCCAGGCTATGAAAACATTGTCATTGAGAATTATATTATGCAATTTGTCCGATACTCATGAGGATTCGGCTTCTCGGCAATCATGTGTATGTTGAAATACATTTGAAAGATGGCCAATGTTCTGTTTCGGTTAGGATGTTTCCGATCTGTCTTTCTACAAGTTGGGATGACAAAACGTAGGAAACATTTTCACAAGCTGTTCCTCTGTTGCAGAGCACGTGCTATGAAAAGAAGCATCTGATGTTTAAGAAACAATAAAGAACAACAAAACTTTTAAGACTTTAAACAATTGCACAAAATGTATTTTATTGGAAACACATTTCTGTTTCGGCGTAGGTTTGCTAGTAAGATGTCTGCTTTCCGTTTATGAATCAGCTTTGTTACACATCTTCCTCAATAAATACATTAGCCAAACAACTATGCACTCACAGCATATCACAAGCACTATGCATGTAACCTCAACCACATACCACCCTCTGTCAGGCTGTGTTATTCATCTGTGTTCGACCCCGTGTGTGTGTGTGTGTGTGTGTGTGTGTGTGTTTTTTTTTTTTTGTCTCTGTGCACCCCACGGAGCGGCACACACGATCTGAGATGCAATCGTCTCTGCCTTCTCTTCTTCACTCGCACCCTGTTGTGCCACGGCTCTGTGTGTCTGAACCGAGCTAGACCTGCATCCATGCAGTCTCTTCACCTCTGATTGCGATCAAAGGTCTGTAAGTGGATTTCTATTGCACCTGAATCCACTTGACTGGCGCATTGATTCATCACTGACACATTTGAGATGTGAAGATGTAGGCATATGTGACTGATAAGTGAATGAAAATGGACGTGCCTATATGTCAGTGGAACCTCATGAATCTGTGTGAGCTCAAAAATAGTTACCAGCCAATTTGATGAAACGGGCTGTATGTTTTTTTATTGTTATACTGGGTAACATTTAGTATTATATTGAGAAGTGCATTATGTATTTTGTATTTTTTTTTTATTATTATTATTTTCTCTGAAAACAGAAATTTTGCCTTCTGAATTGGCCTGCAAACATTAAAAGTAGCTAATTGATAGAGTTTAAATTATGATAAAAGGGCTGGAGAAATTCTTACCTAACAGACATAGTAGCAGTGCAGTCAGATTTATTTTTAAAATGATTTAGTATATTTAGTCTGATATATTTCTCTACCTTAGAAAAAAGTCATGCAGAAATGAGACTGAGATAGTTGGGATTCCTCATGTTAAGTGTGAACTCTTGATCAGTGATCTACGCTGTCCCCCACTGAACTGATATCTTAAGGATGTCCCACTCGCAACATTTTTTAAATGAAAAGCATGAAGAGTCCATACCCCCTTTCACAAAACTGTCGGCCATAATCCTGAAAAGACGAGCTGCTTCTCTGAGCAAACATACTAGGGTTAGCCAAGCATTTCACAAAGCTGCACACAATCTTTAACAGGAGCAACACATGAGTGCAACAGAATTTCCCTTACAACTATGAGGCTTTCTAATTGAAAAACCTGCAGGGACAAAATGTGTAGTGTTGTCAAAAAAAAAAAAAAAAAAGGATTCTGCCGAATCGAATCGAAAACATCCCTGGCGAGTAAATTAATACAAATGACGCGTGTTTTAATACACTTTAAAGTTGCTGACTTTTCAAGCACTGACTTTAATGAAATATCTGACAAGTACTCTCTGCATTTACAAATGCCTGCTCTTACAGGCTCAGATTGGTTTTGAGGACTAAAAAAAAAAAAAAAAGAATCCTGATCTGGACCTCTCTAAAAACCACAAAACACAAAACCACGTGACAGTCACGTATAAATAGCTTGGCAAAATTTCTGATTTCTGACTAATTTACATTGGCTTATGCTGTACTTACAGCAGCTACAACAACCAGCCATATATATATATATATGCCTAATCTGTTCCTGTTTCCTTGTATGAAGGCCACATCTATTAGGCAAGCTTCAGCTGCTATGAGACTGTATCACATCACCATAACAGACGGCCTTTGTCAGATGTCATTAGCCAGCAACTCTGTTTCTTTGAGACAGCAGACAGCGCTAAGATCCATGCAATGCAAGGAAAGAATTACAGGCAACAGAAGCCATAAACACACAGCAGAAATGCACAAATAAATAGACATGCAGCTGTTTTCATGCCAACAACCAGAATGCTGTTTCACAGAGCGGGATCACAGTAAAAATCTGGAATTCTTTATTTTGCTCCCAAGTCCTGATTTAAAGGAGCCAAGTTCTTTATCTGCTTTGCGTAATCACATACAAAACACAAAAAAGGACACAGAAGCTTTAATAAGAAAAGGATAAATTTTCCCTCCCTATGACAAATACGCTTAAGGTACATATGCTGCTAGAAATTAAGATTTCGATAGCAATAAAAATTGACTTTGGACATAGATCCCAGACATTTCCCCATCTATGCCGACTGACAAAAAATGCATTAAAATCCACCCTCCTCAAACATTGCGTCAGGTGCCAAGGAGCCTACTTAAGCGGATGTCGACCAGTTGGATTATCATTCCTTTGGCTGCAGTCTGTTTTTGGCTGCATCTCTCTCCTTCTGTTCTGCTCTCTAGTCAACATTTCTAAGATCTTTAAGATCTTTTCAATTTCAAAGCTAAAAAAATATTCCCGTTTCCTCTGGTCTTCAAGATTTTCTATCATAATCCTGTCTATTTTTTTTTTTTTTATGTATATCAATCTTCCTGATTTAAATCTTACCCCTTTGCATCACAGTGGATCTTTTTCTCCAGACACAGTGTAAATCTTCCCTCTATTGAAACAAGATATCTATGTGTCAAAAGTGTAAAGAGAAAACTACAGGAGGAAAAAAGCTCGAACTAAAACTTCTATGAAATCAACTTAACTTAAATCCCACTAGCAATAAAATTTTAAGACAAACTATTATTTTCTTTTTTCCTCATGCAAACATAAAGAACTGCATTCCAAGGCAGGTTTATTAAATCACACAAGGCTTTGATGCTCAGTAATTATACAACACATCAACAATAGTTTATTTCATTAATAACTCCAGCTGTTTATGTTTTACACGGCAAGCTGAAAATAACATTTATTACGGACTATATATGCATAAGTATTCAACTAAAACTTTAAACTGAAACTGAACAGTTTGTCAAAATCATAGTTTGCTATAAATTGTATACAATACTTTTAATTCACTTCATATGTATGTTTTCTCCACCATAACCTATTACATAGATATATAGAAGACGATCTTCTATATAAATGATCTTGATAGTAAATATACAAAACTTTTTTTTTTTTTTTTTTTTAAATAGGACTTTGCAATTTTGTGTGATATCTAAGCTGTTCCCTGAATGGTGTCATTGCACTTATTTTGATTTTTTTTTTGTTGTAAACTAAAACTATAAACTACATACAATGAAATATTACACTCTTTTTCAAGTTATGCTACTACAGTATGTAATTTTTCAAGCGCAAGGTTAAGACAATGTATGTATATTATATGCTGCAATGAAAACAGCAGTGCTCTTTCAAAGTAAGAACATGAACTCCCTGCAGAGGCTAACACTACTGGATAGATTATGATTCTATTAATGGTTCCTCTTAGCTCTCCGTCATGTTCTTTGAGGCGTTTATGAGCAAATTTGTGAACTGCTGAAAGAAAAGCAGAAGGTGTGTTTAATCAGAGATGAAGTGGGGCAATGTAAATCTCCCTCTTAATGAGATTTATTTTATGCTACCACAGTTGCTGCTCTGGTTGTGAAGCCTGGACCCTGGGCTACTCCTCAGATTTAAAAACAAGATTTTCAGTTAGGAAAATATTTATTTCTTAACAAGATCATTTTCCAGAGAAAACAGTGTGCAATTACATTTGCATCGTTTTGATCAGCATAGCTTTGAAGAGCTGGAAAAGCTGTTCAGTTGCAGTGAAGCAGGAGGTCTATTTTTTTTTGTACTCGATGAAATCACTTAAAAGATATTCAAAACCAGTGTAACTGTTGCATCATTACACAGTTTTCAGATTTGTGGCATTATTTTTTATCTGCTTACATTATCACAAGGGACAACGTTCTGCATTTTGCTTAAAACCAAAACAAAAGCAGAACAAGCAAAAATAAAAAAAAGAAACAGAACATTTTTTAATAGTTTTTTTTTTTTTTTCTGAGATTTTGCTTTATGACACCAATTTCCCCATTTTTAGCTTTTTCAGAGATTTTAAATTGACAGCTGAATGCTCTTCAAAGATGCATACGAATAGAATAGAATAGAATAGAATAGAATAAAGAGATTTTCATAATTTAGATGAGGTCCTTACTCCAGATGGCTGAGTTTTGCAGCAAACCTTGGACTATGGATTGTAAAAGAAAAAAAAAAAAAGGTTGCAAAACTTAGCACTGAAAATCTAAAGTAAGGTGTTCATGGTCAAATAGTTTTCAAAAGTAAAAGCACAGATCTTTTTCGATACCTCTTAGGTATGTTGACACATTTCAAAATGCATTAAGGTTTTGCTAAAAAATAGATGTCATAGCATCTTACAATAGGTATAGTGTTTTGTTGGCGACATTAGGTTTCACAACCAGAGCAGAAACTGTCGCAGAAAAAAAAAAAAAAATCTTATTAAGGGGCACATTTAATGAGATTTACTCCAAACAAGAGATTTACCATTTTGAAATGTAAAGCATTTTCTTAGCTTGGATTTCAGTTGCTTGTATTTGAATGTATTAAGAGGTATTTCAATTTTAGATCAATATGTGAAAATTACCGAACAAAGAAACTTACCTAACAAATTACCTAACAAACGAAGCCTCACAGAATCTTCTGTGAGGCTTTGCTACCGTAAAAAAATCACGTATATTAGTCGTTAACTTTTCTTAAGCTGTTAGCAGTCATTAGATCAACAGACTAAAGCTGAGAATCTAGCTTAAATCCATAAATCGAATTGAAAAAAACATTTTTATGAAGATATCAAAAGATGGAGCCCTCAAGTTGACATTTGCATTTGAAGAGAGAGAGAAAAAAAAAAACACTGGCTCAACTTCAGTTAAGGACAAGAGAGCATGCCTGTAAGTAGATCCCATCCATTAGGAGACTGTAATAATGACATATAAATGCAATTAATATGACTGATGAGAGACAACATCCTGGCAATCATGTGCCCACTTCTTCCTCATTTGTACAGTCACATATTTCAGTAGATGTATGGAGTGAACAATGACAGGATCAAGGAATATATTAATCATGGGGTTGTCTAAAGATGAATGAATGATGGTTAATTGAAAAGCATTCAGCATGAAAAATAGTGTAGCGGCAAATGGCAATAAAAAAGACATTGAAACATATTTTGTGTTCATATTTTAATCAATATTACTTGAAATAATAGTTTTCAGTAACAGTAGCTCGTTTTACATTCAACCTTGTTTGTTCAACCTGAAGTCTATAGTGCTAAAATAATTGAAAAAACGGTGGTAGGTAAAGTTTATCAGAAAATATTTTAGAAAACTTCCTGGTGCCGTTTACCTCTTACAAGTGTTAATTTAAATAGTTTTACTTGGATTTCACCTGTAAACAAACAAACAAAGATAAATTAAAGGAAACATGATAATGTTATCTAAAAGCCTTGTCCACAGATTTTAGTATATAAAAAAAAAGAACTTACATGGATCTTAAAATTCTAACATATCTAATGTAAAATTGCAACAAAATCAACTATCAAATGCAAGTTTTTACTTTAGCTTAAGAAGAGTTTTTTTTTTTTTTTTCCCCACAGACTGACATCCCACAGATACAAGCCTAACTAAGTGCTGATAAATGGAGAGGTCCCATTAATTTTGTTTGTTGAGCTGTCTCATTACTGAGTTAATAGTGCATTTGTCCCGATTGCGGTCATGTTACAGAACAGTGATCGCACTGTTGGATTAATGAGTTGAAGGCAAACCACATGGCTTTCTGTAATCATTTCCAAATGACTTAGTGTAGACTGTACAATCATTTAGAAGATATGCTAAGACAAACAAGAAATTAAAAATAATTTACAAAACACAAGCATGCATATCTACTTTGAGAGTCAGATGGTGGCACTGTAAATCTGTTGTTGAAACGTCTGACAATTTTGTGTTATAAATATTAAAACATTTTTGGGTCAATATTAAGCAACCTGTAGAATGTGAGCTCTACAGGTTGACATTAAAATATAACTGTCAATTTTTTAAGCTGTTTTCAATGTTAACTTAGAAAGTAGTAATTCATTTATTTGTCCCTAAATATATATATATATATTTTACATTTAAACTAAAGAAATCTAAGAAATTGTTTAATTTTACTCAAATGTCAGAAAAAATCTGCTAAACCTGCAAATATGCACCCTTGCTAAACTATGCATTACCCCCGAATTCCAGCATATAATGACATTCCAAAGCATTTAAATGCCATTTTATGCATGAGATCAACTAATGATGAATAAATTAAACAACAAGTCATAAGACAAATACACTCAACAGAACAAAGAGTTAAAAAACAGGAAGGAACAAAGAAAAACATACTGCAAGAATAAAACAGGACTACAATTCAAACCTGAATGCAGAATCAAAAGCAGAATCAATAAATACACAGTTAAACATGCAGTATTCTGACAGAAATTTATAGATGCTCTGTGACAAAAAGTGGAAGGGTTCATTGAAAACCAACAAACTCAGAAAAAAAACATCTATAATTTCTTGTTAGAAGTAGAATTGCTCATTGTTCTCTAGGAGGGTTCTATTTGAATGTGTTTTGCTCTACATTGTGACAGATGGAAGAAAGATATGTTGACATGGCTCAGGATGTTTGCTGTCAACATTTTTTTTTTCTTAAACAGTTTATTTCAACTGTTTATTTATACCGTCATTATTATTTATGGCATTCGCATCATCCTCAGCTTTAAATACTCCAAACTATGCAACTCCAAAAATATCATGTCTTAGTATTCAGGATTATTAGGGTTTTCCTGCTTGACATGTACACAACAAATCAAAATAAAAATGTGATCACAGTGCTTCTTTAAGCAGTTTGATCACATCGCATTCTGTGACCTCTGAGCAAACTCTGCTATGTCACACATCTCAGGGTAAATGTTGTCAGATCACAGCTAATTTAGAGCCAGACAAATGAACAGAAAATAATGCATAAAGTGTCCTCTGCCTCTGAACTGAGGTAAACGGAAAACAACCATGACATACCAATAAGCTTCTTCTGCATCAGCTTGCAGTATGTTGGGAGCAAACCGAATTTTTTCACAGAGGTCTACCGTGATGTGTTGAAAACGTGTCAATTTGGTACTGCTGCAGGCGTGGAAAGGTGGGATTTTAACATCAGAGGAACCAAATTCTCAACACGTAAACGTGTGGCATTTGATACATTGCCCTGATTCAAAAAATAGCCATGTAGTCACGCCTAGATTGTTGTATTGGTGACTTTTAAAAACATAATCTCAGCTTACTTTTGTTTTGAACCATTTGGTTAGTAGTATTGACAATGGCTCCTAAGAAAATCCTATTTATGCCAAAACGTGTGCAGATAAAAGCATTGCCACAAAGAACTCAGACTGATGATGGAGCACAACAAAACCAACAACACCCCCCTCCACCCCTCGCCCTCTGTAGAGGGAAGGATTAATGGGGATACTTTATCTGGGAGGAAATCTCAGAGACGGTATCGCTTGGAGTGAACGCAAATATGTACAAACACGCCAGCTTAGATAAAGGGTTTAAAATTTTTTGAAGGACCCGTGGGGCTCTTGTGAGGTGTGTAGAGCTGGTTGGATGTTCCCAAGGTGCATAACAAATTCTGATGGGAATCAAATTTTACGGGTCTTAAAAATCAGTGAGGGCAGCTTATATGAACAATGGCTTTACTTCTACTTACTGAATCACAAGACCTGCTTACCATGTTTCCTAAAACAAGATCCCTGTGTGAGTTGTGCGATTTTAAAAGTCCATTAGGTGGATTGTTTAAGATAATTTCCAAACACTTTGAGCCTGTAAAATCTGTACGTAAGTGGGCTTTTCTACATGAGTGCAGTCTTACCGCTATCTGGCGACTTTGTTGTTTGTTCTCCCAAAAATATTTTCTGTAAACTGTTTTAAACTTAAAAAATAAACGTATTGAAATTATAAGTGACTTAAAAAAGGGCAAGAAGGTTTGTTTCCTTGTGGATAGGTTTGCAAATCAAGCCAGCAGGATGATATTTAGAGGCTTTCTCGGCTGTCTAAAGTCAAATATAGAGGTGTGAGTAAATTACACTGTGTAAACCTTGCCTTTATTCAAAGTCGGATGGAGGGTCTCATATTCTAATTATTTCCCACTGATCTGGATTATACCAGGACAGAGTGGCAATGTTTTGCATATTGCAGTTTAAGAAAGCCTGCTACCCACAATGGACAACAGAATGAAAAAAAAAAAGCCATTTACATAAAAAGAATGGATTCAATCCTCTCTTTTTCTGCATTATTCTTGTTGTCTCAGAGATAGGGAATGTGTGTGTGAAGGGGATCTTTTTTCCAGGCACGACTCTGAAAGCAACATTATTAGATCACCAGCCTATCACAAGTCGATAAAGAAAAAGAAAGAAAAAAGAAGAAAAAAAAAAAAAAAGATAATAATAATGGGTGTGCTGTGGTGGCGCAGGGGTTAAGCACAGTCCACATATGGAGGCCTTAGTCCTCGGCATGGCTGTCGCAGGTTTGATTCCCGGCCTGGTGGCCTTTGTCACACGTCTTCCCCCTTTTCTCATGACCCACTTTCCTGTCAACTAACTATCAAATAAAGGCCATTAGAGCCAATAAAACCTTTAAAAATAATAATTACATGCATGCCCAGTATTACAGTCAATGTAAGTTACTGATTTTAACTTAAATGTTTCTGTTACTGTAAAACCTAACTATCACTACACTACTAATACTGTGTATTGTAGATTTTAACAGAGCAGCCATCTGTCTTAGGACCACCAGGTGTGTCATGTTTCCATTTTAGCTAAAGGAGATTAAACTTGCACACAAGTGAAAGCTCTGTCTGAGCAAAGGAAATTTAAAGTAGTTGTTGTGCCCATTGATAGCCAGTGATTCCAGTAATGCATATATGACCACTATTTACAGTAACAAGTTATCCAACAATAAAAATCAGTAATTAAATTAAAGTTCGTTTTTTTTTTTTTAAAAACAGATATGCTTGCTTTCTTCTTGCGCCTTGGTGTTTGGCATTAAAAATATGCCAACTTGCGCATAATGCATACCAGGCAGCACATAATTATTTCCGCAAGAACATAATGTGGTTCCATTTTTCACCTTTTGAATTAATATGAATTTTACTTCATGCAGAAGACTCAACTTTTCTGAGAACTTCTCTCATAATCTCATAAGAGGTTTCCCTAAATGTATGTGAAACTTTATTAGGGATCAAATGGCTGGTCCTTAGAAAAAAAAGTATATTTTCAAAAATTGATCATTGGAATGGCTCTTTGAATTGAACCTTCAGAAATCTCATCACATGTTACTGTTAAAATTGCACTTCCACGAAAGTGAGTATTGGCAAGTTAATTGGTCTGTTTTTTGGAGAGGGGATTAATCAGTAGTCATATTATTTTTTTTCAAAGTAACTGTGGCAACACTTAATAGCCAACTCACAAGGATGATTTTCATATTTCTAAGCTTTCAAGCAGGAACCCAAATGAGAACAGCATCAGTTCCATACACAAAGCTAAATGACTAAATGACTGACTAAGCCATTGATCCACTCATATTAAATATGTATGGAAATGGCACAAAGTCACTGAATGCTCTCCAAGCCGTTTTCTTTCCAGTTGTTTATTGTAAATATGTTTGTCATTCAGGACAACTAATTTGTTTTTTATTTGTATTTGTGCTTCAAGCCCATTACAACATACAAAAGACATTCCAAATCAAATGGAAGCAAAATCAGATGGGTCTTTAATTAGAAAACTTTAAAGAACAAATTTATTTATTACATTTTCAGACCAGGAAGATCTTGCTGTGCCTTGTACTCCTTCAACAACCTTGCTAACAAAGATCTTACGTGAGAAAATGTTCTGAGAGAACAATAGTTGCACCATATACAATTCTGGCCTTTATGGAAGAAAGGCATTATTGTAAAAAAAAAAAAACCTAACAAACTATATCCTCCACTTTGGTACAAGCATGTAGAAGAAGGTGCTCTGAACAGACTAAGAACAGATGAAAATGTTACATTATCCTACAAAAAGCTTTGTGTGGCAGAAAACGAACATGTTGAACATACCATTCCCACCATTTATTACTGGAGTAACAGCATCATAGCGTGCTTTTTTTTTTTTTTAAAGGGAAACTAATTGGAGTCAAGAGAAATAAGGATAGTGTGAATTGCAAAATCCTGAATGAAAATTGGCTACATACTTGAAAATGCTTTTAACAGGGTTTGAGGTTCAGCTTCCTTTACATCCATCTTTCTATACACAGAAAAGCGTGGTCCAACAAACTCACTGGGCATAATATATTTTGTACGCTCAACATTTTGTAAATTATAGTTTTTTTTCCACTACAATCGCAAACTATTTTGTGTTGACGTATCACATAAGATCCCACTAAGATATTGTAAAGTTTTCCATTACGAGAAATAATGGGAAATGTTTTTCAGTTTTAATACTTTGTAATTATATTTGGGCACATGTGGCATCATTGCATAAAGCCAGATGAAAAATTATTTATTTGACATGCTTTATTGTCATCAGAAATAACAAATCACAAACAATCTGTGATTTGTCTTATTTTACAGAGAGTGACAAACTGTTCTGTAGGCTGATTTGTGTCTCTAAGAATCCTCAACATTTAAAATGGCCCACTTTTTAATGTGTTACATTAAAAGCAAAATCATGAACTGTATCCAGTGATGTTTGGAAAAGGCAAATTGAGATTTTGCACAAAAAACAAACAAAAAAAAAAACCAAAATCAAAACAACCCCCCTGAAAACATGCAACCCAACTGTGTATCAAACTAGGTTTAATGGTTTTGAGCGTAGGTTGATATATTTTTCATGCAATGTTCCTGTGTCCCCAATGTCTTGCTTGCATTATACAAAGTATTTTGCAAAGAGGGCAAATGCATTGCAGAGTTGTTGTCACATGGGGCCTTCTATTATGTGGCAGGGACACACCAAAGGAACCTAAAGTGCAAAAAGAGTAACTAAATGGAATTGCTTTTATAAATCAGTGTCACATTATACATGCACTGCACAGGCTAAAAAGCCCTTTTACAGTATACAACTAGGAAGTCCATGAATCTTTAGGGGATCAGCTTGTAGCATGCTCCTGTGAGATACACTTTTCAGGTTATCCTTTGATGCAAGTCCAGCTTTATGAAGATAAACTCTTATGACCTTGTATGGTTACACAGACAACAATGCCTGGGCAGATTTGTCAGATTTGAAGAAAGCGGGAAAACAATTAACGTCGTAATTCAAAGACAAGAAATTGCCTAACGGATGGAGGGGGGTGCTGAAGGGGCTTACAGTCTTTAGTCAAGATGTTTTTATTTATTCATCTCGTTTCTGCTGAAAAATTATAGAGACAATTGTGCATGGTGTTGCCTTGCATAAATCACACAAATAAAACGGAAAAGAAGGCACTTGTGCATTCATTACAGGCATTTACATAAGGTTCTTTGTTCATCCTCTCAAAGACAACCACAGTCTGCCTCTCTGCAGTGGTAATGATCAAATGATTATCTTCAGATCAAAGCTATCCACCAGTGGCACACAGCAAGACTGGAGACTCTGGGAGTAAAAATAAAGCTTTCTGAAATACAGGATCCACAAAGGACGGACTTCACATCGGTCAGCCACTGCAGATCATTCATCTTTTCAATGTCAAGGATTTCACCAACTGCCCTCACGCTGAACAAGAATGCTTTTTTTCTTGCAAATTAATTGCATATGTATTTGTCTAAGTGACACATCCCATCAGTACAAATTAGCAAATAAAGTATATAATTGTCAGACAAAATGTTGCAAACATACCTATAGCTGCAGTAAGTAACTTTTTCTAATATGAGACAGATGATTTGAAACAATCAAGCAGAAATACACCGGTCGGTCAAAAACAACCAATCAGAGCCAGGAGGAGGGTTTTAGTGTCGTCATTCACCCTTGTATAATTCAACACTGGACTAGAAAGAGGAATAAACCAAAATGCAATATTTAACATGTTTATGGGTATAAAATTGGAAGTAGGTTGTGGTAATGATAATTACAGCATGTGTCACAATATTATAGACTGTTGAAGGTGTGAACTGACCAAGACTACTACACCAAAGAAATGTTTTAGCTAAATCAGTTGTCAAACTGCATGGGATCTCCACAGTGTAATGCTGCTATCTGCTCAGTAACAGAAAGGAGAAACTATTCTGTACACTTCCGGATGGGTAGAAAGGATGTCCTTTCTACCCATCCATTCTCTGTGACACTTTGATAATAAATCAAAGCTGAGGAGGCAGGCAAGAGAGGGAAGGAGACTTGTGGTCCCCCCCCCCACCCCCTCTTCCCCCAATAACCTCTGACGCTGGTTTGACAAAACAATCGAACATCTGACAGTGCCGTGGAAACTAGACAGAACTATGGTTATTGTGGTTTTCATGCATATGTTAAATTTATGTCAATTATTAAAGTGCTTGTTCCAAATTAGATTTTTTTTTTTTACACATTTTTAGACAGTAATCAGGTATATTGAATGACAAATGTTTGCGTAAAAAAAAAATTTGTCTCATTGTTAAAACAAATGTTGGAATGAACAGTACAGGATTTCACTGCCTGTTCAAATATACAACTAAGTTTTTGTAGCAGGTCAATTTCCAAAAGACAAATCTTTTGGAAACTAAAGTACATCTATCCACTTCACCCAGTTTTGCTCTGAAAAGACTAATGTCTTTCATTATTCTCACTTTTGGTTTGGGTTGCCTTTAGTGGATCATAATTCAATTCCACAGTCAATTTGCTTCATTTGTGCAGGTGTGAAAGCTTATCTTAACTCACCAGATAACACGTGTCTCAACTTGCTAGCAAGTGAACCTTAGAGCAATTTGCTTACAGTGGGAAATCAAACCAGTTATCTTGTCAGCCAAACAGAGAAAATGAACCATAAAGAGGGAATGACTTCACTTATACCGATGACTTACACACACATTTGTACTATGACAACTGAAAAGTTAATCCCCATCTTTAACACACGTTGTTGCTTAAATAGTTGCTATTTATTAAAAAAAGAAAAGTGCGATGGATCAGGTGTACCAAGTAAACCAGATGGTTCATAAAATACTTCAAAGCAAGACTTAGATGCCTTCTGGCTTTATCTGATCGATTTCTGAAAGGGTCCAGATGGCAATGGGGTTGAAGTTGTCCCAGACTCCTGAACTTCTTTGGTGTCCATCAAGGTAGAAATAATGACACAAGCTTAGACCTATATGAATGTATTTGCTGCTTGACAATGGGATATAACATTGACAATCTGTGGGATTTTTCCATATGGATTTGGAGAAAATACACGAGTACACAATGTGGGCTGTCATTTGATGCTTGTCAATAATGTACAATAATGTACATTTGACTGGTGTTGGTGAAGTGTGCCCATAGCAGGTGAAACTTAAAAAAAAACACAAGCTATGGTCAGAGAAACTGTACCGAAGGTTAAAATGTGAAATATAACACAAGTTAAAGTGTTTTTTAAAAAAATACATGTGAATGAATATTGCTAATATTCATTCATACAAGTCAATTGTTTCACTTTCTTTATGGTTAATTAAATAGAAAGAGGATAAAAAAAAAGATCTTAACATTTTTTTTGTAGTGACTAAATACTTAGCTTTGCTTTCTAATCTTCTTTGTTGGTGACTAGGTGAGTTTTAAGAACATAAAAAGATGAAGTGATCAATACCAACTCAACCCCTTGGATACTAGGAACTAAATGCAAAAGTTCCATTTATTGCTCTTGGTGAACCACAATTTCAATGGAAAGTACTAAACTTAAACTCTGACTTTAAATGGGACAAGAACTGCTCTAATGTCTCTAAGAGCTCAAATTGTGAATGTAAATGAAAGGAAGAATGAAGAAATAAAAGAAAATGCTCTTGAGTAGGTCTCAAGTATATTTGTGGGGAAGAAAATATTTCTCATTTTGTCCTTGTTACCAAAGCCAAAGATAAAATGTAAAACCCACAACCTTGGGTTACAATGTATGTTGGAAAACACCATATGTGTTTTCCATAGTGGGGAAACACATATGGTTCCATGCCGGGGCCAGGGGACAAAAAAATAGGGTACTGTTTCATGTCACTTGTATAAAATATCTACTTATTTGAAGGCTTTTAAAACAACAATTGTGGGACTAAAACTAAAAGTTTAACTACAAAACACTTCAAGAGTTTGGTTGGAAAAGTGCCTTTGGACAGTCAGCCTTCTCTTATAAAGCAGTTCATGTTTGGTTTGGTTAACTCTCAGTACCTTGTAATTTATTAATAATGTGAATCAATGTTTTTAATCTATAGAGTGACGCAATTACATAATAGGCTGATTTGTGTTACCGTGCATTGTCCCATTTGAAATAAATAAATTAAGCCACATCTTTACAAGAGGTTTCCATCAGTGTGGGTGGCACTGCATTTGTATGACTCAGGTATAAAAATGGGGTTTTGAAATATCATATATTTAGAATGTGTTTAACAATTCAAAACAAAAATCAAAATAATAAAATTAAAAAAAACATAGCAGGGACAGTGCGTACTTGTTCTTGAAGACATATTACATAAATAAAATATAATTTAACAATCTGAGCCAGTCTCTTGCAGACAGAACTACATTAGGCAAAAAGGGAAACGAGTGTCCAAAGCATGTCTGTAAAACTATGTTTTAAAAGCTTAGGTGAAACTAAAGCACACTGCTATGGATTTAAAATAAACACCTCCAACACTTTGATAAATGATTTATTAAAAAAATAATAATAATAAAATGGTGTCTACACCTCACCGGAGAACACACCAAGCTCATGCTGCACCTTCAATATGTAATACACACATGGAGCTATTAAAGTCCATTATACCTCCCTTTCTCCCTTCATAGCATGCAGTCATCCACTGAGAGGGTGAAGCAGCAAATTTGCTAGCTGGCTGACTGGGAGGACAGAGAGGCCTTTCTCACCAGTCAACGGCTGTCCTTAATGAGAATAGAAAGTGATTTAGTAGCTTAATGCTCCAACCCTCAGCCTGCCTGCCTGCCAGCCTTTGCTTCGCACAGCCAGCTCGGTCGACACTCCTTATAGAGCGGATGAAACAGAGCAGTGAACAAAAGAAAAAAGAAAAAAAAAGAAAGAGAAAGGGGGATGATGGCAAACCACTGTCCAATGTAAAAAATAAAAAAAAAGCAAAACAGGACTGATACAGTTTTGTGATTCCTCAGTAACAATATTCCTGACCTCCATTTGTCTTTGTTTTGACCAGCTTTCTATTCTACGTTGAAGTGATCTGAAAATGACTGTAAATTGAATAAGAGAACAGCGTGCAACTGTTGTTTCTCACTTTATCTTGTGTGGCTCCAAGCCTTTTCCTTGTTCCCCACACTGTTGATGGACTGATGCACAGTTGTAAAAGCAAATGTGTGGCTCGCAGTACAAAAGGGAAAAGAGGTGAGGATGCTCATCTGCCACAAGCCTTTTTTTTGGCATTTAAATAGGGGGGGAGATAATACAGAGAAAAGCAATGGCAGCGAGTTGGTTTTCATGCGAAGTCAGCCCCCTCTTGCAAAGCACATATATATTCAGAAGGTAAGAGCCAGAGACACTTTTTTGATATTATGTGCTCTGCGATTATCCAATCAAAAATGCTTTTACCCAGACCATTTTAGAGTAGTTGGCCATCACACAGAACTTCAGATGACCTGTCAAAGACCAGCGTTGCATTGCCCTGATTCATTCAGCTGTCTGGGGATGTGAACAGAGCTCACACACTAAATCTGATGTCTGGGGTTCCCCAAAGACCTTCAAAAACTAAATTGCTGACAGCTAGTTTAGTTATAGCCCAGACATTTATTTAGTCTAACTTGCACCTTCATGTGTGCAGCCAATTACATCCTTGAGTGAGAATAGAAGCAAAACATCATGCATATTCGCAGGGCTAAATTGCACTGCTGCATTGGGGGCTACACTAATTAAGGAATGTACTAAATTTTAAATAATTATTTTTAACTAGATAAGACAAGAGAGGGGGGACATCACATAAAGTTTAACTGTACTCTGCGGCCAATATTTGTTACTTCTAGAATATCGACTTTGAGCATAGGCAGAGGGTAGAACAACTGCTAAATGTCTTGGTGGCACATCAAACAAAGAAGCTTAAGCAAATGAGGTGATTTAATGGCTGGGATTGTATGATTTGAGAAGTTCATCTCAGTATAGGGATTTCTGCTCACATCATGGGGGGGGCAAACAGAGTACCACAACAGTTTCTTACCAAGTGTGAAGTAGGGAAGAGCTGTGTTGTCCAGATCATCCATTACAGAAATTCGGCCAGGTAGGTCTGTTCGAACGAATAACAGGAGCCGGGATTCGCTCCCTCCTCCACCACCTCCTCCTCCTCCTCCTCCCCCCGCTCCACCTCCTCCGGTTCCTCCTCCACCAGCACCACCTGCTCCAGCAGCAGCAGCAGCAGCAGCAGCGCTCCCTCCTCCAACCACGCTCCCGGAGGCTCCACCGGTGAAGCTGAACTCGTTCTCCCGGAGCACGGGCAGGGTAGACACGGTGACGGTTTTCACCTCGCACGGCGCCTCCGCGTCGCTCTCGCTGTCCCGCTCCTCGTCAGGCGACGTCGCACCTTTGCTCGTCCGGAGTGTCAGGCACCCAGTCAGGGAGAAACCCACGAGAAGGACGCGGATGTGCAGCGCTGGTATCCTCGCCATCCCGCTCCTTGCGTGTGGTTCTCTCGCTTTGAGTGGGGCTCATAGGCTGTCCGTTCACTTATAGTACAATCGCTGCAAAGGAGTCGCGTCCGTCCAGGAGGCGGCAGCACAGGTGTAGTGAGAATGACAACTCTCGGCTCCTAAAGATCCACTCCTGCCAATGTTGTGAGGGAAATAAATACTTTGCTCAATTAAACACGTGACTTTAACGAACGCATTAAAAACGTTGTCTTTTTGTGTGATTTTTTTTTTTTTTTCCGCATAATTGTGTGATTTTTTTTTTTTTTTTTTAACAACCGATCCACATGTTTATTGAACCAGAACACGTTTTCCACATTCATTTAAATCCCAATTCAGCTTAGAGCTGAAGATTTAAATCTACATACGATGAGAATACCTCCTTATCTAGTTTCAGTCAGAGTTAAGGTTTAAAAGTTTATTTTGGAACTTCAACAATTAAAATGAAGCAAGATGGTTCCTAATAAAAAAAAAAAAAAAGATCTATTCGCATCTGAATTTTGTGGTGTGCTTCAAAGTCACTATTGGATCCACAAATTCTGCATAAAACCCTGAAAGAGAACATTTGCTGGCCACATCCAGTTGTGTGACCCTAAGCTCGACACATTGTGGTTATGCAGCACAACAAAGATCTAAATCAGACTCAAGGCCACTGCTACATGCCTGAAAATAGTGAGATAATAAAAACAAAAATAATGTTTTTAGTTACCTAGTAAAGTCGTATTAATAAGAGGTTTTTGATCTCAATGTTTGTTTGTTTTTAACTGGTAAAGAAAGTTTAAAAAAAAAGTCTGAATTGTAACACAATTAACATGGCAACACCTGTCAATCATTCTAGAGGGTTTTGTCAGCAACTGATAAATCAGTGGTCACAATTTATCCCGAAATAAACGCCACTCATCTGGAGGAACTGAACCTCCGGTAACGTTGCCAGGGTTCATCATTGCTAACACATTGTGATTTTAGAGATTTTGAGGAAACTAATAGGAAATCATAGTTGAACATTGTCAATGGGGAACATGCAATTCCAATAACCTGTACCCAGAGCGTGTAAAAGGCGAAATACCATTTATTACATTTCCAAAACCCAAACGGAGTCTGGAAAATGCAAGAAATGGATCAAGCCCTGCAGTTAACCTCAAGTCCAGCTGAATAAAACTGTGGTTGATTGTTCTACCAAATGTTTGTCTGCACAAAGGTAACTGGTAGTAAACTTTTTTTTTTTTTTGTCATAATGACACTTATTGATAATCAAATGAAAGATCAATAATGAAAGTAGTTATGCTTGATTTTATGTGTGTAAATGCCAATGGTAGCTCTATGGCAGCATGAAAACATGTGCCAATTGGAATGACCTGAAATAGGCTTCATTTGTGGATGAAATAAAATACTTTTCCAAAGAAATGTGGTTCAATATTGCTTCACAGCAGTGTAAGAGACTTATTCCGAATTACCTCAAATGCATCATGGCAGCTGCTGGCACCAGAGTTCAGAATAAATGCTTCTGAATCAAAATTCAGAAGCATTTATTACATTAATGGACAATTACTTTTTTCCCTGAGGGCCATCTTGGTTTCTGGTAGCAAAAGAAAAAAAAAAGATGTCTCCATTTGAAAACAAATTTTTATATTGGTTCAGGTTATCGTTCTCTTACATATGCAAGGGAACGATAACATTAGTTTGTTGGAGCAACAATAGCTCAGGACGTAGGCAGAGGTTCAACATGTAACCAGTGGGTTGTTCCTACATGCAACTGCTTTCTTTTAAGTTCTCATATGCATACTAGAAATTACATTTCCTATTACATTAGCAAAGAAGGCTGTGTACTTAGCATGTTTTTTGACAGATACGATAATCCTACCAGATACGGGATATGAGATAAAGTGATAATCTTACAAAATCTCAAGGATTTGGCAACAGAATACAATCTCAACACACATCTGATATTCTAGCATTTTTTTTTGTCTGATCTCCTTAATGCCATTTTTAATTTTCTGAATTGCCAAATCTATAAAACGCTTGCGTATATGCTTTCCTGTTATTACTGCATGTTTCCCTGGTGGGCAACAAAAATGTCACACTCCGTTGTTCTTTGTTTGATGCTCAAACAGTTAAATCCCTCCTGGATACTGACGTCAACAGCCATTACAAAAGAGCATGCAGAGATTTTGAATTTGCAATAGATGCATTTTGAAGTGGTTGTGCAAAACCCAGGGAATCAAAATTCACCCTTCTACTGTACTGGCAAAATAACCATAAAAACCAGATATTATTGCAACTGTCTTGAAGATTTCTTTAGTTTCACATTCTCAAAAAATCCTCAAGGCCTGTAAAGTGTACAGCTTGTTTTTTAATACCCTTTTCCTGCCTGATCATTTTAATTTTTGAGGGACTATCCACACACAATAGTGTGGATTATATCACTGATTTTACATTGATTTTAAACCTTCTACTCCTTAGCTTAGAATTCCACAAATAAAGAAAACAGGAACATATTTAGCCTCTAAAATTGACACTTTAAACTTTGACAGGGTTAGTGCTATCTCTGGGAAATTATCATTATATAGATTGCACAATTCACAGGTCTTTAATAATGTGCTGCTGACGTCACATATGTTTGGGCTGAAGTAGAAACACGGTGCCTCTTTTCATTCTCACCTTTCCAAGCACGTGATTTTATGCTTTAGTTGTTTGAAATGAAAAGCACTAATGTGGACTTGAATGTGTAAAGTATTCCTTACTTGGGGGAACTTCACAACACATGTACTGAGGTTGTAGTAGATGCTTCGAGAGCCACCACATACAGGAGAATGCTGTATGCGCTACAAAACATGTTCTGTCTGAGTTTAGGGGAAAAAGAGCTCCTCAGGGAAGACGAGTTCTGGGCGGAGGAGCTCTATTCTTCTTTGAAATGTCATGTCTGTAATGGTACAGAGTCCTGTTTCCAGATGAATGTAAATTAATTGATAAAAGTGTTGAGAAAAGGTGCACTCCTGTGCCGCAGACGATGCGAGAAAGGTCTTACCTAGGCAAAGAAGAAAAAAAAATAATTGGATTGTTGCTCAGTGGTGCAAATTTCTCTTTTCACGTCAAAGTAGTTTGCTCTTCATTCAGAAATCAAGGTCTCAGAGTCTGGATGAAGAGTGGA
>NW_006799945.1:5964085-5979208 GCF_000485575.1 Poecilia formosa
TACCATCCCCACCATTTATTACTGCAGTAACAGCATCATAGCGTGCTTTTTTTTTTTTTTAAAAGGAAACTAATTGGGAGTCAAGAGAAATAAGGATAGTGTGAATTGCAAAATCCTGAATGAAAATTGGCTACATACTTGAAAATGCTTTTAACAGGGTTTGAGGTTCAGCTTCCTTTACATCCATCTTTCTATTCACAGAAAAGCGTGCTCCAACAAACTCACTGGGCATAATATATTTTGTACGCTCAACATTTTGTAAATTATAGTTTTTTTTCCACTACAATCGCAAACTATTTTGTGTTGACGTATCACATAAGATCCCACTAAGATATTGTAAAGTTTTCCATTACGAGAAATAATGGGAAATGTTTTTCAGTTTTAATACTTTGTAATTATATTTGGGCACATGTGGCATCATTGCATAAAGCCAGATGAAAAATTATTTCTTCGACATGCTTTATTATCATCAGAAATAACAAATCACAAACAATCTGTGATTTGTCTTATTTTACAGAGAGTGACAAACTGTTCTGTAGGCTGATTTGTGTCTCTAAGAATCCTCAACATTTAAAATGGCCCACTTTTTAATGTGTTACATTAAAAGCAAAATCATGAACTGTATCTAGTGCTGTTTGGAAAAGGCAAATTGAGATTTTGCACAAAAAACAAACAAAAAAAAAAACCAAAATCAAAACAACCCCCCTGAAAACATGCAACCCAACTGTGTATCAAACTAGGTTTAATGGTTTTGAGCGTAGGTTGATATATTTTTCATGCAATGTTCCTGTGTCCCCAATGTCTTGCTTGCATTATACAAAGTATTTTGCAAAGAGGGCAAATGCATTGCAGAGTTGTTGTCACATGGGGCCTTCTATTATGTGGCAGGGACACACCAAAGGAACCTAAAGAGCAAAAAGAGTAACTAAATGGAATTGCTTTTATAAATCAGTGTCACATTATACATGCACTGCACAGGCTAAAAAGCCCTTTTACAGTATACAACTAGGAAGTCCATGAATCTTTAGGGGATCAGCTTGTAGCATGCTCCTGTGAAATACACTTTTCAGGTTATCCTTTGATGCAAGTCCAGCTTTATGAAGATAAACTCTTATGACCTTGTATGGTTACACAGACAACAATGCCTGGGCAGATTTGTCAGATTTGAAGAAAGCGGGAAAACAATTAACGTCGTAATTCAAAGACAAGAAATTGCCTAACGGATGGAGGGGGGTGCTGAAGGGGCTTACAGTCTTTAGTCAAGATGTTTTTATTTATTCATCTCGTTTCTGCTGAAAAATTATAGAGACAATTGTGCATGGTGTTGCCTTGCATAAATCACACAAATAAAACGGAAAAGAAGGCACTTGTGCATTCATTAGAGGCATTTACATAAAGTTCTTTGTTCATCCTGTCAAAGACAACCACAGTCTGCCTCTCTGCAGTGGTAATGATCAAATGATTATCTTCAGATCAAAGCTATCCACCAGTGGCACACAGCAAGACTGGAGACTCTGGGAGTAAAAATAAAGCTTTCTGAAATACAGGATCCACAAAGGACGGACTTCACATCGGTCAGCCACTGCAGATCATTCATCTTTTCAATGTCAAGGATTTCACCAACTGCCCTCACGCTGAACAAGAATGCTTTTTTTCTTGCAAATTAATTGCATATGTATTTGTCTAAGTGACACATCCCATCAGTACAAATTAGCAAATAAAGTATATAATTGTCAGACAAAATGTTGCAAACATACCTATAGCTGCAGTAAGTAACTTTTTCTAATATGAGACAGATGATTTGAAACAATCAAGCAGAAATACACCGGTCGGTCAAAAACAACCAATCAGAGCCAGGAGGAGGGTTTTAGTATCGTCATTCACCCTTGTATAATTCAACACTGGACTAGAAAGAGGAATAAACCAAAATGCAATATTTAACATGTTTATGGGTATAAAATTGGAAGTAGGTTGTGGTAATGATAATTACAGCATGTGTCACAATATTATAGACTGTTGAAGGTGTGAACTGACCAAGACTACTACACCAAAGAAATGTTTTAGCTAAATCAGTTGTCAAACTGCATGGGATCTCCACAGTGTAATGCTGCTATCTGCTCAGTAACAGAAAGGAGAAACTATTCTGTACACTTCCGGATGGGTAGAAAGGATGTCCTTTCTACCCATCCATTCTCTGTGACACTTTGGTAATAAATCAAAGCTGAGGAGGCAGGCAAGAGAGGGAAGGAGACTTGTGGTCCCCCCCCCCACCCCCTCTTCCCCCAATAACCTCTGACGCTGGTTTGACAAAACAATCGAACATCTGACAGTGCCGTGGAAACTAGACAGAACTATGGTTATTGTGGTTTTCATGCATATGTTAAATTTATGTCAATTTTTAAAGTGCTTGTTCCAAATTAGATTTTTTTTTTTTTTTTTTACACATTTTTAGACAGTAATCAGGTATATTGAATGACAAATGTTTGCGTAAAAAAAAAAAAAAAAATGTCTCATTGTTAAAACAAATGTTGGAATGAACAGTACAGGATTTCACTGCCTGTTCAAATATACAACTAAGTTTTTGTAGCAGGTCAATTTCCAAAAGACAAATCTTTTGGAAACTAAAGTACATCTATCCACTTCACCCAGTTTTGCTCTGAAAAGACTAATGTCTTTCATTATTCTCACTTTTGGTTTGGGTTGCCTTTAGTGGATCATAATTCAATTCCACAGTCAATTTGCTTCATTTGTGCAGGTGTGAAAGCTTATCTTAACTCACCAGATAACACGTGTCTCAACTTGCTAGCAAGTGAACCTTAGAGCAATTTGCTTACAGTGGGAAATCAAACCAGTTATCTTGTCAGCCAAACAGAGAAAATGAACCATAAAGAGGGAATGACTTCACTTATACCGATGACTTACACACACATTTGTACTATGACAACTGAAAAGTTTCTCCCCATTTTTAACACACATTGTTGCTTAAACAAGTTGTTATTTATTAAAAAAAAAGAAAAGTGCGATGGATCAGGTGTACCAAGTAAACCAGATGGTTCATAAAATACTTCAAAGCAAGACTTAGATGCCTTCTGGCTTTATCTGATTGAGTTCTGAAAGGGTCCAGATGGCAATGGGGTTGAAGTTGTCCCAGACTCCTGAACTTCTTTGGTGTCCAACAAGGTAGAAATAATGACACAAGCTTAGACCTATATGAATGTATTTGCTGCTTGACAATGGGATATAACATTGACAATCTGTGGGATTTTTCCATATGGATTTGGAGAAAATACACGAGTACACAACGTGGGCTGTCATTTGATGCTTGTCAATAATGTACAATAATGTACATTTGACTGGTGTTGGTGAAGTGTGCCCATAGCAGGTGAAACTTAAAAAAAAAAAAAAAAAAAAACCACAAGCTATGGTCAGCGAAACTGTACCGAAAGTTAAAATGTGAAATATAATACAAGTTAAAGTGTTTTAAAAAATACATGTGAATGAATATTGCTAATATTCATTCATACAAGTCAATTGTTTCACTTTCTTTATGGTTAATTAAATAGAAAGAGGATAAAAAAAAAGATCTTAACATTTTTTTTGTAGTGACTAAATACTTAGCTTTGCTTTCTAATCTTCTTTGTTGGTGACTAGGTGAGTTTTAAGAACATAAAAAGATGAAGTGATCAATACCAACTCAACCCCTTGGATACTAGGAACTAAATGCAAAAGTTCCATTTATTGCTCTTGGTGAACCACAATTTCAATGGAAAGTACTAAACTTAAACTCTGACTTTAAATGGGACAAGAACTGCTCTAATGTCTCTAAGAGCTCAAATTGTGAATGTAAATGAAAGGAAGAATGAAGAAATAAAAGAAAATGCTCTTGAGTAGGTCTCAAGTATATTTGTGGGGAAGAAAATATTTCTCATTTTGTCCTTGTTACCAAAGCCAAAGATAAAATGTAAAACCCACAACCTTGGGTTACAATGTATGTTGGAAAACACCATATGTGTTTTCCATAGTGGGGAAACACATATGGTTCCATGCCGGGGCCAGGGGACAAAAAAATAGGGTACTGTTTCATGTCACTTGTATAAAATATCTACTTATTTGAAGGCTTTTAAAACAACAATTGTGGGACTAAAACTAAAAGTTTAACTACAAAACACTTCAAGAGTTTGGTTGGAAAAGTGCCTTTGGACAGTCAGCCTTCTCTTATAAAGCAGTTCAAGTTTTGGTTTGATTAACTCGTAGTACCTTGTAATTTATTAATAATGTGAATCAATGTTTTTAATCTATAGAGTGACGCAATTACATAATAGGCTGATTTGTGTTACCGTGCATTGTCCCATTTGAAATAAATAAATTAAACCACATCTTTACAAGAGGTTTCCATCAGTGTGGGTGGCACTGCATTTGTATGACTCAGGTATAAAAATGGGGTTTTGAAATATCATATATTTAGAATGTGTTTAACAATTCAAAACAAAAATCAAAATAATAAAATTAAAAAAAACATAGCAGGGACAGTGCGTACTTGTTCTTGAAGACATATTACATAAATAAAATATAATTTAACAATCTGAGCCAGTCTCTTGCAGACAGAACTACATTAGGCAAAAAGGGAAACGAGTGTCTAAAGCATGTATGTAAAATTATGTTTTAAAAGCTTAGGTGAAACTAAAGCACACTGCTATGGATTTAAAATAAACACCTCCAACACTTTGATAAATGATTTATTAAAAAAATAATAATAATAAAATGGTGTCTACACCTCACCGGAGAACACACCAAGCTCATGCTGCGCCTTCAATATGTAATACACACATGGAGCTATTAAAGTCCATTATACCTCCCTTTCTCCCTTCATAGCATGCAGTCATCCACTGAGAGGGTGAAGCAGCAAATTTGCTAGCTGGCTGACTGGGAGGACAGAGAGGCCTTTCTCACCAGTCAACGGCTGTCCTTAATGAGAATAGAAAGTGATTTAGTAGCTTAATGCTCCAACCCTCAGCCTGCCTGCCTGCCAGCCTTTGCTTCGCACAGCCAGCTCGGTCGACACTCCTTATAGAGCGGATGAAACAGAGCAGTGAACAAAAGAAAAAAGAAAAAAAAAGAAAGAGAAAGGGGGATGATGGCAAACCACTGTCCAATGTAAAAAATAAAAAAAAAGCAAAACAGGACTGATACAGTTTTGTGATTCCTCAGTAACAATATTCCTGACCTCCATTTGTCTTTGTTTTGACCAGCTTTCTATTCTACGTTGAAGTGATCTGAAAATGACTGTAAATTGAATAAGAGAACAGCGTGCAACTGTTGTTTCTCACTTTATCTTGTGTGGCTCCAAGCCTTTTCCTTGTTCCCCACACTGTTGATGGACTGATGCACAGTTGTAAAAGCAAATGTGTGGCTCGCAGTACAAAAGGGAAAAGAGGTGAGGATGCTCATCTGCCACAAGCCTTTTTTTTGGCATTTAAATAGGGGGGGAGATAATACAGAGAAAAGCAATGGCAGCGAGTTGGTTTTCATGCGAAGTCAGCCCCCTCTTGCAAAGCACATATATATTCAGAAGGTAAGAGCCAGAGACACTTTTTTGATATTATGTGCTCTGCGATTATCCAATCAAAAATGCTTTTACCCAGACCATTTTAGAGTAGTTGGCCATCACACAGAACTTCAGATGACCTGTCAAAGACCAGCGTTGCATTGCCCTGATTCATTCAGCTGTCTGGGGATGTGAACAGAGCTCACACACTAAATCTGATGTCTGGGGTTCCCCAAAGACCTTCAAAAACTAAATTGCTGACAGCTAGTTTAGTTATAGCCCAGACATTTATTTAGTCTAACTTGCACCTTCATGTGTGCAGCCAATTACATCCTTGAGTGAGAATAGAAGCAAAACATCATGCATATTCGCAGGGCTAAATTGCACTGCTGCATTGGGGGCTACACTAATTAAGGAATGTACTAAATTTTAAATAATTATTTTTAACTAGATAAGACAAGAGAGGGGGGACATCACATAAAGTTTAACTGTACTCTGCGGCCAATATTTGTTACTTCTAGAATATCGACTTTGAGCATAGGCAGAGGGTAGAACAACTGCTAAATGTCTTGGTGGCACATCAAACAAAGAAGCTTAAGCAAATGAGGTGATTTAATGGCTGGGATTGTATGATTTGAGAAGTTCATCTCAGTATAGGGATTTCTGCTCACATCATGGGGGGGGCAAACAGAGTACCACAACAGTTTCTTACCAAGTGTGAAGTAGGGAAGAGCTGTGTTGTCCAGATCATCCATTACAGAAATTCGGCCAGGTAGGTCTGTTCGAACGAATAACAGGAGCCGGGATTCGCTCCCTCCTCCACCACCTCCTCCTCCTCCTCCTCCCCCCGCTCCACCTCCTCCGGTTCCTCCTCCACCAGCACCACCTGCTCCAGCAGCAGCAGCAGCAGCAGCAGCGCTCCCTCCTCCAACCACGCTCCCGGAGGCTCCACCGGTGAAGCTGAACTCGTTCTCCCGGAGCACGGGCAGGGTAGACACGGTGACGGTTTTCACCTCGCACGGCGCCTCCGCGTCGCTCTCGCTGTCCCGCTCCTCGTCAGGCGACGTCGCACCTTTGCTCGTCCGGAGTGTCAGGCACCCAGTCAGGGAGAAACCCACGAGAAGGACGCGGATGTGCAGCGCTGGTATCCTCGCCATCCCGCTCCTTGCGTGTGGTTCTCTCGCTTTGAGTGGGGCTCATAGGCTGTCCGTTCACTTATAGTACAATCGCTGCAAAGGAGTCGCGTCCGTCCAGGAGGCGGCAGCACAGGTGTAGTGAGAATGACAACTCTCGGCTCCTAAAGATCCACTCCTGCCAATGTTGTGAGGGAAATAAATACTTTGCTCAATTAAACACGTGACTTTAACGAACGCATTAAAAACGTTGTCTTTTTGTGTGATTTTTTTTTTTTTTTCCGCATAATTGTGTGATTTTTTTTTTTTTTTTTTAACAACCGATCCACATGTTTATTGAACCAGAACACGTTTTCCACATTCATTTAAATCCCAATTCAGCTTAGAGCTGAAGATTTAAATCTACATACGATGAGAATACCTCCTTATCTAGTTTCAGTCAGAGTTAAGGTTTAAAAGTTTATTTTGGAACTTCAACAATTAAAATGAAGCAAGATGGTTCCTAATAAAAAAAAAAAAAAAGATCTATTCGCATCTGAATTTTGTGGTGTGCTTCAAAGTCACTATTGGATCCACAAATTCTGCATAAAACCCTGAAAGAGAACATTTGCTGGCCACATCCAGTTGTGTGACCCTAAGCTCGACACATTGTGGTTATGCAGCACAACAAAGATCTAAATCAGACTCAAGGCCACTGCTACATGCCTGAAAATAGTGAGATAATAAAAACAAAAATAATGTTTTTAGTTACCTAGTAAAGTCGTATTAATAAGAGGTTTTTGATCTCAATGTTTGTTTGTTTTTAACTGGTAAAGAAAGTTTAAAAAAAAAGTCTGAATTGTAACACAATTAACATGGCAACACCTGTCAATCATTCTAGAGGGTTTTGTCAGCAACTGATAAATCAGTGGTCACAATTTATCCCGAAATAAACGCCACTCATCTGGAGGAACTGAACCTCCGGTAACGTTGCCAGGGTTCATCATTGCTAACACATTGTGATTTTAGAGATTTTGAGGAAACTAATAGGAAATCATAGTTGAACATTGTCAATGGGGAACATGCAATTCCAATAACCTGTACCCAGAGCGTGTAAAAGGCGAAATACCATTTATTACATTTCCAAAACCCAAACGGAGTCTGGAAAATGCAAGAAATGGATCAAGCCCTGCAGTTAACCTCAAGTCCAGCTGAATAAAACTGTGGTTGATTGTTCTACCAAATGTTTGTCTGCACAAAGGTAACTGGTAGTAAACTTTTTTTTTTTTTTGTCATAATGACACTTATTGATAATCAAATGAAAGATCAATAATGAAAGTAGTTATGCTTGATTTTATGTGTGTAAATGCCAATGGTAGCTCTATGGCAGCATGAAAACATGTGCCAATTGGAATGACCTGAAATAGGCTTCATTTGTGGATGAAATAAAATACTTTTCCAAAGAAATGTGGTTCAATATTGCTTCACAGCAGTGTAAGAGACTTATTCCGAATTACCTCAAATGCATCATGGCAGCTGCTGGCACCAGAGTTCAGAATCAAAATTCAGAAGCATTTATTACATTAATGGACAATTACTTTTTTCCCTGAGGGCCATCTTGGTTTCTGGTAGCAAAAGAAAAAAAAAAGATGTCTCCATTTGAAAACAAATTTTTATATTGGTTCAGGTTATCGTTCTCTTACATATGCAAGGGAACGATAACATTAGTTTGTTGGAGCAACAATAGCTCAGGACGTAGGCAGAGGTTCAACATGTAACCAGTGGGTTGTTCCTACATGCAACTGCTTTCTTTTAAGTTCTCATATGCATACTAGAAATTACATTTCCTATTACATTAGCAAAGAAGGCTGTGTACTTAGCATGTTTTTTGACAGATACGATAATCCTACCAGATACGGGATATGAGATAAAGTGATAATCTTACAAAATCTCAAGGATTTGGCAACAGAATACAATCTCAACACACATCTGATATTCTAGCATTTTTTTTTGTCTGATCTCCTTAATGCCATTTTTAATTTTCTGAATTGCCAAATCTATAAAACGCTTGCGTATATGCTTTCCTGTTATTACTGCATGTTTCCCTGGTGGGCAACAAAAATGTCACACTCCGTTGTTCTTTGTTTGATGCTCAAACAGTTAAATCCCTCCTGGATACTGACGTCAACTGGCATTACAAAAGAGCATGCAGAGATTTTGAATTTGCAATAGATGCATTTTGAAGTGGTTGTGCAAAACCCAGGGAATCAAAATTCACCCTTCTACTGTACTGGCAAAATAACCATAAAAACCAGATATTATTGCAACTGTCTTGAAGATTTCTTTAGTTTCACATTCTCAAAAAATCCTCAAGGCCTGTAAAGTGTACAGCTTGTTTTTTAATACCCTTTTCCTGCCTGATCATTTTAATTTTTGAGGGACTATCCACACACAATAGTGTGGATTATATCACTGATTTTACATTGATTTTAAACCCTCTACTCCTTAGCTTAGAATTCCACAAATAAAGAAAACAGGAACATATTTAGCCTCTAAAATTGACACTTTAAACTTTGACAGGGTTAGTGCTATCTCTGGGAAATTATCATTATATAGATTGCACAATTCACAGGTCTTTAATAATGTGCTGCTGACGTCACATATGTTTGGGCTGAAGTAGAAACACGGTGCCTCTTTTCATTCTCACCTTTCCAAGCACGTGATTTTATGCTTTAGTTGTTTGAAATGAAAAGCACTAATGTGGACTTGAATGTGTAAAGTATTCCTTACTTGGGGGAACTTCACAACACATGTACTGAGGTTGTAGTAGATGCTTCGAGAGCCACCACATACAGGAGAATGCTGTATGCGCTACAAAACATGTTCTGTCTGAGTTTAGGGGAAAAAGAGCTCCTCAGGGAAGACGAGTTCTGGGCGGAGGAGCTCTATTCTTCTTTGAAATGTCATGTCTGTAATGGTACAGAGTCCCGTTTCCAGATGAATGTAAATTAATTGATAAAAGTGTTGAGAAAAGGTGCACTCCTGTGCCGCAGACGATGCGAGAAAGGTCTTACCTAGGCAAAGAAGAAAAAAAAATAATTGGATTGTTGCTCAGTGATGGAAATGTCTCTTTTCACATCAAAGTAGTTTGCTCTTCATTCAGAAATCAAGGTCTCAGAGTCTGGATGAAGAGTGGAGAAGCACAGAATCCAAGTTGTATAAAGTCCAGTGTAAAGTTTCAACACTCACAAAGGATTTCTGGAGCTATGTCAAATGCTGCCTTTTGTCCACTGTTTTCAATCTGTGCTTCCGTTACACTGAAGTAGAACCAGAGGCTGATCGCCTCCATGTCATGCCACGTTGATGCAGTAATTCATGCAAAATGAATCCTAACAAAGTGAAGATTGCATAGCAGTGAATATACTTTGAGAATCTTGACAGTTCTGTTTAAAATATATATATATATATTTTTATCAATTAGATGCAATATTCTAATTTTAGGAGACAATTTTGGGGATTTCATAATCTGTATGCCATGACTGGCAAAATTACAAAAAAAAATTACCGGAAATGCAGGCTTGAAATACTTCACTCTGTGCAATGAGTTTCAGAAATATAAGAATTTCTGAAATGAGTCATAAAATCTTACTTTTTTTACTACATTATTTTTTTATATGTACAACCATACTGACAACATTTGACAATGGATTGAATGTAAAGTGTCATGGTGTGAGGTGGTGAGGGAGGACGCAGGCAGACCCAGGTTGAAGTGATGATGATGATGATGATAATTTAATCACAATAATCCAGGGAACAGGACAACAGGGAGCAAGACATAACACGACGGCACAGGGAAACTGGCTGGTACACGACAAGGATCCGACAAGAGACAAAGACAACAGGTGGGACTAAATACACTGGGAGGGTAATCAAAGAAACGAGACACAGCTGGGAACAATCAACAGGGAAGACAGAGACTCACAGGGGAACAGGCTAATAAACACAGAAAAACCTCAAAATAAATACACAAAAAACACAGATCACAACATAAAGAACTTCTATGTTTTCATTTTCATTTTGTGGGTTAATCATATCAGAGAGCGATATGGACTTACACTAGTTGTAATTTTTAAACCTTAAAAGACTGTAAGTAAAGTAGCAAACTATTGCTTTAATAAATAAGATTTTGACTAGTCTTCATTTCTTGGCATCGTGTTGCTGGACACTTGAATGCTCAAGACCAACACTGCCAAAAGTTTTATATTGTAGAAGTGCTGGCGCTTGCTGATTTATTTATTTATTTATTTTTTTTTGTGATTTCATCACATTTAATTAGGACCACCTGGCAGATATGTGCCATTTAGCTACAATAGCAAGTATTTTAGGTTTTTACACATCTCTTGCTGGTAAACCGATGTTGCATTTACCTAGTTAACATCCTTGCCAGGAGCTAGTTATTTTAAATCTGCCCAGTCACTTCCAGCTTGACAGCTATTTGAATTAGTGCAAATTCCCTCTTTTCCTTTTGTGTTAATTTGACATTTTAGCTGCTCTGTCATAATGATTCCCTGATAGAAAAGTTGACTACAAAGATTAGCCCAAAGGCCAACTCTGACAATCTTCGCAGACCGCTTGTAAAAGTGCTGACACCGTGGAGAGACTCTGTGTGGGCCCACAGAGCATATGCCATAATTGTGCAGACATGACCTCTCCTGCAGATGGATTTCATTGACTGCGCTGTCTGCTTTTAATGGGCAAACAGTAACAAGGCATCAGATGGGAATGATTGATGTTGATGTGTTAGCAAGGTGGTGGAGAGCTGCAAGTAGCAACTTAAACAAGAGTCTGGAATGGCAAACGGCATTGTTATTAGCTGATGGAGAGCTTTTAAATGCTCTGTGGTATGTTATATGAGATTTATTGCTCAGGAAATTGCTTCGACCTGCACGCCGTGGCAGCATCTCACTGCCTTAAAATTAAATTTGACAGACAACAACCTACTGTCCACTGCGAATAGACAGAGGTGGTTAAATAGATTTCTGTGGCATAATAAGCAAAGAACCTGACCTTTTCCATCTTCCCTTCCATCAGCATGTCTGGTGGTTGTTTGATGACAACAAATGATTGCTCTGTCTTCCGCTTTGTTTCCTTGGGTTAGATGTTAAAAATGTACTTACAGGTAAAGAAGTGTTCAGGGTGTTTTCTTTTTGTTTGTAAATTCTACGGAGATTGTTTGTATGTCATTGACCAACATAAAGTAGAGCCACATTTGCTGCTTTACCAAATGTGTGTGATTTATATATGTATTCAGGCTGTCTGTGATATTAGGAATTGACATCCAGTGCAACCATCAGCAGAACTGTTATGAGAAGGCCTCAGAGGTTTGAACGTGTGTGAACACACAGCATGATTAGACACCAGACAGGTCAGGGATAAAGAAGTGGAGACGTTTAAAACATTGTTCACTTATAGCATATTATCTCTAGCTTTCACTGAGGATTGCTCATGATAACTCTGGTAGACCTGCAGAAATCTACAGCCCGGGCAGAAAAATTTGTCAATAACTATTATTCTGGTACTTGGCCTCCGTGGAAATTCGACAAAGGGAGTTACATTGTTGAAAGCGAGCCACAAGAAGTCTTGTTTAAAGCTTAAACCCACACTGTAGGACACAGGCAAAACTTGGAAGAAGGCGCTCTATCAGGTTAGGCAACATTTGAACTCTTTGGCCAATATTGAAAACAAATGCTACACACATTCAGTTAACACAGATGTGGTATCTTCGCCGTGTTTCCGGGATGTTTTTTTGTCAGCATAGACAGGGAAGATGGTCAGAGTTGTTAGGAAGATAGATTAAGCAAAACGCATGGAAATGCTTAAAATAATTGAGACTGAAATTTCACCTCCCAACAGGACAATAACCCTAAGCTTGTTATCAGAGCAACATTGGATTGGATTACATCAAAGAGTGTCCCAGATCTAAATCTACTTGAGAATTTCAGAAGAATTTAAATTGTATCTTCACGGATGCTTCCCATCTAATCCACATAAAAATGTCAGTATTTAGATAAAAAAACAAAACAAAAAAAAAACACAGTTGTATTTGCACAGAAGAATGGTTCTACAAAGTGTTGTCTCACACACTCAGTGACATATTTCTGATTATTAAAATCGTGTATTGCCTTAACCCCATCCCTCTTAACACATATGTGCTCCTTTGGGTTTATCTATTTCATATAAAATCCCTTTAAAACACATGGAATATTGTGAAAGTCACATTAAATGAAAAAGTTCAAAAGACACAAAATACTTAAAGGCATTTTCATCAGATCAGTCTTTAAGTGTGCATAAATAATTGGGTTTAATGACCTGTGAATTTGTTGAAAGAACGACTCACACAGTCAGAATGCTTCAGTCGCATTCAGATCCAACTGCTGTCACAGAAATAGTACACATGTTGCGAGTGCTGAATCTATTTCCTCTAATGTGGGAGGGATTTGGCACTCAGCGTGAGCTCTGTGATTATGTACATAAATATAATAAGTAATCATGACTGAACTCAACCTTTTTCTCATTAGTGTCGGCGCCTTAAAAAAAAAAAAAAAAAAAAAAAAAAGTCAGGCATTTGTTAATGCATATTAATTGTGCCACCCTGGTAGTTGTTTCATGCAAACCCACAAATGTCAACTTCATGCTGGCTAGAGGAAATGTCAGGGCAGGATCACCAAAATCATTAGAAGACATCCTCTGTGCGCAAAAGACTTCGACAATACCTCATGGTGGCAGTAGAGGCATTTTCTAAAATCAGATAAATTCACCAACTTAAAACAGGGGCATTGCTACTGAATGTGAAGGCCGTCAGTCTGATAGTTGTTGAAACATTACGGCATAGACCGCCCTACCAACTCAGCCAACATCCTTACCATTTGAGTCGTGATTAAATAAACTATTCTGTGGAACTCACGAAGCCTGGGAAATATCTTGTTCTTTTTTGCTCTTCATGATGTTATTTGTTAGTAAAAAGCTAAGGGCCATGCTGGCAGTGCCTTCTTTTACTATCTTGCTAATTGATTAGTTTAAGATATCTGGAGGGTGCTCCAGTTCTGCAGGTGTAAACAAAGAGCTCCTCAATTAGTAACTGGGTTACACCTGGAGGACAAACACTCTGCCACACACAACCAGAAAACACACAAAAACACATGGCAAATATCATCTAACAAATTGGTTTAGTGGGCGCTGAGCGTGCATTCCAGTAAATGTGTGCAGCACCGGTACTGATAAGTCCTTTTAGTTCAAAGCACACACACACGCACACACAGGCACACACACAAAACTTCTAATCTGTTAGTCCTAATTTGTCATGTGATGTAAGATGTGTGGGGGTTAGAGCGCATCAAATCCTCCATCGGCGCTGGTACATTTTCATGAAATCAAGAAAGATAAATGTGTCGGGATGTAATCATCAGTGTTTCAGTTTAATCTGCAGTTTTTTTCCCCCCTTTTTTCTCTGTGATCCACGCGGGAGCATTTGGCTGAGTTCTTACAGCACCGTCAGCAATTTGCTCAAAAATCTTTTTTCCTGTTGTTTTCGTCCTCCACAGAGGACATGCAAATTTAGGATTTCTTCTATAGTAACATATGAGGGAGAGCTCTTTGACTAAAGTATTGAAGGACATAAGCATTTGAACTATCTTCAAGAGGAAGGAAAGCTCTAACATCTAACTCAGGGGGTGGGGGGAGGAAGGAAACTTAAACATCTTTTATTCCAAGGTAGCGGTAGAATTTAAAAGTTCCTCTGGTCAACAAATAGTAATTTTGAACCTTGGTGCTGCTACTGAATTACTGAAGCTCCACCTGGAAACCTTTGTTGAAGCTGCTTTTTGTAGAAGATTGCAAGGAGTCGTCTTTAGCATGAATTCTTTCCTATTTCGTTCCTTTTGTGTTTGTGACAGGACACTGATTTGTGCCTGCAACACTGGTGTCATGGAATACTGTCATTGAAGAAAAGGCCCTACTTCGCTAGCAGGGCTGTGGCTTTCTTGACAGAGTCCAAGAGTTAAGAAATTTACCTCTGGATGACCCCACATCATGGTCAAATCCACCTCCATTATCCGCACTGAGTGCTGGCAGGTCAGCTGTCACCCCTGTTTACCATCCACATCTTGCCCCACCGGCTCATCCATCCATTAGGCCTGCCTGTGATTGACTGGTGAGGTGGGATACTCCAGCAAGGTCAGAAGAATGGCCCTATGCTCATTATTCTGGCCTTGCTCCTTGTGATTACTTTCAGCTTTGTCTCTTCTGTTCCCTGAATCCATCTGTCACAAGCATTAAAAGCAGTGTAATATATCCATCACCTATCAGGCAGGTTTTATTGAAGCATTTCAACTGTAATATACTCTACTTTAGAAATTTAATTGGGAACAAAATAATCTAAATCTGGACATATCTATATCCATATCTATA
>NW_006799945.1:5979521-6015539 GCF_000485575.1 Poecilia formosa
CAAACTTCTTGCAAACTTCTTGCAAAAGTCTGCATGCTTCTTGAGTCTTTTAAAAATACCAGCCCAAAAAGTGTTGTGTGGTCTTGTATTTTGCCCCTTTTAGTCTGACACGGCTAAATAAAGTCATGTGCAACCAATTGATTTTGCTGGTTTTTAATATTGTAAACATCAAGAAAATCATAAACTCAACAGCTACAAAACAATAGTCCAGAAAATCTGTTCTTACACAAATTATGGCATCACTGCAGGTTGTTACATACTCGTTCAATAATCATTTGCTTTAATCAGCGATTGTCTTGCAACACCTGTAGTTTCCTGTTAGCAAGCTGAGGATCACTGGCTCTTTGAAAGGTGTACAAAAAGAAGTAAGGCTTTTCTTAGATTGAAAAATGTTTTTGTGTTTCTTCAAACTGACCTTGCCTGGGGTTTTACCAAATAGCTTCAATGTGACTGAGGGTAGCTTTACTGTGACTGAGCTTAGAAAAAAAAAAAAAAAAAATGGGTCATTCACTCACCTGCCATGTGTTTTTTTAGAGTTCATGCCCTGTCCATAACCTTTTTTTTTTGTAAGAACAAAAACAGAAACAGATGAAACCTTGTCCTGAGCTGCTATTAAAAAGTTTGACTTGTAATAGACAATGTGAGGATTTATCTGCACTGAAAGTGACAGCATATTTATTAGCCATAAGAAAAAGTCTTGTGCTATGTCACCCGTAGGACCCTTGTCAGTGCAGTATTCTTCATTAGCAGTAAAACATCGCCTGAATAGCAGATATTTCTGCAAACTGAGCTCAGGTTGTACTGGCACATTTCGTATCATATTGCTCAACTCCTCCCTCCTGATCAGCTCATGTAACTGTAAGTCTTGACCTGATACAGAAATAGTTTACTGCGCAGGGTGTCGAGGAAGGCAGAAGGACAATGTTGGAGGTTATGCAGAAATTATTTGAAATATGCTGTATTGCATCCATGTGCTATTTATGCATTCTGGCATCTACTTCAAGGCTTCTGGTTGATCAAAAGGAGCCCAAACCTAATCTGCAGACATCTCCACACGGCCCTCCCATATTAACCGCAAACCAATTAGAAACTATTCCATAAGGCCATTATGTATTCCTGAAAGAACAGTACTACTTCCACCACCATACTATCACTTCTCATCCCAATTCTAATATGAATACTAATACCATCACTAATACTAATAAACACCAAGACACTGGTCAAGATCACAGATTGCATATAACCTTCGATTAAACCTCTAGTTTGGAGCTTGTACTGAATGACGAACGACTGAGGAGAAGGGAAACTCTCTTAACAGGAATGCACCTCCAGCAAAACCAGACGCAGAAGGGCTGCCCATCTGCTCACTTTGCCTGGGGGGAGGAAGGACAGAGCAGTCACAGACAACGGCAAAGCAGCACGGCAGGAACAACTGATAACAAGAAAAAAGTCAAAGAAAGAGAAGGAGAGCATGGTAAAACGATCAAGATTTCATGGGTCATTCTGATACTGAAACGGTATAATTAAGGGTAAAGCTCAAATTAACCCAGGAAAGTTAAACTTTAAGATTGACAAAATACAAAGAGTTTTTTCTTGGCACAGAGGCGTCAGTTCACCTGCAAAAAATACTCATAACTTCTGACATCAGGACAGAAAAGGTCAGCTACATATGACCTTTAAGCCAGCCCAAACTCCTCCTGGGATTCCATGCACTATTAAGGCAAAAAAAAAAAAAAAAAAAAAAAAAAAAACACTCAATAGAAGAAGTGACATGCTAAGTGTCATAGTATTGTGGTAAGGCCATGTGTACTTGCTGAGGTCAAATGCAAAACGAACAGACGGATACGTGCTTAAAATGTGGCGTTCATATCGAAATTCTGCCCTAAAGTATTTGTACTGGAGGTCCGAAAGCTTACTGATAAGATGCAATAAACACTCTTGAAATAGATAAGTGAAAGGTCTAAAAACAGTGCTGCCTCTGGAGGTAGAACTTGTGGCAGTAAACAACAGATGCAGCTATTGCAGGTGTAATAAATAAATAAATAAATAAATAAATAAATAAATAAATAAATAAATAAATAAATAAAAATAAAAAAGAGCAACCACCAGCTTCAACCTATTAATCTACACAGATTTAAGGCCAGCTGAGTCCTACAGATTACAGATCAAATCAAGTACTTGATTTGCTTCTGGCATGCTGCTTCAGAGTTTACTCATCACTGGGGTGTTTTTATGATCATAAAACACGGGGGCTCGCAAACAGAGCAATTCTATAACTGTGCACCACATTGAAAAAGAACATTTCACTGATAATAAATGTAGTGTCCTTGTACAGAAGATACAATCTCTTTGTGCCTAGAAGCCATTTTCCTGTGGGCACAGCATAGCTAGATGTTGGCTTTGGACTTAAAAGTGACAAAGAGACCGTGCTTTATGTATATGAAAAGAAATTATTTGATATTGCTTTTCTAAAGACACGGCGGCTCTCCAGCGGTATGTACCCTGCCGTTGACTTTAATATGGGTAAATGGAAAGTGTCTGTGAGAAAGAGCTTTGGCTCAGTCAGTCAGCATTTATCCTCAGAGCTGAGCATTTGAAAATTTAATTTTACCTTCCATTTCATACTCTCTGGAAATGCCACATGTCATCAACTAGGTTAAACAAAAAAACAAAAACAAAACAGTGAGGAGCAGAAAGATCTACAGTTTAAGCATTGTGGGATGTTTGGACGTGCGTTGGCTATTTTAATTTTAATACCACTCCAGTCAACAGGAAAACAAAGGTTGAAATGCTCTGAGGATTCATTTTGAAACTAATAAGACAAAACCACAGAAAATAAAACACACAACGATGTTTAATATCAAACCGTGTCATTAATAACCCAGTTGTTTTATTTCAAATCATGCGTTTTCAAAGGTAACAGTGTGTTATTTATGCACACCATGGAAAGCATCTTACTAAGTGGTTTATTGGGACTGTACAAGCTGAAAGGTGGTAGGAAATGGAAGACTTTGAATGTTAAAACATTTTGTCCATCATTTGTGCTATCTAGAAAATAATAAAATGATGCCCAGTGAAGGAAAAAAATGCACTTTAAAAAAATCCATCCATCCTCTTTACACCCTTGTCCCTTGGTGGGATTGGGAGGGGTGCTGGTGCCAATCTCCAGCTAATGTTCCAGGTGAGAGGCGGGGGTCACCCTGGACAGGTTGCCAGTCTGTCGCAGGGCAACACAGAGACAAACAACCATGCACACACACCTAGGGGCAATTTGGAGAGGCCAATTAACCTGACATGTTTTTGGACTGTGGGAGGAAACTGGAGTAACCGGAGAAAACCCACGCATGCACAGGGGGAACATGCAAACTCCATGCAGAAAGACCGGGGCTGGGAATTGAACCCAGAACCTTCTTGCTGCAAGGCTACAGCTCTACCAACTGCACCACTGTGCAGCCACTTTAAAAAAATGACTGGGTAAATTAGTGCTTACAAAATGAAAAGTCATGAAACTCCTGCTGCCGTGTCTGTAAAAGTGAGAGATTTACTGATCAATGGGACCTTGAGTTTAGAGTCAAATGAACTCTAACTGTAAAAGAAAACATATTCCTTTATGTTTTCCACTTCATAGTCTGCCGTATACATTAAAATAACTAGACAATCTGAAGAAATGGATACATTAAATATTTTGTTTTCATCTTTTACAATAATTTTCAGAGAACAAAGCATCTCTTGTCACTGCTGTGTGCAAGCCACACAAGTTTATCCTTTGTGTGACTTGTATACTCTTGATAGTTATTCTTAATTTGACAGAGAAGGTCAAATTAAATAAGTAAAGTCAAATTTAGGATGGCTAATGTTTTTTTTAATGTACCTACACCCTCACATAATAATCCAATTTTCTGCATGTATATTAGTCTATCCCTTTTTCTTTCTCGCTGTATTCAAAAACAATAGTTCACATTTAACTTTTCGTCTTTTAGAGATTTCTTGTATTTCTCCACCAACACAGCTATGAAAAAAACAACAACAAAAAAAACAAAAAACAAAAAAACAACAAATCAAAAAAGAACCATAACGTTGTGTCATTGCCATGAGCTGTGTTCTTTTTTTTATGCTGTACATCTAAACACCACACAGCAGCTCTTACACACAGTGAAAGCAATCAACAGAGACCCGGCTCATGCAATCACATACGTTACATCGGTGGGTTTCAAACTGCAATCTTCTCCTAAGTCAGACTGCGATGGGTATCATTCAGTGAAGCATTAGTAACGTCACGGCTAAACTGGTGCGGACGCTGGTTTTACTCATTTGGAACCAACAGGGGGCAATGTTGTTCTGTCAGTAAACCATCTTGACAAGGGGAGACTCCAGTGCAGAAACATATCTGGAGAATAGAAGAAAGTCTGACAAAAAAAATATATAAATAAAATGAAGAGAAAACAAATGAATAAAACCACCAGAAGAGATAAGTCTTGGGCAAAGCCAAATGACTTTAGGCAGTTTCATTTTAACCGCTAAATCAGATTTTACGCTGAAATTGTTCAATAATTAGGGAATACAGTGAGACTATCGTAAATGTCAGAGCAGATATATCAGCACATGCTTCCAGACCCCAGTACAGCCCTGCAAAAATACTGTGGAAGTCTTTCCAGGGACATGGCTACACTGAACTTAATGAAGTACTGCCTCCTACATTAAATCTGTTTATTGGAAGACTGCAACATGTCTCCTTATTTGTGTATATACAGTATGTCTGAATGAAAAAAATAAAATAAAATATATATATATATATATATACATAATTTTTTTTTTGTTTTGTTTTTTTAAGAAAATGTATATAACATTCTTCATATTCTAAAAGCTTCAAAACATTCACTTAGTATGGAATTTTGCCCTATTTCTCATAGAGGACTGCTGTAACTGATTTTGGTTTTTAAGCGAGCCCATTCACACATCGGTTTGAGATAAGGACTTTGTAACAGCCTCTCAAATTTTAACTTGTCCATAGGATTCTTTGCAACTAATTTGATGTCATGATAAAGATCCTTATCTGTGAATGCTTAAGCTGCAACTACTTGTCTTGAAATGTCACCTCAGTGTTTTCACATTATGTTTTTTCTTTGTGGTGCCACCTATTTTTGAGAGTACACCATTTATTTCATCCTGCAGCAAATACCCACACCATATAATAATGCCACTCTTACATTCACACTCACGATGGAAGTATTGCAAACTTAGCACTTTTTTTTTCTTCAAATGGATACCAGGTCCAAATGTAAGTTTAGTTTCATTACACCACATGACATGTCTCCCTGATTATGGTTATTGCTCTAGACTGCATTTGCAGACTGTAATCTGGCTTCTCAAGTTGTTTGTAGAATAAAGACATCTTCCTCTCTGAGTGGCCTTTCAGCCCATGTTGCTACAGATTGCATTTTACCGTGAATAATGATACTCTTTTACCTGCTTCAACCAGCATTTTTGCCCTTTTTTTCTGTGGTTGATATGCAAATTTCACACCAAAACACTTTCATTTCTGGGACACAGAACTCGTCTGTTTCCTGACAGGTAAGTGGTGAGTGGTTGGGCATTCCTATGTCCAACCGACTTTCCTCAATCACAAGAAAATAATGCGCCCTCTCTCATAATCTTATCACCTACCTTGAAACTGTCTGAACAGAAGAATGCGGGATCTTCAGTCATTTGGAAATTGTTCTCTCTTCAACATCATTCCTGTGTTTTTTTTTATTTTTATTTTTTTTATTCCTCAATCATGTCACACAAGAAAACATTGTGTTTGAGGTTTTTGTCCTAAGATACATCTATGGTACTCAGTTGAACTTCAGTGTTATTGATTAAGCAATTAACGATAAATCAGTCAGAACATTTTCATCTTGGATTTCCCAAATAGTTTAAAGGAACAGTAGTCTCAGAGTAAGTACATTTTTGAATTTGAAGGATTTTATAATCCAGACATTTAATGAGTATATCCAATTTTGGTAATTCCAACTGACCTAAAACAGGGAGGTCCAATAATGACTTAATATGAGTAAGGGTAGTCTGAATTTCTCTGTCTGAAGTAAAATCAGACAGTGAAATAAAAATGACCACTGCACCATAAATAAATTCACATGACAGAGGAAATGCTCATGGACATTTTTAAACTACTAATGATCCCATTCACAGTTCACATCTTGTTTAGAGATACAGGTACTGACTGGTATTTATCTTTCTTTTTTACCCTTTACTGCATCTAAGGTGACGATTCAATTAGAAGAAAAAAGAAGATTGCAGAAGTTGAAGGTGAAAGACAAAAGGCTCCTAATCTTCTGATTGTGTAACAACGATACTCCCTGTATATAACGAAAGTGGAGACATTATGAATTAAACATGAGTTCATAATTTTTTATAGCCACTACAACACCTCGTACAGTACATGGAGAGAATAGCTAACAATCAAGAGAGTCAAGAGATTAACTCAGTAGAGAGTGACTGTCTTTTGAAGATGTGTCTCTCTGGATTGTGAATTTCTCTGTAAAGAACAGGAGAATAATAAAACGCTCCATGTTTGTCTCTTTCCATTCAGGAGTTTGCAAAGGTTGATTTGCACATCAATACCCACCAAGGGGCTACAGAACAATATGTCTTTTACCCATTTGCACCCCTCTGTCTAATTGAGATAAGATCGTAATGAAATGTGTCTGTGATTGATGTTGCAGTTATGTCGCCGGGGCTGAATTTGCTCAGTTTTTTGTGTTTTATTAGTATAATTGCCCATTTTATTTTTTTCATTTTACTAGATTAAAATCTTCACCAGTTCATTTTTTCACAAATACAAAAGTCAGTGACACATTTGTCAGGCCACTTGATTGTCAGAGCTCACCAAATATGAACCGTCCCCTTTGTAAGGGATACAAAGGTCTCACAGGGGTCAGCGACTGCTGCGATGCTCTTCATGTTTTTCATACGTAATCCTTGGCTGAGCTTAGTGTTGGCTTATTGTAGCAGAAGCCAAAAGCTGACACAAGTTTTCATGTGAGTCAACACGAGACTGAGGCAGGGTGAAAGACAAAGTCTCAATCAGGCATGAAATTCTGTGAATGAAACTCGAGAATCACAGGACAGAAGGTAGTTTTTTATTCCAAAAAAGAAGTGAAAGATCGATATGGTATAGTTCAAATCAATAACTCTCTTGGTTGGAAATTGTGTCAGAGCGCTGTCCTCGGGAATACAAAAAAGGGGTGAGCATGAGGTTCAGGTTGCAGAGAGTATGTTTGTGGTGGAGAGGGCAGGTGGAGGAAACAACATGAGTTCAGAGCCCACAGAGACATGCAGCATGGGTCGTGATGAGGAGGATTGTGTGGATCGAATGTTTGAAGTGCAACAAAGAATTTCAAGCAAGGACAACAGAGGTGCTTTTCATTATTGTAGGTCAGAGCTCTATTGTAGAGGAGAAACAGCAAAAGTAGTTGAAAAATCAGCAGAGTGTACTTTCATTTCTACAAAATTTCATTCAGCTCTAACCTCCTCTGCACAAAGATAATAATTATAGCGGTGCACTGGATTGTTGGTTTTTCAACCCTCTATTACCTCATTTAAGAAATAACTATACCTTTTGAAATTGAACTATTTCAAACAATCTTTTTAAAACATCATCTGGATTTATCACTTTTTTGCGTCGCAGCTGAAACATTATGCATTATGGCCATGGATGTATCTTATTTTACTCAACTAAAAAAAATAAAAAAATCTGATTGCATGACTTTAAAAATTCTTATTACAGTACTCATATAAAGATCTGACCCATAAAATCTACCTCAGCAGAGATATAAAGAAATAAGGATCTGATATAGCAGGTTTATCAGAAAATGAAAGTTCTGATAAGTTCTGACAGCTACGTTAAAGACGTAGCTGTCTCGAAATTACTGTACAAAACTGTATTGGCCAATCCTACATAATGTTTGCCATCATCAGTGGCAAACATCATTTACGTCTGAGTGACGTAAAAATGAAAACTTTTGAAAAAACAAAGTGTACGTTTTAATAATATTCAAATATTCTAATTCAGCCTTCTAATCTTTGTTTTTATTTGCTGTGAGCACAAAATAATGCTAATTAACAGAAATGAAGCCTTGAAAACATCAGTGTGTGTAATTAATCTACATTGTGTGCTTCACTTAGGGAATAGAGTTAGTAAAATTAAGTAACTTTTAAATATTCCAATTTATTGAATGTGACTAGATAAGGCTATAATGTGTGTTCACCCTCCTTTATTTCAGGAAAAATATCGTCAAAACAAAAATCTTTTGTCACTGCTGTGGAAGGGCATTGCATCTTTTTTAATTGTGGAAATCTAATCAGGTTCTTCTAAGCGATGAGAAGCCAGAAGATCAACATTCTACAGTTTGACCTCTTTCTTTATATAAAATCATGATTATGCGATAAAGCAGGTATTTCTGTGGGAGACTTCCTCACAAGAACAGGAAAAACACAGTGAGGCTACATCAGTGCATGGCATTGTGGTGTCAGCTCTTTATTGTGAGCAGTCAGCCATCCTGCTGTCCTTGCTGTTTAAAAGGTAAAATGCTGATGTTTTTTTTTTTTTTCCTTCCCATGCCTTCGCAGCTTAAGATTCCATTCTAAGAATCTGTAATTCAAATGCAATTATTTGCTATGCTCTTGTTGGAACTAAAAACTCTAGCCAGTTGCATTCTTTCATTGGAATTGCTTACAACAGAGAAACTGTTAGCATGCTTTTTTATTTCTTTCTTGAACTATTGATTGATGATATGTTTAATGTAAAAGATGTGGCTGTTTCTTTGGCTACTTTATTGTAAATCAGTTTTATATATTCATCATGACGGCGATGAACAGAAGAGTGTCTTAAGCAAAACTCTTATGTTTATTGAATAAAATACATCATTGATCCCTCTGGCACAATCCCAGAGAAAAGTCAGACAATAAGTCTTTGCATCTTTGTCAAAAAAGCATAATGAATTAACCTTGTACTGGGGAGTGTCAACCTCTTTAGCAGCAAGGCAGCAAAAGACAGATCGAGAAGGAATTGTGAGTGTGTGCGTGTGTGTGTGTGTGTGTTCTCTTGTGTGGATGTGAGGTGTGGGGGTGGAAAGCTGCAAGAGTGACTATATCTTATGAGCAAGTGTCTGACAGTGAAAAACACCAAATCAGAGAACAAGTCCTCACTCAGCCAGTGGTTATTGATCCAGGTTCAACGGGCCATCCAAAGAATCATTGATCTGAATCGCATCTTCTCTCATTAGTAGTCAGCACAAAAGCCAGCACTTTATGTAAGCTGGAAGATTTCTCTTCTTTATTTTCTTATTAATGCCGACAGTATTGCAATTTCTAATAACTATCTGTATGATGTATACATAATAGTAGAGTTAGGTGTCACTGTGTTTTCTCTGATGTTTATCCAAGTTGTTGTTTTGGGTGGTAACCTACCAGTGAAAATAGTGCATGCTCTCTAGCAATCCTTGGATAAAAGGAAATAAAACAAACAGCCAAAAAAAAAAAAAAAGTCCTTTTTTGGCTGTTCTGTGAAAACTGTGTTAATGAGCTGAGCTGAGAGAGCTGTGTGTTTCCAATAGCAGTATTTGCTTTAGATTGTTGTGTCATGCCTGTGAAAAGCAAAGGAAAAACAGTGAAATTAAAAATGATCAGATTAATACCTGTATTTATGTGGCAAAGAAAGAGATTTTAATACTTTTATTTTAATTTTATTTAACCAAGAAAGTCCCATTGAGATTAAAAAGCTGGATGGGTTACACAACAATTACAAGTAGTTACACAATTAAAATGCCCTACTAATAATTATTAAATACAGTGATAATTTAAGGTAGTCATCTCTAGTCATCTATTATTTTAAACCTAAAAGTGCTTAATGGTATAATTTTGGTTAATTTCCAGTCTTTTTGCAACACAAATAACCAAAGAAAGAACAGATGAAATAAAAATGCATGTTAAACAATTTAAGACCTCAGCTCTCTCATACCCTGGAACCGATCTTTTACAGCAAATTTTAGAAGAGCCTAATAAGACTCTAGTAGACCATTGAGTCTTAATCCCTTTGTAAAACTGAAAAGAGCTGAAATTCCCATCACTAATTTCAAGATTTTATTCTTCCTGGAAGTAGCAACAACACAGTGATCAGATCATTTCAGGTGAGCCCCAAGGATGAGAATTTAGGAGAAACATTTGTTAGAAGTAAATCGATGAAGGTGGACTGATCAGGACTTTTTAGCTTTATCCTCTTGAGAAGGTTGACCAGTCAGCTTAGATTAATAGAGTCATAGAAAGATTTAAATTAATCAGAGACTGCGTTTTGGCCAGTCCCAAGTCTCCAGCTAATAAGATTTAACTGCAATCTTAGTAAGTAAGACAAAAAAAATGCAGAATAAATACAATTGTGTTACAAGGTAAAATGTTCACTCTTATCCATTAAAAAACATATCAAAGTATTTTTTCACTTACTTTGTTTTGTGTATGATGTGGCAATAAATGGGAAACCTGCAAATCAGAGTACGAGTAAAAATGCTCATTTGAAATCAACTTCTTTATGCAAAAACCAGGTCCAGACATCTGAGCTGCTCTAGCAGCTAATGAGCAATAGCTTCAATGGCAAAGGTAGCCTTGACAGTGCCGATAGCCTGAAAGGATCCTCATTTAGCAAAGGTTTCTCTAAAAACAAATGGATACACGATTACCAGTCAAAATATCCTTTGTCTCTCCAATTTTCTCAGGCTGATGTTGCAAATGTAAATTTTGGTTCCTGTTAACTACATTCAACACCTATTTCACAACTTGTCAAGCTTTGACATTTGTTAGCTGACAAATGTTATTTTATCCTCACAATTTAGATTATCTACGGTATTTGGAAAATTATTTTCTTGTCTAACAACAGAATCGCTACACTGACTTCAGCCGACATTACTCTTGCCGTAAAAATGGCATTGAGAAACTTCAGACATAGAAGTTGAGCATACTCTTGACGTTGGTGAGGCACCACATGTCTTATCATCCTGCACTACCAGTATGTTTTGTGAAAGTTCGCAGGTGTGTGGAATTTTGCTGTTTCCGCTTATGGAAAGAGCAAACTTATGGAACGGCCTGTAGGTTGATGATGGAAACATTTTGTGAAAGAGGCTTGTGTCTCTAATAGTTGAGAATTTTCTTTATACCTGGTATGATGAACATACACCCTGGCAGATTTGGATGCAAGTAGATATGACTATTTAGCACCTTGTAGTAAAAAAAAAAAAAAAAAACAGACGTTAGTGGTCAGATCTCATGTACCCATTTAAATGCAAGTACGTTACATCTTTGGAAATTTCTCTACTTGAAGATGTATTGATACAGAAATCAATTATTCTGCATTGACACTTGGACAGAACATGATTAACTGCTCTCAGTGGACAAAAAACAATAAAAAATAAAAAGAACAACCAGAAAAAATGTCCAACAGATATTAATAAACACAGGTGAGTAACAGGATCTTTGTGTATGTTTTGCATGTATTTCTGATCCTGCAACTACAAAATCTTTTGTCAATCTAAGTTACTGATAGGTTCCTAAATAATTGTTTGTATTGTTTCTTCCTGTAAAGTACCCCGTGTCAGCATTTTGTTCTCAGTTGACACAGGATAGATCAAATTGTTTTAAACGGTTAAATCTTTCATTGTGTTGGCTTCCCCCCCCTTTGCTGTTATTGTTCTATCTGAGCAACAGCTTTTAAGGCGCAGAGCTAATGGCATTCAAAAGCTCAGTTTTATTCTCAAGTCTGTAGCACTTTATTGGAGTTACTTACAATACGTCTGAGTTTTATAATGCCATTTGTTATAACATTAACAGCTGTAAATACTCAAGAGTCTTTTTATGCCCAGAATCGATGGAAGCAGTTCAACTCTGTCATTAATCACGTTCTGTACCTTTTATGAAGCAATCTCACTTTATTCATAAAGGATAACTATATGGCTCCATTAAGGTGTCACACTATTTATCTTCCTTATAACCTGTCCCTGGCATTACAAAGTGTCTTGGCTTGCTTTACTTTTTCTCTTGTCTCCACTCCATTTGTCCCTTTGCCCTCTTCAGTATAAAATAATTGGAAAAAACATAGAGGGACTAACGGGCAGGCATTTTACTGGCAATCACAAAAATGGCTGTAAAAAAAAAGAAAATGCTTGTTTCCTAAAGATATGTGTGTATTCACATGAATGCAAGAGAATGCCATTTAAAAGACAGCATGAGCAGAGGTGTTGGACTTCAGTTTTTATTATTTCTTTATATATATAAACAATGGCAATGCAATTAAAATATTGCAATAGGGATGTATTTATAAGTTACAGCATCTAATCAGTGTTGTCAGCAGTTACTTTTCATCTAACCTTATCATTGTACCAGACAACTGGTATGTACAAAAACTTTAATTGGAAATATTAAAACAAAGAAGAAAACAGCTTGCAGGCAGTAATAAAGCTTGCACATGACTGTACACCTCAATCTTTATTTATTGAAAGGGGATCTATAAATATGCTGACCCTCATCAACATCGTTGCCTAGCACCAGATGATAGTGACTTCTTTATTTTCACCAGACTGTGATATACTGAACAAAAGGCAGAATAGTATTCTGTTGTTATAATGCTATCACTTTTAATAGGAAGATGACAGTAATGGACAACATGAGAGTTTGGCTTGAAAACAACTGGTAATGTCATTTCAACATACTGTAAGCTGCCTCTCAGCTCTGAAATATGTGGATATTCAAATTAAAAAAAAAAATGACAGCAAATAATAATAATAATAATCCGTCCTGGTATCTTGGATGCGTAGAAAACTCCTACTTTTCCCCCTAGAAGCATTTCTTGGTTGCTTTCAAAGAGAGATGAAATGCAAGGTGGCTAAAACGGCTTGGTGAGCAGGTAACATGTGTTTACCTGCAGCCCGGTCCACCAGGAGACTTGCTTGAATGCAGTAATTGGACAAATGGCATGTCATCTCTGGCTTGTGTCATTTTGCAAATATCCAGCAACCATAAACATTTGCAACAAAGAGCAAAAGAAACCAAGTTCATCTCTTTGTTGAAGCCATATGTTTTTCCTCTTCCTACATTATTATGATATAAACTTATTCTGTTTTTGGCAATTTAAATACAATGTTGAGTTTAGTTTCACTGTCCAGAAGAACCTTGGATGGGATACCAGTTTTTGTAATATGTAGTGTGAACAAGGAGAGACCTCGCCTTGTAGCTTTCGTGTCCTTTCAGCACATGAAAAATTTGCTTTTGAGACACCCTGCAAGCAGTGAGGATATTGGCTATTCCAATCTTCTCAGAGGATCATTCTGGCTGCCTGACCTCCCTTCTTTGAAAAGTTAGTAAGGTTCTGTGGTTTTAAATCACAACCCATCGCATTAACAGATCATAATATGTGTAACAACACATAAAAATATCTTCTGGACAAAGTGCAAGGTCAAAATACTGAGCTTTAATCACAGGGAGACTTTAAGACTCTGCTGCAAATTTATAATTTACACTGTAATGGTGGTCTGGTGCAGGTCAGTACCATGAAATTATATTCATAATTACGCTTGCACCAATCTCATCTTCTGTATCTACGGCAACTGTCTTAATACAACCCCGCATACAACCCCTGAACCAAGTTATAAAATATACAGTGTGTGATTTATTACATCTGAGCTTTTGCCAAGAGCAGGCAGGGGAAAGCATGTTTTATGAATGTCCAGCTCAGAGTATTTGATGAACTGGTAGACCACAGTTTGATCCTTGGCGAAGGCTGGATTTAATATCTTCAGTGCAAGTAGGTAGAGCCCTGGAGGAACCACCTCTTTCTGAGCTTATGGAAGCTCATTTTGGTTTTTAATGGAGAATAAAAGAAATGCTCTAATTCCATCCAATCTACAGTCACAGGTTTTGAAGTGTTTCTTTATTGTGCAGTAATTACCCCATAAGACTTTCTTCGAGGCAGCAATATAAAGGGGCGAAAGTGCTTAGTGCAAAGCAAGGCAAGTTGCTATGATATGTGCTTTTCAAACAAATGGACCAAAATACCAAATCAGCAAAACAAGGCAATGGCATTTTGCTTACAAGGCAAAAAGGGGGGGAGTAAAAAATACAATCTTCCATTAAGGGACTGTTTACAAAGCTATTGTAAATGACATCATGTTCCAACAATTGAAAGCTAATAGACTATGTCAAAGTAATCTATTGATAAAAGCTTGTTAAAAATCAATAAAACTGAAATACTACAATTGCACAAACATGCATTTGTAGTATTTACTTTTATTCACTTCAGTTATCTAGAATAGAGTTGCCACATCCATGTGATGCAGCAAAGTCAACAACTCGATGCAATCACATGTTCACTGCTGCTACATTCAAGTGAAGAAAATGCTAGAAAAATGTTTTTGATAACATCATTTCACGATATAAAGCTTAAAAAAAGTTAATTTTACATAACATTCCCTTTTTAATGTTTCCATCCAACGTGGTTTCAATCCAGAAAAATATTATTATTATTATCATTATTATTTTTTACTTTAGTTCTCATCTTTGGGTAAATATACAGCACTCCAATTGGGTGAAGAGCCATGTCAAGACAGCACAATTTCAAGTAAAGTAGAAGATGTAAACTGGTGCATTGATGGTCCACTTGACTGATTGGAAAGATGTGGTCAACAATCTTAGGGAGTGATCTCAATTACAAGCAAAATAACAGCATTCACCCTCTTTAGGCAATACAATATACAATTTTAATAGTGCTGTTTCAGTGCTTTAAAACCAAACTGACACCCCTGAAGAATATTGTAAACTTTTAAAAAAACAAGGACCGCAGATGCAGAAATCCTGTCCCTTCTACAATTTTTGATAGGAAAGGAAGTTTTGAAATGGGCCAAAAACATAAAAGGACAGACCAGGGTTTGGTTTTAGAATAGACTACACAACTGCATGCTTATAAAACATTCACACAACACTTCATCTGCTAAAAAGATTAGAATGTCAGAACCAACAACCTTACAAATATTCCTCATAGAATCTGTTGGAATAACATTGTTTGTAGAAGATGAGGTCTTCTTTCAGTTCCCTACTTTTTTTCCCCCTTGATTAAAACACACTTGCTAAAGACAGCAGAACTAATGATTACGTTAGAAGGATCATGTGAAGGTATTGAGACAAGAAGAGATTCTTTATGGATTTCAGGGAAGTTATCGGTAGAGGAAGCTGGAGGAAGATTCAGAACAGATTCAATGAAAAAAAATATTTTCACAATAACTCAAGAAAATAAATTTTTTTTTTATTTTTTTTTATGTCCTTGCTTACAATTATACAACTGTCTCAGCACAATAAAAGACACCTGCAGTCTCATTTTTTCCACTTTATTTCACCCTTCCTACACTCTTTTCTGGCAGAAGATGTGGCTTTACTTACCCATGGAACAGATGTCGGTCTTACATTTTTAAAAGGAGCAACATCATCAAGAACAGTTTGACATTTATGATAAAAGTTAAATTATGGTAACGAAACTGCTGGAACACTTTAAACTTTCTTAAAAAGCACAAGAAAATAGTTCAGCCACACATGCATTGGTAGCAGAAGTCTGAAACAAAACAGGACATTAGCAAACGTTGGCTTTACATTTATATGTTTAAAACAAAGGACAGTGTATCTCACATATGACAATGTTTCCGAGGTTGGACCAAAACACACAAACAGAATGAGACAAAAAGAGTCAAATATATAAAGTCTCTAATTAAGGGTTTGGTAGGACACCACACAACATCAATACAATTGATCACATTTTGACAAGATTCAGTTTGAAGCTACTTACAAGTGAATGTCTTGTTCAAAACAACCAGTTTAATCACATTTTGTCCATGATGTGTGGGTGGTGGGCGGACCAAAGTGCAAGTGAAAAATCACTTTTATAAATAAATAAATAAATAAATAAATAAAACAAACAGAAAAAAAACAAAAAAAACAAAACAAAACATGGAGAACAGTGGGAGCCAAAGGAGAGCAAAAACACACGAACCAGCCAGGTACAAATGACAGCAGGGTAAAACGGGAAAGTAATGGGAGGAACCAGAGAGGCGTGAGAACAAGGAGATGACTTTAGATACTGTGAGAGGGTTAGGGGTAATGGTTAGGGTCAGACCGTGGAAGGATTACCTAACAGGTTGCAGATATGAGGGGAGAGAACAGAAGGCAGACTGAGGAGAGAGAGAGAGAGTAAACAGGGGAAGGAGGAAAAGGAATCTGACAGTAACAAGTAACTAAACACAAGGAACAAATAAACATGATCAAAAATAACTAATTGCTGAACTAAAGAAAAACAGAAAGCTGGTCTTATAGAAATAACTAAGGAACCCAGAACAATCAAACAACAGTCAAATAATCAAAACACCAAAACACTGACATGATTATTTTGGTTTTGGACATGATTGTTTCCTTTCGCTTTGTATCCTCCCAGTTTCAAGTCTCAAATATCATTCTGACCTGTCTTTTCTTTGCCTTGTGTGACTATGGACCACAAAACAACCATTTGTTAGACATTTACACATTCAAATTGTATGATTTATTGTCTACATGAGACTATCATTAACAAAGATGAAATCTCTTTGGGTTGTACTTTAAAAAAGCAAACTACAGGCTAATACCATCAACACAGCAGCCACCCCCTCATAGCTATAAATGCTTTCTGTACTGCCTTCATTCTCCACATGGGACACTACTACTACTACATCAAACTTTCAGACAGTTTTTTTTTTTTGTTTTAAAAACACTTTCAGAACCTGGGTGAAAGGAAGCTGCTCCCACCACTGCTCTGCAGACTTCTCACCCCACAGAGTTTCTGTAAACCTTTTTTGAACTGTCAGAAATAGTATATGTACTATATGACACTGATTGTAGTGCACATTTTTACAAAAGCCCTGGGTGTTGCCAAACACTATTTGGATTGCACAAATGGTTTGATGCAGGAAAGCAAGACAAGAGACATCTTAAGCTGAATAATGAACATTTTGACTTTGTTTCTTGGACACCTACAAAAAATAAAAATAAACCTATTTATTAGTAAGATATTAAGGCAGAATCCATAAAAATTGTAAGATAAAGGAATATTCACTAAACATTAAGGTATGTGTCGGACCCTCTATTAGGTTTGTGTGCATATTTTATTTTTTAAATATTCTATGAATTTAGTCTGATAATTTTATCGTTTATGCTCATATTTTCCCACATTGTTTTCTGCTATTGATTTTCCCTATTCCCATCTTCCAAAATGACTTTTACTGTTTTCCTTGTGCTTGTGCTATTTATAAATGGAAAAAAAGCAATTGTCAGCATGTGATGTTGATGCGGCAACCTTCTCCGGAAAAGTCTGCTGCTCCAACCCCTGGGATATACGTACAACATAACTTAAGTTGGCCTTCCTGTCTGAGCTCAGAATTAGAGGTGTGTGTCTCTGTGCACAGCAATTTTGCTAAAGCGGGTGATTCTTACCACTGACAATATAGAGTTGACCCACTCAAATTCCTAGTAAGACTGAGAAATTGAGCCTGTCAGCAGTTTCACATTGTAGCTTTGAATTTGAGTCCTTGACCAGAGAGAGAAAACACATCCATCCATACATTCTTGTCTTATAAAAAACGGAGGACTTTCTATTGACTTCCATTCATTGTAGTAACATCATTTAAGAATAACCCAAACCCCATATAGGAGAGTATATAAGAGAGTTTGTGTGTCAAGATGACCTTAATAGAAGGCATTCTATTAAATGAAGCTTCAGAGTTATTAGTAGGTAACATTAATATTAGTAGGTGTAAAAGGGATTATATGCCATACTTCAGTCAAAAATATCCCCTACCTGTCTGTGAAGGTTGAGATCTGTTGGCTTTAAGGGGTGCTATTTATGTGGTAATCTTAATGACGTGCACAACCACAAACATCACAACAAATCAAAACTAAATATTTTGATTCGTCATGACATTTTCTTTAGCAAACAGGTGTATTCAAACATTGCCAGCAAAATGCTTCCTACACCATTACAAATAAAGCAAATCCTCTTGCCACTGGGGTCAAGCATTGAGGCTTGTAATGTTCTTATGCGCAGCTTGCACACAATCGCCCACTTGCCGAGAATCCGGTACCGGATGAGTCAGTCGAGCACAACAATTTTGTTCCTACCTTTGTGGTTTTTGCTGAGCTTAACTCTTAAATGTACATTTATATTTTCAATGATGGTTTCATTTCTACTGTAATCATCTTCTATATCAATTTAATTGTTACTAACCTGTTATTATGACTTTTTTTCCATTTGAAAAGCACCAAAGCCTTCTAGTGCAAGTGGTTTATCATTTTTACCCTTTATGGTGATGTGGTTTTTCTAATTAAAAGTTGAGTTCCCTTTCTAAGTGAAAGAAAAGTTGTTTCCAAGAGAATTAAGACCAGTCTTTATGGTTTTTATTGTTGAGTTTGTTGTTCAATGAAAGACCCTGTCTTTTTTTTCCCTGAGTGTGCCTTGATACAAAATAAAAAAAAAGAATAAATTGCATCTCTTCAGCATTTCTAAACATTTCAGTTTGCAAAAGTACATTTTTCACTGTCAAAGAAAAGGCGCCACTCCAAGCCTCCAGCTGGATTGCTGCAGGGTGACGCCGAGGTAGCTGGGTTGACGCTGACAGTAGTAGGAGTTCATCCTGTGGGCTGCAAGTTTGAATCCCGAACCCCAGTCTCAGTCTTTGTGTCCTTATAATATGTATGTGTAAGGGTGATTAACTAAATGTAGTGTAAAGTGCTTTAGAGTCCTCTGGACTAGATAAAGTGCTATACAAGGTCCTTAACCATGGGTAATTATCTTTCATCCGTCAGGTTATTAAACTTCAGCAGCATTTTTTTTTGAACAACCAAATAAAAAGAGATTGTGCAGAAGATGATTGTTTGTTTAAGAAGGGTCAAATAATTGAAATGCATCAAGAAAGTAAAATCTTTTCACAAGAACCGTCTAATTCACTATTAAAAAATGGAAGGAAAGTTCCGAATAATTGTTTTTGGACAAGAATTTTAGTTGGAAAAAAATCTTGAACGATTGTGATGTCATGATTCTGGTGAAACATATTGTGAAATCACAACCCTGCTTACTCGTGTAAGCAAACTACACTTTAAAGTGGATGTATTATGCAAAGTTAAGTTAATATTTTGTATGTTTTTGTACTTCTATTTGGGTTGCTACTGCTTCTTAATCAGTACATGTGTTTAAAAAAAAAAAAAAAAATCATCCAGCTGGCTATTGGCAATGAATTAATGTTTTTGGTGTCTGGAAAATGACCCATATAAAAAAATGTAACATCACAAATCAGCAGGCACTGCCCCTCACAAAGCAACAATGGCAAAGACTAACTTAGCAACCCAAGTGGAGCTCTAAGTCATTTGGTCAGCTGATTTTACTGCTGTATGCAGTGTATAATGGCTGCTGGAAAAGACAAGTGTTTTGTTGTTGATTTACCATCCAGAAACATTCTTGTTGGAGGTTCAACTTCTGCTTTTCAAAGATGTTGAACCTCTTTGAACCTGCAAACATTCACATCTGTTTGCAGGTATTTCACATGTGAGTGTAAATATTGAGTTGACAGTGTGTGGCCAATAACAACTTATTTAGATTTAAAGTGAAACTAATTCCCCTCTGACAGCCCCTTCCATCTTGAAAAAGTCCAGCAAAGTGGGTGGAGCCAAGAGACGCGGCTGAGTGGGGCTGAGCAGAGGGGTTGAGTGGGGCTTAGATCAAGATGAAGGAACTTCAACTTATCCACGTTAATATATTTATCAATTTTTCATTCTCCTATAGGGACTTTTTTCAAAACAACAATTAGCGATGAATATAGCAACTCTGTTTTTTTTCTGGGTTGTTGGAGACTTTTATGGGAAGAACGCTCTGCAGCTCGGATGCAGTATATCTGCTATTAGTTTCTCTAGCCAGTTTCACACAGTCATCCATTCAACACCATACCCGAACAGTCAGAGCAAAGGAGACCCATTACATTCTGTGTCCACATTGCAAATAAATCACACATTTGTAAAGTTGAGAAACGCTATCGATCAAAGCTTGCCAGTCGCCATGATGATGCTCGCTATTCTCATTTCTGATTTGTGATGAGTGGACGGAGGGAGAGAGCGCTGCGCTTTTCTTAATTGACAAAGTTGTACCTAGCTGTCCTGCTGCAACCAATAGGAAAATTAACCGTTTGACCGAAGAGGCCAGTAGTGAGATGTTTCTAGGCAAAATTATTCTAAACTAAAATGTCAATATTCACACTGAAACATAAAGGTAGAACTTTTAATAACAGATTTAGACAGTTCAAAAGCAAAAAAAGATTGATTTTGGAGTGAGTTTCACTTTAAGGTAACAAGAGGCTCCGAAACAGCTCATGCCGAAAGGAGCTCAAAATATGGAGAACTGAGTAGACAAACAAATCTCATTATCTAAGAATCATTTTGCACAAAAAATGTAATGAACATGTTTTGTATAGCCCATACATCTATCATAACCTGTTCAAGGAACCATAACAGGTGACCTTTAAGTCACATTGCCTAAGAAAAAGAAGGTGAGCTGAACTAAAACAAATTATAACACTTCCACTGCAAGGTTTTAGCTGGCACCACTTATTGCATCACTTCAGCCACGACTGTTCTTATTCTGAAACTTGCATAACAGCTGAACAGAATAAATCTGGATTTATCACACCACATTAGCTTTTGTGATTGCTCAGGGGTTCAGCTTTAATGCGGCCTCTCAAACTGAAGTCAGAGATTAGCCTTCTCGATCAGACCTTTTTACACCGACAGCAATTTTTGTCTCCCTTTACAGAGCTCATGTGGAGCGTTGCAACATTCACTCTGCTTTGAATTTAAGCACATGGTACTTTCATTAACCTCTGATCAAGATCATTCTAAATTTTCTTCCAACTGCAATTGTTCCCAAGAATTAGGGGTTCATCACAGCTTTTTCATGTTATTTTGTACTATTGAGGTGTCTACATTTTAGAAGTCTCAGAAATCTAACATTTCCTATTTTTCATGTTGCTCTGAGATCTTTTCCAGGGTTAAGGAACACCTCACCTCATTGGGTCTAAAGAGTTCAATATCTAAATTATTTCAATCATTTAACTGACTAATTTGAAAAGTTCAATTTATCCTGCCGAATATGTGCACAAAAATGAATGCACAGTATGAGTGGATTTCTAACTTCTGCTTTTTCAGTCCCCGGAACTGATATGCGCATAGTGCTTGATGTTGCACACTGATAGGGGAATTCACAAAAATATACAATTTGCCTAATTCTCTGTGGATATTTTGGAATGCTATCTATTTTCTTTTTCTGCACCAGATTCATGATGCACATCGCATTAAATGCAGACTAAATCTTTACTGCTTCCATTTAAATCTCAGTCCTCTGTGCCATTAACTTCTTTTTCACCGCATTTGTTGAAATTGTGCGTTTTATATTTCTGTTTCCTGCTGATCAGTATGAAATTACTGGCTTTGAAAAGACATATTCAATTTTCATTTCAGTCCTACTTTATAGCAAATTTTCACAGTTACATTTGACAATTCTGCAAAATTAATGCTGTTTTCTAAGACGCCAGTCACCCACCAGTCCGTGATGTTGATACATGTAAGTAAGTGAAAAGTCTAAGATTATCTAGTAGTGTTGTATTGTACCTGCAGAGAGTGTGCAGCTTCAGGTTATTATATTATGGAGCTCCCTTCACCTGATTAAGGTTTTATCTCCAGCCACAGCTGTTCCAGAGATTATACGCTACTTTGACATTATTTGAGCCATTGGAGCTGTGTCTCCCTGCTGCCAGGAATAAAAACATAAATAAATAAATAAATAAATAAAACAGTCTGTAAATCTTCCTATGATAGTGACATACGCACTCACACATTTTTACTCTGTAGGTGCAAACGCACATTTCCATGCATTTCTGTATTGCAAACACTATGCAGCACAACATCTAATCATTCACAGTTTGCTATCTGCTGCTTTGTTCTTAGGCTTTGTTTGTTGCCAGCTCTGTGAATAGTGGGCCTCTTAATCCCTGATCCCAGTGGTCACTCTGGATTTCCTGTCTCTAAATCTAAAAGGCTTTAACTCACCAAAGCCTGCAGTAATTATTTTAAAGGTTTATCTGGCTTTATTGGTGATGACATCTTCAGTTAAATTAAACCTTTTTTTTCTTTTTTTAAGGATGAAAAACAAAGTTTGAAAGAAAGTGCTTACAATAATGTCAGCATTGCAACAATGTAATGCTGACATCATTGTTTGCCTAAATTGGTTGGACCAAGGTGTTCTTGTTAGAGTCCCCTAAAGTCATAGAAACAATAAAATGTAGTTGAAAAAAATAAGAAATACAATGTACAAAGACTACACTGCAAAATGAGGTTTTGCCAGCATAACTATTACTATAACAATAAATGTCTTCTGTTCCAGCATCATTATTCACCATATTTTTTTAAATTCAACATTTCAAAATTTTCAGCTTAAATTTGGAGGTACGTGGCTGAATTACAACATTTTTATCACTTTTATCCTGGAGACCAGCCACCACACCCCTTTCTTTAAATGAAAGAAAAAGAAATTGTGGAATAAAATTAGATTTATGCTTTTGCTGATGATCCATCGCTGTACATAAAGACTTCACAACTCAAAAAGACCTAAAAGCCAACTTAAATCTTAAATCAAAGTATGCAAAAATATTTCATAAAACTTTTCCCATCTTAACATTCCTCTCTATGGATGATCAACAAGACAATGTGTAACATAGATTAACTTAAAAAAATGGCAATATGCCATGGGCACACGTTCACAATTTTGACATGCCAATAGGAAAATCAGGAAGGCCACAGCCTTCCAACACGATTCCACTCAATTCTCACCTTCCTTCGGTGCTCCGTCTGAGATTTCTCCCATTGAGCTTAATATCTCCTTGGGAAAAACTTATTTTTGAAAGTAGAAATATTCAGCCCTGTTGTACTGATGTGCTTTTCCACTATAACTTGCAGGAGACAGGAGTCGCCTACTGACCTCCTTTCCAAAGCCCCAGACCGCAGAGGAGGAGTGCTTTACCGCTCTTCAAGGGGCAGTATTACACATCATTTTATAGTACAATCAAGTAATTATGTCATCCTCTGTGGAAGAAGATGACATAAAATAAATTTCACTTTGTAATTTATTGGCTTGGAATTTCTAACTGCCTCAGTATGCCTAACATAATACTTTTCTGTATCCCTGTGTTTGAATAATCAGTTTTTTTTTTTTTTCCCTGATACCATTTCTATTAAAAACTTATCAGACAACAAAACTTGTCGTCACAAGAGATGTGGAAATGTACCAATTTTGAGCAGAGACCGAGACATGCAGGGTTACACAGTGACTTGCCCCTCCTGTTATTTTGCACCATACTGAAGAACATGAATTTGCTATCAGACAAGTACAAACTCTTTCAAGTAAAAATGTATCCTGGGTTTCTGAGCCTTTCCCCAAGATGGAATATCTTCATGGTTTTAAAGCTGTGGAAGTATCAAAGGAACCAATTCTCACCATCCTCCCATGGCTTCCCTTGGTAGGGTTAAGCCTTCTGAAGTAGGTATATCAGATGCTTGCCTATCTGGGTCTGTTATGCTAATTTAAGAAGAAGGCGCCACATGTCCCGTCTCACCGGTGGTGGCTTTGAAAGATGGGTAAGGCATAATCATGTGTCACATCTTGTGACCATCAAGAATGTTTTTTTTTTTTTTTTTTTTCACACTTCAATCCATGTTAAAGACTAGGTGGTTAAACATGTAACAGCTAAAAGAGTAATAAGAGTAAAAAACTTAGAAAGTATTTTTTTGCCCAACATTACTGGCCTACTGAGTCATTTAAGGTTTACTTTCTTTCACAATTACTTCATCATGACTAGTCTCACATTATGATGTGATGCCACTGTTACTCTGACCTCTAGGTGGTAGCAGAGGTCTACCAAGATACCCCTCAGTCGTTTCTGTTTTGAAGCTCTGTTCCCACTTTGTTGATGTCGCCGCAGAAAAAAGACTTCATGACCACAGAGAGCAGCAACAATAGTGAACAGACAAAGGGATGAAAGGAATGAAATAAAGGTACAGCGGCCTTTGATTCAGGCAGATGCAGCATGTTTCCTTCACTCTTTACCTTATTCTTCTTGACTCCATCTCCAGTCTTTTTTCATTGTTCCCACCTTGTGACCATTCTGTGTTCTACAGAGTCATCCCATTTAAATGCCCTTGTTGAAGAGGATTTTGTTGGAAAGAAGCAGGTGCATTTTCCTTTTTTGGGACTGGGGGTGGCCTTTAGGGATACTCCACGTTGTGATGTACCGGGCGTTCTGAAGGTGTGGTCTTTCTGTTCGAATCAGTTTTTAAATATAGTCTTGGTTGGCTTCCTGCTGAGTGGAAACTATTAAACAAATTACTTTTTAGCCTAAAGCTGACTTTGAAAAAAAAAGAAAATATGTTGGGGTTACAGCATACACCATTAGCAAAGAGAGGAGTCACTTTGTGTAATCTTTCATCTTTTCTCTCCTCTAAGCTCTGCTTGTTTCTGGGTTACTGTTTGCATCAGTTGTTAAAGGACTGAATGTTTCTTGAGTTTTGTATTCATGAATGACTTTTTTTTTTTTGTCCAATGACATTTTAACTGTAAGTCTTTTCAAGGGCCATGTACAATTTTTATTTTGATGTCTGATATTTAAATGCCAGGATGTTCCTTTTTAATTCATGCTTTAATATGTGAACTAGACATTAAAAATACGATTTATGTGGGTAAATTATGTGCAGGCTTTATGTATTTGCCTCGAAGTTCCTGTATCTAGAACACAGCATTGTCTATTAAAGTCCCTTGTCAAATTTGACACATGAAAAAACATGTGTTTTTAATCTTGGAATGATGGATTACACACAAAATAAAAGAATCCTCCCACTTGCCCACAAAATGTGGAGGGAGGAATCCCTGACTTTTGTTAAGAGGAGCAGAAAACATAATATGAACACAGTTCTTCTCATACATAATGCTTCTCTGCTTGTCAAGCTGAATTTAGGACTTGTTTCATCTTGAAAATATCACTGAATCCAAGTAATCAGCAAACTGACAAAAAAAAGACAACTTAATTTATTTATATAAGAGCAGCTTGTATCATTTTTCCCTTCAAGAAGTTTTGTATTAGAGCAAAGCAACATCAGCAGAAATGAGATTCTGCAGGTTTAATTGATGATGAATGACATAATTTATGATTGGTTGGTAGAAAACACCCTTTTTCCCCATCTCAAGTTATACACTGCAATATTTAGAGGTCTCATTAGTCATTCCCAGACAATAACCAATTTAATATATAGTCTGGTAAAAGTTTTCCAGAGCTATAGTAAGTGTAGCTTGGCAATAATATTACTAAGTTCAGTGATTGGAGGCATAGTTAAGCTCAAATCCATTTATTATAGTCCCCCTCTGAGAAGCAAATTAGCTTTGATTACATTTCAGTCTCAAACTCTCCCGGTGAATAACTTCAAATTAGAGAAAAACGACAAAACAGCATAAGAAATTGCCTAATGAGTTACCTTTTGAAGTATTCAGAGCTCACACAGTCAAGCAGCAATGGCTCCTTTGCATAGCGTCAGTCGAATTGTTATCTCATTTATCGTCAGTTCGTGTTCTTGTACCGGCAGCAATATATGCAAGACCAGGTGATATTTCACGGTTTGTGAGCTCCAAAGCTTTCCCCATTATGCTCCAGGTTCAAAAGGTTCAGGGTGGCACAGTGCAGTGCAAATTGTAGGCAAGTACATGACAGAAGTGAGTGGAATCAATTACTGCAAGTATGACATACATCAAAAGAATGTTGGGGAGGGTGAGGGAGGGATACCTTGATAAAAAAAAAAGAAAAGAAAAAAAAAGCATATGCCAGATAACAAATCACATTCTTTGAAAACAAGCTGCAGGACATTTTCCTGACTTATTTTTCTCTCCTTTTTAAAGCTAATCTTTCCAAGTAGAGATATAGTAGTCAAAAGGTAAAGGGAAATGAAGGCAAGTTAATTAAGCATCACTTGCAGCAGTGGGAAACAGCATTAGAAAAACTCTTGTAGAAAATCTTGTATTGTGGACTTACAACATGGCAGTGAGGGAATTATACCGAGCTACTGGTGTGAGACAATACTGGTAGCTAATTTAAATCCAGTCCAACTGAATAATTATATTGTTCATGTGCATACATAACTAGTTATGCAAAGTAGAACAGTGTGGTTTCTGAAAATTTTCCTCATAACTTAGGCGGATACTGTGGAGATGCAAATGCTTTAGATGCTTAATAATGAACTGAATTGAATGTAACTTTAGTTATGGATGAAGACGAACTAATTTGTTTAAGGAAAATAATTCGTAAGAAATCGAAAAATAAAAAAATAAAAAAAATAGAGGAAATCACAGAGATGTCACGCTGACTTCAAAGAGTCCTTATTTTAAGATAATTGAGTGGGTTGTAATGACAAAGTGTTACTTTTTTTTCTGCAGCCAATCTAAAAAAGCTTTAGAAACTAATCAAAATCGGAATGAATGCTATACATCCTCTGACCTGTTTGCTGCCTCTCTCTGGCTGTGAGTTTTTAAAGCTGCAGTTTAAAATTGTAATATTTTCCTTCAGCTTTCTCAGGTGGAACACACAATGCTGCATCCTCAGTGTTCCAGCTGTGTCCTTGTCAGTGCTCTGGTCTCATCCAATTTATTTCCTTAGAGTTTCTCATTACCAGTGACTGAATAAAATATGACTTAGAAAAGAGAAAAGAAAAATTACAAAGATTTTAAACAGATTCTACCAATCAATAACATTTAGGACTAAGTGTGCTATTAATGGCACTGATACAGTAATGATACAATTTTAAATGTGAAATCTTTAAAATTATTTTGTATCATTTTGAAATAATATTTTTTTCTTTAGATTTTTCTAACAAATTCTTGCCCATTTTATTTCCATGATCATTTTACCAGTGAAACTAGTTTTTGTTAGACCAGCTTACTTCACAATTCCACTTGATTCTCATCTCCCTTCAGTGCCTTGTCTGGGATTTCTCCCACTGTGCTGGATTTCTCTGGTAGAGTTTCAATCGGAACAATCAGTGAATAGAAGCAGAAACTGTTTACGGCCCATCACACTTTATTAAATCCAGAGGACTCCAAAGCTGTTCACACAACATTCAGTCATTCACCATTCATGCACACATTCACAGGCTGGCTACTGCATTGCAACTACAGCTGCCAATGGCACTTATTTTTTATTTTTATCTCTGGTTCAAGGTTATGGACTTCATGTTTAATCTGTGTGCAGCATCTAAACATGTCTGCACTACCTTTCATTAAAAATAAATACGTTAAATAATTGATTTCTAGACAAACATTATTTAGATCTTCCACAAAAACAAACCCAATAGTCGTATGAGAAAAACAAATGCAGTGTTCAGGACTGGACTCATGTTAAGACCAGCAACCTTGCAGTCACCTTTTAAACCAGCATCCACTAGATTCTACTTAAAGTTTTTATTTTTCTTCCCTCATTATATCTCAGATACTGAAAACAATTACACTATACCTACCTGTTTTGCTTTTGTAGTGTTTTGTCCTTTGCCTCTTCACAAACTCAAATAGGAAATATCATTTTCCCAGCACCAGTGAAAAGAACCTTGGAGAAGATATACGTTTAGCTCTATAACAACCTGTTGCTAAGGTAAAAGCTATACCCCTAATGGTTATTGTTCCCTTAGCACTGGAGAAACAGGCCACTCTGCTGTTAGAGAAATGCACTCCATTTTGTTTTAACCATAATACCACAACAGGACAAAAGAGCTTGCTGAACAATAATTTCAGGCTGGAGGTTATTTGGAGACCATTTTGCTGACTGGCAAATGTCATCTCGCGTTTTAAGTCCAAATGAGGGTCTCTCAGCATATGAGACATCAAAAGTGTAAAAAAAAAATATTGTTCACTAGGTGTTTTTTGACAAAAGCACTGAAGCTGACGCAGACTCAGACTCCTGGTGAGAAAAAAAAAAAAATTCTTAAGGAACAAACAAAGGGTCGTTGCTACTATGAGGAATACTTTTTCTAAGTCACATCACAGCAAAAGCAATAAAGCTTGATGTCTACACATAGAGAGAGAGAAAAAATTATTTTTCATCTTCATTATTTATTGTCATTCTTCATTATTATGTGGTACAGTCAAATTGTAATTGAATGTGAATACAAATGTTTAAAAGGTATCTAAGGAAACTCAGTTGCGTCACTAACTTCATAGCGGTTTGTCACCCAGTTGTTGACATGGTGACAGTGGAAATGAACCACTCAATAAAACATAAAGAACCATAAGCGGAACAGGGCTCAGTATGAATGGTCGTCTCCCAGCTAATGGTTGAGAGGAAACAACCACAGAAAAAAACCAACCACCAAAAAAAACAGATCCAATTAACCAAGAGTGGATTTTATTGGAAAGGAAAACATAGAGTATTTAGTTACTGGCACGTAAACAGAAATCTGTGAAATAAACTCGGTCTAAAGCTTTGTGCGATTTCCTTAAACCCTATTTGCTCTGCTTAAATTTGTTGTAAGATAAATGCATAACGTTAATTTAGTTTGTCGATTCAGTGAAGTCTTTTATTTTGAAGGTCAGTTTGGGCCTCAAACCGTCTTGTTTATCTCTTAGTTAGACAGTGGGGAAGTTCATCCACTGCCATCTGCTTTTTCATTGCACCACGGACAACACCATTTATAAGTTTTTATTAATATTTAAGAGGACAATTTTAATAAAGTATTATTTGTGGGAAATATTTACAATAAATGCGAGCTTAGAGGAGTGTAGTGTGAAACGCTTTGGGATTCTCTGGACTTGATAAATTGCTAAAGGCTATTTACCAGTTAGAACACTGGTAAGTGATGCCATTGGGTCCATGTTGATTTACTAGTATTTGCTAATGATGCTAAACCAATTACAGTTTTTTATTCTGTCCTTTACTCCATGTTAAGAGGAGATGCAGGGCATGTGAATATATTCATTTTTTTATTTATTTATTGCATTATATCGTATTATAATGTCATCCTAATCATACCAGGAGCATTACTTTTGATGCATGCATTTTTTTTTTTTTTTTGAGAAATCCTGGAATATCCTTTGGCAGCCGTTCAGGAGTGTCTGAACGCTTGCTCCCACAAAATGCCACCTTTCTCCACAAAGCTCCTTCTTGGAGCTGACCACCTCTCCACAGAGCAGCCCATCCTCACACAGCTTAGGGACAGCAGCAGTTAGTAGAACTGCATGTCTGCTGAGCTTATCAAACAAATTACTTCTCAGTTCAAAGTTTGTTAATAGCATAAAGAGAAATATTGTTGTGATGACATGCTGAAAGCGGAAAATCGCCAAAAGTTGGAGCTTCTTAAAAGTATCACTTAAAATTGACTTTTTTTAAACGCTGCATTGTTATAATGTTTTTGCATTATTTTAAAATTCATAATACTACCCCTTTAAGGAGACAGAGGCCCAATTTTAAGGCATGAAATTGCAAAGTCAAATTTATATTTGACATACACAGCATTTTTATAACAAGTGAAGGTACAATAATTATGTTATTGAGCTTTAAAATGGGACTATGTGGCTGGAAAATACATTATACTATCACTTTAAAAAAAAAGTCAAAGAGCATTTTATCTATCTGGGAAACACAATCACAAGAAAACAAGTAAATGTGTTTTGTCTTTTTTAGGTATTGAGCAGAACTTAGAATCATTATCTGAATGAATTATGTCAAAATAGATACTATTGAAAACTTTACTGACAAGCTTATTACAGTGAAGCACTGGACTGCGAAATAGTGCAAAGGTCCAAAGCCTTATGAATATTTTTGATTGCCTCCCGATTATTTCATATTACGTTAAGAAATATAACAACGTAGACATTAGCTGCACCTGAGAGCTGGCAGTGCTCATTATGACACTAATGACTAAATTAGTTATACACATTAAATACAAAGAAAGAAAATTTCATGCTGTGCATAATATTGCTCAAGCCGTAGAAAGGAGTGTACAGGATTTGAGATACTTCTCAATGCAGATAATTTGTGAGAGGTTTTTCTCTAAGGCCAGTGGGGAGGTTTTGACTTCTGTGTGATGTAACATCACAAGTTATGATGTAAGTAGTTCTGTTGGAGAGCACTGTACATAATGTCCCTTGATTCTTTCATCTGTAGCAAAAAATAAAAAATAAAGAAAAAAAAGAGTTATTTAAAATCCTTCCGCATTTTTTAAATAATAATCATTAAACTGCATAATATATCCTGGCATGTTGTTTGATCATGGCTTTAAAACCAGTTGTGGAACTTTTTTTTAAGCTAGCCCAAAAATTTTTAAAATACTGTAATTGCTTTTTAACCATGACAGAAAAATGCTCCTTTTATGCAAGGTAGAAAATTTTATGTCATGAGGAAGAACGAGTGATTAAACCAGAGGCAGATTTTTTTTTTTCTGAAGGATATTTCTTGAGAACAAAAAAGAAGTTTAAATACATTTTTTGTTGAAGAAGCTGAACCAAAAGATCACCAGAAAATCCATGACTTTTAAAACCTAGTAAGGTTGGAATACTACCTTTGTAAAGGCATCATGTTCAAATATTTTTGGTAAAGCTTGTCATGATGGTTGAGGTCAATCCTTGTTTCCATGTGTACTGAAAATACAAATCACATAATCCATAAAAGTTTTGGCCCTCTGTGAGACATTCAGATGTAGATTGCCAGAACTACTCCAACTACTAAATTGTGGTCAAGAGTTTTTTTGTTGGTTCTTTTTTCTCTTGGTTACAGCAAGTGACAAAATGGAGCTGGGAGATATTAAGCAAAGCTAAAATTGGGAGAAATTACACGGCTTGCTTAAATGGTGGTTAAAAGACAAAAGTTGTAAAATCTTAATTAAAATAATATGCACAGAAACCTAAAATACAAAAAAATCTGAAACACCCAGCAGTATAGAAAGCCACTGGTGTCAAAATTCAATTAATTAAAAAAAAGCACAAATTGATATTTATGAATGTTAAAATTGTGATTTATCTGGAAATGTATTCATCAAATAAATTCATCAATCTTTATTTTCAATAAAAAGAATAATGCAGAATTCATTATATTACTTTTGTCATATCTTGCAAATCAAAATCACTCAGCAAGGCAAGCGCTATTATTGAAAATGTTATTGGACTGCTGCTGATTTACTTTGCAGGGTAGCCTTCAGCTGCTGAGGTTTATTAAGTGAATGACCACAGTAGCAGCTTAAATTATTTTCTGATGTATTTTCTGATGATGTGTTGACCCAAACCATGCCAGCAAAATGTTTCCCACATCAGAACAGAGCCAACTTTCAGAAGGCTCTAAAATGTCAGCTTTTCCTTTCATATGTGATCCGTTTAAGTGTTGGTGCTATGACGAGTTAAAGAAAATTAAACTAAAGAATTAACATGAAACAAATCTTAGGAGTGCATACAGAATTAGCCATGCAAAATCAAAACTGCTTCACAAAGGCATCTTAGTTAAAATACTATTCTTACACTTTTCTAGTAAGCCGTGTCCTCTTTTTCTTGTTTACTGCGAAGTAATTTACTTATTCACAGACTGGTAGATTATGTATCTATAAGTCAGAATGTGTTTATTGAGGACACGTCTCTGGCTCTAACCTTTGGCGTTGAGTTCAATTTTAATTGAGTATGTGATGGCTGTTATGTTGATTAAGATTAGGCAATGCATTAAGCTTACCATTTAGCATTAAATCTAACACACGGAGGGAGACTGGTGTCAGGGTAGGGGGCGGATCGGTAATCCTGTCAAGTGAGGGAATTTGGACCTGGGGCCGTTATCACATGCACGTTCATTGGAACTACGTGTATGATGCTGTGAAAATATTTCCAACCTGTTTTGATGCCTTTTGAAAATTCACAATAATTTAATGTCCGATAGTGTTTAGGAATTTATTAGAAAATGTTCCTTTTTGTTTTCCCATGTCACTGATAAGTTGACGTTTTTCAGTTGCCTGCCTTTGCTCCTCTATATGACTCGTATATAGGTGGATACGCTGCCAAGATTAGAGTGTTATAAATATTTATGTCTCTCTACCTATATTTTATTTACAGAATAAAATGTGTTCCTCTCTGCACTGTGAATATTTTGTCGTATATATATGTCCAGGATGTTGAAAACAGTGGGCTAGGTTCCAAATTACCCACCGGGCATGGAGCGACAAAACAAGCTGTGCTCTAGAGAGAGCTTGTAATAGATTACAGTGATTCCCTTTGGACATGCTGTTGAGCAGGTGGTGCCTTAGCTGGTGCAACACACGGCAATGAATTTACCATTTCCTGCCCCACCATCTGACCATAAATCATACAGTCCGAAAACACATTTTTAAATAAGCAGAGAGAGGCAATTAGCTAAATTTAAATTAGTGCTGAAAAACGACAACAACTATCTAGGTTACTTTTTATCATCAACCGAAGTTAGGGACAGGCAGACAGAAAAAAATATGCATATACTTATGAAAACAAACAAAAACCGCAATTGTTTTAAATCGATTCTTTTCTTCACCTTGTTTTGAATTAAGTAATGTGCAATGTAATGGAGCAGGACTGACGGACTTCAGTATTTATCAGTAAAGGAACAACATAAACTGCACAAAGTCAGAAATTACTGCTGTGTGTATGATGCACGTGTGATTCCATGCAGTAAAGCATAAAACATTTGTCTCACAACCTATAAAGTGTTTCTTTTCAAGTTGCACTCAGTGAATTAACGTCTTTACTTTTGATTTGAATAAGATATCAGTTACCTTCATCTGCGAACCAGTGACAGTAAAAGGATGAAATAGAGACCTGTAGCAGATGATGTTTTACATCAGGACAACATTTAAAAAGTTGCCAAATGCATACAGGCTTAAATGTGTGTTCCTGATGAAATCCTTCAGTTCTGGCCTGCTAAAAGTGCCTACAGCAAGAACCACCTGTCCCTGACTGGATGTATTCTCCTTCCAGTAAAACTACAAACTGTCAGGTGGTTAATCAGTTCTTTTTGTCAAACTTAGTGATATTCTCCTCGGATTTCAAGGCTGTGATCCTGTGAAGACTACCTGTAACAGCTTCATACACAATCCTTTTTCATCTTGGATGGTCAAATAGGGTAGAAAAACATGATGTTTCCTATTTAAGAAAATTGAGTACTGCTATGAGAATATCAACCTACATTTCTTTCATGCCTTTTTTTTTATTTTCATTGTAAAGATAAGCTTTCTGCTTTCCCTGAGCTTTAGCATCTTACTTAGTAAGATATATACTGAGTATGTATACTGGAAGCAGCCGTCATTAGATGTATACAATGTAATCATAAAAGGTTGAACAAGGCCAGCAAGGCTAATCTGATATCATGTGAAGTTTAAATTATTCATTTTGTACAAATTTATGGAAGACCAATCCTGCCATAATTAAGATTAAATACCTTAGTAAATGAATTACTTAACCAATAAATGATCTAAAAAATTAACAAATGTGTCATTAAATGCAAAAATATAAAAAGAAAAGCTCAGTTAAACAACTGATCAAAATATTAGACATAAATTGATATTTCAGTTTCAATCTTTAGCAATTATATTTATCTGAGCACCATTATAAAAAAATATTTCTATAATATTACAGCCTATTAGATACTGCATTCAAACACTATTTTACAATTGCAATATTACACATATTAAAATTTTGATTCTGATTGTGATTCAGTACATAGTGCAGTGCTATTTCTGCACTTACTAAATATGTCATTACCAACAGTAATAGCAGACCTGATTATACAACACATAGCCGTTGTATTCTGCCAGTTTTTATGTTTTTTAAAAAAAGCATTACTGAAAGAAACACATTTAAAAGACCAAAAAAAATCTGTGCCTTCATTGTGGATTTTTCTCTGTCTAGAGACATCACTGCACAAACAGTGATGTCTCAGTCCAGGGATGTACTTTGCTGTCTTGGATGGTATCCACCATAATTAGTTCCTCAACAGAGCTGGCGCATCCTGGGGCTTAATGGGGAACAATCAATGCCAACACAAACAGTGTGTATTTCTTTGCATTTCTCCACAACTCTCCCTGAGATCAAGTTATCGAATCAGTTGAAACTTTGTACTTAGTCTTAATTTAGCTTTAAATCAACTCATATTTAATTGCAGACGGGTTTCTTTTTCTGTAACTACACACCATAGCGTACTAGCGTATTTCATGCAACGCGTTCACGGCTGCTCACACACACAAAACACTCAATGCCAGAACTGGAGATGAAATATGCAAACGCTATTGCTTTTTCTGTCTCTCAACCTGCTGTCAGGGGTTAGACATATAAGTGTGTTTGTGGCAGAGCAGAACTACACAGAAATATTCCACCTACACATACTTTAAAAATCTCATTTATTTTCTACGGCCATCTGCAAGTACTCCACTATGAACCTTGTGAACTGAATGAATCATTATGTGTTTGCAGACATGTAACTTTTCCTCTGAAATGGAAAAAGTCTTGCAAATTGAAAATGTTTTTTGTTTCAAGCACTTTGTCACAATTGCCTGCACGATAATGTTGACTGGTAATGTATATGGAAGAAAAGTAAATTTGAGGGGATAATAAGTAAGTGAGTAAGTGTAAGCAAAAAGTAATTTTTTTTAGATCACATTGGAAACTTTGATAATACAGGGTTTTATGTAATGCTTTTATAAGACGCTGGCCTTGGTAGAAAAAAAAGATAAAAGTGGTTGTTGACCATACAGAAATCTCACTGAATGCTTATTTGCATCATTCAGTAAAATTAATCCAACATGGATCTCACAAGCAAATAATTTACAAAGACACATTTTTTTTTTTTTTTTCCATAACTGTTACCTTCGATGGCGGTTTCTGATATGAGCAACATGGGCATCCACCCAGGGTGGCATCTTGTGGAGGGTGGCGAGAGTATGAGTAATTAAGACACAAACAGTAAAGGTTTATAATTGTAACCTACAACAATGGGAGGGTAGAGGGAACTAAAGTATTATACATTTTATTTATTTCTGTTGTTAGAGACTTGAGATTTGACTAATTTGTGAACGTCTCTGATTCAGCATTTATCCTACATCACCCCATTGAAATGTGTGAACGAGAACCTCACTCTTGTAGTCACTTTCTAAATCCATACATCAGCATAAAGACAACAGAAATTGCAAGTACCATTTTTTTTCTGCCCAGAAAATGTTACATACTGAAGCTTTAACTAACCCCAACCTACTTACACACATCCATTCAGACAAACTGCATTGTACATTTGTACTGCAACTTCTCTACATTTGGAAGGATGACATGTAGTGTTAATGACTGAGGCGGCTTTGAGAGTCATCAGGGGCCCACTACTCTCCTTGAAGGCCATGATAGAGGGTGATTTGCATGAAAAATACCTGCGTTTTGTCAGAGATCTTATGTGCTCTTTAATCTCCTCCCATCTGGTGGAAGCTATTTCTCCATTAAATCAAGACCAGCCATGTGCGTCAGTTTCATTCTTCAGGTAATGGGCTAGCCAAAAATGTTTGGCCATTTCTTTTGTTGTTTTTTCCCTCTTTTTTTTCTTTTTTTGACCAAGATAGATGCAGTTTTGTCTCATTATACTATATACATACTCGTATATGTGATTGTTACGGGGGCCAACAACATGTGGTTTACTAAAACCTACGATTAGTGACATTGGAATACATTTTTGCATAAAACAGTTACTATGATTGCAGTTTATTGTCAAGTACATGTGTCTTGCAATGCAAAGTTCAGATTTTTGGAAACAAATCACATCTTTCATTTCATTAGTTTTCTGTGCAAAATTATTTATTTAAATGTGG
>NW_006799945.1:6018042-6026176 GCF_000485575.1 Poecilia formosa
AGTTGTAATAACTGAAGCTGAGCATTGATTCTAGTTCACTCCTCTTTAGGTCCAAAGATAATAACTTCAGTTTTGTTTCTGTTCAGCTGGAGAAAGTTTTGGCACATCCACACATTTATCTGTTCTAAGCATCTATTCAGTGATTGGATGGGTTCAGAGTCACCTGGTGACATTGTGACGTAGAGCTGTGTATCATCCGTGTAGTTATGGTAGCTAATCTTATTTTCTGTTATAACATGAGCCAGTGGGAGCATGTAAATATTGAAAAGAAGTGGTCCTAGGATTGAACCTTGGGGTACCCCATATGTGACCTTTGACCTCTCTGATGAGAAGTTTCCGATTGAAACAAAGAAATCCCTGTTCTTTTTGTAAGATTCAAACCAGTTGAGCACTGGACTGGAGAGTCCGACCCAACTCTCCAGTCAAATCAGTAGAATGTCATGGTCAACAGTGTTGAAAGCTGCACTGAGGTCCAACAGAACCAGCACTGTGGTTCTCCCACAGTCTGTATTTATATGGAGAAGCTACAAGAGAAACTAAAAAGCTTTATCTTCCGTGTCTTATCTTTCCCTGTCATTTGAAGCATTCTCATATTTTATTTATATGTAAAAGCAGTAAATGATGAAATTTAACACTGACACAAAAATTCAGCAGAGTCTCACTTATTGTTTTCACTTATCCACATGAATTAATTAAAAGCTGAAGCAGTGTAATCTTGTTATGGGATGTTCCTGGTGGTAATTATGTCCAATTCAGCAGGTAAATTCACATAAGTTCAAGCACAGGTCCATCAGGTTAATTTTTGTTATCTCGCTGGTAATGAAAGGAACATTTTGTCTTCATTTGTTGATTGTAGTGCACTGATTTAGGTTCAGTTTTCTTTTTTGGTACATTTGATTGATGGGTCCTTCACAATGAAGATCAACAGAGACACAGAGTGTAGTCCATATTTTCTGAATTTCTATTTACAATGCAGGGAGATGGGTGCCAGCAGTGCCCCCGTTGGCAGTTGGCAACTGCCTATGTGGCCGAGCAGGTCATGTCGTAGATTAACCTCATTTGTTACCAAAAAAGAGTCCTTGAAAACCATATTAAGAGTGTTTATGGATGAAAAATAATGGACAAGATGATGAAACAAAGGAAGTTTATGAAACTGAGATCACTGTGCTGACTGCTGACGGTGAAGAAAACATGTGCCTCTCAATAAACTAGAAAATTATTGAAAATGTAATTTATTTTGGTAATTCAACTCAAACAGAGAAACTCATTTATGATAAAGACCCATTACGTGTGCTGACATATAGTAGTTTATGGATATTTATTGCTATTATTTTCCATTGTTATTTCATGCAGCTGATTAAAACCCACTCTTTACAAATTAGTAAGTTTCATGAGACCAAAAACAAAAAAACAGATTTTTGATACAGAAAAGTCGGTCCAATTAAAGAGATGCCTATGTACCATACACTGCATCCACCATGTTCTATGCATATGTTTCTGGTACTGATGGGAGTTTAAGAAAGCCATGGTTGCTATAGCATCCACTAGTAATCAAATATTTGTCTGTTTGTAGGATCTGGTGTCTTTCATCCATCCCAACATTTCTCTATTGATCATGTTTGGATTTAAAGCCTCAACAGTTTGCTGGCCAACTAGACGTGGCAATAACATTGCCATACCAGGTTTTATTGGAGGTGAGCTTTTTTCCTCTCCACTGTTGCCATATACATTCTCAGCAGATAGATATCGTAGTAAGGTCATTGACAAAACACAAACAATGGTCTACTGTTGCCACGTTTTCTCCAAGGAATGAATGCCAATGACTTGATGCAATCTGCTGGGTTTCCTTAGACAGAAAACCTTTAAGCTAATTTGAGTAATACATTGAGCTTAATGATAACTAGTTATCAATTTGTCATTGATAACGATGATCAATTGACATGCATGTGTGAGTGAATTGAAATAAAATTTTTTGAAGAAGGAAGTAAAAAGTCCTCACTAGTCTCCCACTAGATGGCTGTTCTGACTGTGGAAATTTTTGCAGCTTAATTGCTACACAAATCATTGTATAGGATACAAAATCTGGTTAGCTGTACTATCAAAATATTTGTCATTTCATGAAAACTAGACATGACACTACTTTTTTACTTTTTTTTTTTCATGAATACCAAGTTTTAGGATCCTGGAGCATATTATATTGTCTTAAACACAACAAATCACGGTAACCTCGTCCAATTTTACTATAAAATGTTGGACGATAAACCCGGTTGTTGACCTTTAAGCGGAGATGNCATTTCATTAGTTTTCTGTGCAAAATTATTTATTTAAATGTGGCAAGAGGTTAAATATTTTCTACCATTTTATAGCACAATCAAGTTGCAATGTTACCTTCAGTTGTTATCAAAATGTTCTGACTCATACAGCAGTAAGAGTTTAAACAAAAAAATAAAATCAAAAGATATTTAGGGTGTCCATGTGGGTAGTAGGAACATTTAATTGAGACTGAAAGTGTTGATTTTAGAGCACAAGCTGCTTTCTTAGTCTATGTCATGTCAGTCTCTGGCGATGTAAATCTGCTTCACTGGTGTTTCAACTATTTCCAGATCATCCTGAGAACTTGACAAGGTGTTTGGCATTTCAGTTTCAGTATTTTATTTCATTTCACATCAACGTTCAAGGCATTGTTGTGAAGAAGGTCATTGTTGTGAAGACATTCTAGAATCTTCAGCACAGTTTTCGTTACATATTTAGGCAAACACCCACACACTTAAGTGAAAACATTTTAAGCCTCTGTGTAGATCTGACGTTTGACATGTTCACAACATTGTAGTCTGGAAGCTTAGAAATCTGAGCTTTCACTGGAGTTTGACATTGGAGAAAATCCAGATACCTATTAAATAGAGTAAAAGTAATTATTCCAAGCACTGATTTTTATTTTGCTGTACTTTATAAAATCAGTTTCTAAGATACAATTTTTTCTCACTCTGAAGGGAAGTTTTGAGCTGAATGCTTATCTGTCATGAAAGTAAAGAGATGACAGGAAGGCTGACAGCTTTAATTAAAGCTTTCTTTCACCAGTTTGTATAATGTATGACCTTTGAGTTTAGAAGTCTTTTTCTTTGTGATGAAGAAATTTTGGTTCCTGGCCTATACAGTATCCAGCCTTAAAGGCATCATAAAGGTTCTTTGTTTAACAAATACTAGGCGTGTAACTGTTTCACCATCTCTGGACGTCGACAAAGACTCTGGAGTTATCTTTGAGAGAATATTAAACTTTACATTGTTGCAACTGAGGGTCAACTTCAATTCACAGTTTTACAATGTGTCATATATAATGAGTTGAATTAACTGGAAGGAAATGATGGCATTACTCAAGAGTTTAGACAGAGATCAGAGATGGCTCTCTAACAGATCACCAAGATTTCCCAGTCATGTTTTATTAATCAAAGTGGTGCTTTTCTTTTATCTTCTATTGGACTCGACACTAGACAGAAAGCCACCTCAGGATATGGCCTCTCTTTCAGGGTGGCTAATTTTTCTTTGGATGGCCTCATTTGCATTGCAATTAACTGAGAAGAACCCATAAGTGGGTTCTGCTGCTTCTGACAATTAAGATGGAGTGGACGTTTCTGCTCATTGCAGTAAAATGATGGTGAGAAAATTATTGATGGGGTGGAGACCTGGGCCGTCATTTATCAAGTTTATATAAAAATGTTGCTATAAAATGTATAATCTGAGGAAAAAGGTTAGAGACTTTAATATGCAACCAGCTGTTTATAAATCTCATATGTTTTCAACCATGGCGTTTGTGCACACAGGCATGTCAGAACCGCCTCTAGTCATTTTGGTGCCCTAGGCAAGATTATGTATTGACACCCTGAAATCCCCCACCCCAAACAGCAGCAGCAGAAAAAGCTATTCAGGCTTTAATATGTTATGTGTAGAACATTATTAAATATTGATGGTGGCACTCTGTTTTCATCCCATTGAGTATATATTATTTCACAACTTTTAGCATATTAACAGAAGGGTTATAACATCCTCTTGGTTTTCTAAAAAAATAGCTTGGGAAGGTCAAAAACTGCATGCGACAAAACTGTATTCAAAAGAAAACGAGAAGCCATGTGGAAGTTAAAGCTTTCATAGATTTCTGTTGCTATGGAGCTTTAGGAAACAAAGATTTGAAGGTCTAGCCCTTTCACTGGCACATTAAAAATAGACTTTCAGAGACCCTGTGTGAGGATAGATGCAGCAAATATTTCTTCATTGCCTCTGGCCGGAAGATATGTAAATGTTCAGCCTAACATTTATTATTTGGTTGAGATTATGTGTTTAAAAATTAAAAGAAGTTGCAGTACACTTCAAGAGTTACATAGCAGCTGCACTGTCTATGCTAACATGATTAGACACATTTGCTTTATTTTACTTTGTCACCCTAACAATATGAGATTTTCAACAAGACCAGAACTGCACCATGAGCTAAAACTAAAAAAAATATCAAGGAGATGAAGAGGCATCCCTACCATACAACAATTAGATCGGCTCTGTTCTTCTCTAAAGATACAGTCCAATCATTTATTATTATTTTTTTTTTTTTTGTGAGGAATATTTAAGTAGTAGCAGATAACGTTCTAAATAATTTTATTCATGGCTTTGTTATCCCTTTTCTGTCAACATAAGGCACATGGCAAATCAGATTATTTTGTGATGTATTTAAGATAACGACATATACAATCAATCAATCAAATTTTATTTGTATAGCACTTTTCAGCAGCTAGGCATTTCAAGGTCCTTTACATAATTAAAAAAAATAAATAAATAAAAACAGCATGTGACATTGAATAAACAGTAAGAAAGAGAAAGATATTTTGGAAAAGAAAAAAAAAAGAAAAGATTAAAAAAAAAGATAAAAACATACTTTTGTTACGGAATTTGAGCGCCTGTCATCGCCGGACTCCGCCGTCCTTTTAGCATGGGTATTATTCAGGCCCCGTCGCCTAACAGGGCAAGGTATCCAACCTTGCAGGACCAGGCTCCGTCCACCTATCACTCGAATTTTTGCGCTAGGACTTCACCGTCCTACACATATTTTTGTGCACTATTTTTACCTGTTAGAGTCTAGAATTTACAGGGTTTTTCTGTGAGCGCAACAACCCTCAATCACTCGCCACTTTCACATAAATAGATAAAAAGTAAAGATAAAAACATTAAAAACATCAAAGACATCAAAACCCACTCTCTAACGATACAGTCCAATAATTTATTATTATTATTATTATTATTTTTTTTTTTTTGTGAGGAATATTTAAGTAGTAGCAGATAACGTTCTAAATAATTTTATTCAAGGCTTTGTTATCCCTGCAGGATCCTTGGGATCCTGCAGCAGATTTTATTGTCTTAAACACAACAAATCACAGTAACCTCGTCCAATTTTACTATAAAATGTTGGACGATAAACCCGGTTGTTGACCTTTAAGCGGAGATGTTACATACTACATAGTAATTTCTGTACACGCATGAGCACAGCATCTTTTCTATTTAATTGGGTCGGTGAGCTGATTATAGGAGTCATGATCCATGGCTTCAGTGCACCAGCCTGACCAACCAAAATGTAAAATTGCTNGTCAACATAAGGCACATGGCAAATCAGATTATTTTGTGATGTATTTAAGATAACGACATATACAATCAATCAATCAAATTTTATTTGTATAGCACTTTTCAGCAGCTAGGCATTTCAAGGTCCTTTACATAATTAAAAAAAATAAATAAATAAAAACAGCATGTGACATTGAATAAACAGTAAGAAAGAGAAAGATATTTTGGAAAAGAAAAAAAAAAGAAAAGATTAAAAAAAAAGATAAAAACATACTTTTGTTACGGAATTTGAGCGCCTGTCATCGCCGGACTCCGCCGTCCTTTTAGCATGGGTATTATTCAGGCCCCGTCGCCTAACAGGGCAAGGTATCCAACCTTGCAGGACCAGGCTCCGTCCACCTATCACTCGAATTTTTGCGCTAGCACTTCGCCGTCCTACACAGATTTTTGTGCACTATTTTTACCTGTTAGAGTCTAGAATTTACAGGGTTTTTCTGTGAGCGCAACAACCCTCAATCACTCGCCACTTTCACATAAATAGATAAAAAGTAAAGATAAAAACATTAAAAACATCAAAGACATCAAAACCCACTCTCTAACGATACAGTCCAATAATTTATTATTATTATTATTATTATTTTTTTTTTTTTGTGAGGAATATTTAAGTAGTAGCAGATAACGTTCTAAATAATTTTATTCAAGGCTTTGTTATCCCTGCAGGATCCTTGGGATCCTGCAGCAGATTTTATTGTCTTAAACACAACAAATCACGGTAACCTCGTCCAATTTTACTATAAAATGTTGGACGATAAACCCGGTTGTTGACCTTTAAGCGGAGATGTTACATACTACATAGTAATTTCTGTACACGCATGAGCACAGCATCATTTCTATTTAATTGGGTCGGTGAGCTGATTATAGGAGTCATGATCCATGGCTTTAGTGCACCAGCCTGACCAACCAAAATGTAAAATTGCTCCTAATAATTACTGTATGCTCACTGAAAAAGAAGAGGCACAGAGCTCCTCTGTCTGGATGCACCTTGATGAATGGATTTTTGTACAGAACACATTCAATTTGACAAAATGAAACATCTTTCTACTGTCACACTGATCTAGACAAGTTTGTCAGTACAACTGGTAAAAAAAATGTGAAACATGTAAAAAAAAGATTTGAAATAACATCATTCATTGTGGCACAATCTCAATCAGACCATTTAGTTTGAGAGGATTCAGCTCTCCTTAACAGTTCCAGGTGATCTTTTATGCTCTCTTGTTTTCAGCTCATGCCTCTGATTTTACATTGAGTTTAAATGTGAGATAGACAGGGGTGGCCATGGAAACGTGTTCATTTTGTGTCTTGTGAATCATTTCTGTGTTTGATTGGTAATATGGTTTGGTCATCATCCTTTTGAAAGGCCTACTCATTTCAGTTAAAAAAGAAACAACTTTAAAGGCCACATTAAACCCACATATCTGTTTATAAAAGGTTTTGTTGTTGGTCTGATAATAAAATTTTGGCAAACTAATCAAAAATTGTTTAATTGGCTTCTGGTTCAACACAACCAGAAAAAAAAACAGACAAACAAACAAACAAACAAACACAAAACCATTTCAAAATAATACTCATTTAATTACTTCTCCAAACTCAAATGCAGATTTTTTTTTGTTTGTTTTTTAAAGGAGCTATAGTTTTGGGGTTCCACTTTTACAGTCAGTATGTTCCATTGTATAATGTTAGTCACCCTGTGTGGCTGCTAGCAGAGGGCTGGCTAGACAAAGAGGAGTGACACCTTTTTCTCCTTTTGCTGATTATTTAAAAGTATCGCTGTCTTCAGTCCTGTCCCCGCAAACTAGTGCAGTACAAGCATTAGCTGTCATCGTGGTGGCCTCACAGTTATCCAGTGATTATGAGGAGCTGGCACAGCAAGGCAGAATGTGTGCACCCACGAGGTGTCAGTAATGTCACTGTCATAGCTGGCACTCTAATGGTAGGTATGTTTGTTTTACATCAGTTAAAGAGCAAACAAAAAGAACATTTGAGAGGGGTAAATTCTAAAATCACATAGTGTGACCCTGAGTGCAGGGAAAGTGGCCTAAACTTGCTGGTGAATCCAGTAATTCGAAAGCAGCCAGAGTTTTCAGGATCACAAAGATTTTTAATTGTATGCTTGCACAAGCTTGGAATTATCATTGGTCATTGAAACCTCCAGTAGGAATATATATCCCACACTACAGATAACGAAACAAAACCAAAAAAGCAAGCACAATAATAAAATAAAATAAAATAAAATAAAATAAAACTATACCAGGCTACTCAGTTGGAGATACAAGAACTGTTATAGTAACATTTCTGATGTAAGAATTCTGTTATATATTTATTGTTGAATAATTGAGTTAAATGAGTCTAAATAAATATCTACTCAGAAATGCACAGATTTCAAAATGCTGATTTTTACAATATTTTTTTTTTTTTTAAATGGCAGGGGATATTGGATAGTTAACACATACAAAGTGTGCACAATAAACAAATATGT
>NW_006799945.1:6026278-6037022 GCF_000485575.1 Poecilia formosa
TATATATATATATATATATATATATATATATATATATCCACAGATTTATATAGTACAAGTGATGCACATTACTCACATGTCAGTTAATTGTTTATGAAATTGACAGATTGTAGGAAAAAGCAGTTTTTATGCTCAGCTGTTTTTCTATGTCCACAGCACTCAGAAGCCCTTACCTGAAGGCTGCAGCTCAAATAGTCTAAATCCTCGTTGTGAAGGGTATTGTATTTTTCAGCATTTTTTCATGGTCCATGATAAATACAGATTCTGAAAGGGTGCCAGTGGCTCACAGATGAGCAGTCTGGATTGTTTGTTGCAGCATTTTGAATTCAGTTTTGGTTGCCAAGGCAAAGCATACAGTTATAGATGTACACAGAACAGACTCAGTGACAGCTGAATAGAACTGCACCAGGATCTTCTGAATAGGAAAATTTCTTCCTCGCCGGTGGAGAAAAAGCGGTGTCTGCCGGGTTCTGTTTCAGAAGGGACATTTTCTGTGTTGTTCACTTCAGGTCTTCTGTGATGATTGTGCCTAAAATGCTGCAGGATCCCACATAAGTCACTGTGCTATTAAAATGGTGAGAGAAGTTACCCAACATATCCAGCTGTTTCATAACTCCAAGTAGTTAAACGTGCACAACGTAAGTAGGCCCTCTGACCTTTATGCAGACTGATCTCCATTCTGTATCTAGCTGGTGACTGACATGACAAAGTTATGTAGTTTAACAGAGGACAAAGGAGGGGGTGCAGTCATTAGTGAACAGGGAGAAGAGTAGTGGGGAGGGCTCACACCCCTGGGGAGTACCTGTGGAGGTTAACCTTGAGCTCGATCTAGATTTTTCCGTTCTCACTTGCTGCTGTCAGTCAGGACGTTTCTAATGTGGTGACAGGTAGAAACTGGAACACCAGTAGTTGAGGTGCAGTGCTTTGAAAAAATATTTATTTTCTTGCAAATGTAGATAAGTTGAGTTGCTGGTGTTCTCTGGGTCATTGTCAAACCAAAGAAGGACAATTAGTTGCTTAGGAAGTGACTCATTGGGATTAATTGCTAGAGAATCATACTTCCATTAACAACTAAACAGGCCAGACCCCAGATCACCAAGCTACCATGTTTGACTATCAGTATGACTTTTTTTATATATCTTAATTTTAAATTAACTGTAATACGTCACACCTTGTAAAACACTCCACTTTAGGCCTGTCTGTCCAATGAATAGGAACAAAACAGGAAATCTGAAAAATAGTAGATTAAATAACTTTCAATCTCTAGTAATTTTATCCTGATGCTTTTCCTTTTCCTTTTTACTATTTTTATGCTTTTGGTGAAATTGGCTGGGTAGTGCATTATGTACGAATAAAATAATATGGTACAAGCCAAAGTGAGTATGGTGGAAATAGGGTGACAATCCTAGGTAAGAGGTAGGTGGAGTAGAGGCACAGTGTGGGAGAGAAGTAAAAATTATGAAAGTTGATGTTACTTACCAAGTGAGTATTATACTTTTCATGCAAAAACCCAGCTAACGAGCAGACATTCAAGCAAACCAATGCACTGCTGTTCTCCAGGGATTCGTTTCCTGCTGAGCATTTTATTCTTCACCTCGACTTTGTCTTCTTTTGAACACAAGATAATAATGATGTCTATAATTATTTTTGTAAGTCTGCACTTGAGAGTGTGGAGTATGATGCCATTCATTTCTCAACACTTCACAGACATCATTCAAGAAGTTATTCTCAAGAGCTGTGACACTCTTTATTTTTCATTTAACCTTCCTTACACAACTATGCTCTCCTTTTTATTTAACCCTTTTATGGTGTTCAGTTTCGTATGTTGATTTATGCCAGTGACACTTTTTTGCTCTTATTTTTTTCCTACTTAGCACATAGAAAACTGGTTTTGGGTATCACCCCTGCAAACAATGTGTTTTTTTCCCAGTGAGACTGATTGAGCACACCGGTTCTATTGGTACACATCTCCTGGTGACCTCAGAGAGCAGGAAAGTGTCAAGAAATATAACCTCTTAAGGTTGATAAAACGATCAGCCAAGTTTAAACCCTAAAATTGATTTTTTTTTCACCCCTTCAATCCTTTAAAAGGAGCTCTAAAGTTGTGCATTTCTTTACTGAAAAGTGTTCAGTTCGGTTTCTATGTAAACATTTCTGAAAATCACTTAGTGTTTTTGATATATAGAATGATTTTTTTTTTCAAAATCACAATATCACACAATTCTTAATTACTTTAGGTTTCTCATTTTCAAATGTACTCACGGATCCTAGAATCAGTCTGAAGGCTAGATAGTCTCCTGTAAAGGACAACTAATAATGGAAAATAAAGTCACAAAGATTATACTTTAGTAGATAGATAAAAAAAATAACACTGTAGCATAACTTTAACAAGAAGGTAAAATGATCAAAAGTTGAATTCACAGAAATGATTATAGAAAACTCACATTGAACTATTAAGATGGTCCGTAGCGGGAAATAAGAACATAAATAACACTAGTAGTTGGACAAATAGTAGATCAAATAATTTTGTAAGAATGCAAAAATATGTCTAATTTTGACATGTGGGTGTGTGGTTGACCTTCCTTGGTCCTGTCACTTGTGCCATTCTTTAATATTAAACATGGCTTTGTGTTTAAGACGCTTTGCACAGTGCAAGGACACAGAAGTTAAACAATCTGGTTACCAAATTTCAGTTTAAGTGAGTGTCAACATGTGTTTTCCTTGTGACAGATGGCATCCTGTCATTGGTGTCCCCAGTTTCACCCTGCATAGGCTGAGAAAAACCTCAGCCCCTTGTGAACTTCAGCAGGATAATCAGCTTTAAAAATGGATGGATGCGTTTGTGTGACCCAAAGACAATCAAATGACAATTATGTTGCGACTCAAAAAAGTTTTGATGGCAGAGTTGTAAAGTGTATAAGCAACACGGGTGTCTACTGTGAGTAAGCTCTTCATGCTTTGTCTTACAATGCAAACTTGTTCATCTTTACCATTTCACTTAGATCCATCAGGTCACTAAACAATCAGGTAGACCAACAGAATTTGTATTGTGAGTTATCAGTGAATACCTTGTCATGCAACGCCTCACTCTTAACCAAAAGTACTGCAGGCAGAAGAGGGTAAAAAAAAAACAACAACAAAGTTTTAAAATCAGTTTTTATTCACTTTTGTCCAGTTTATTCCTGTCATGGTTTAGATAAGCTTGTGAGCCACATGCAAGATGAATTTCAGGAGAAAAGAGCAAAAGTTGAACAGTTTTTTTGAGAACAATGAGTAATGAGTTGATGTTGGTCTGGGAGGTTCTTGGAGCTTGGGGCTGAAACGATATGAGGGAGAAGCTGAGAATGTGAGCAGGGTGGAATAAGAGATGCAGATACTGTTTGCAGATGAGTGAAAAGGCTCGGGGTAGTTAAGGATGATGAAGGCCTGGGAGGAGTGAGTTGAGTCTGGGTGTTGGCTTGTGTGGTGGCTTAAACAGGAGGAGCTAGAGCGAAGGCTTGGAGCAGGAGGAGCTTGGACACACTTAGAAAGTGGAGAGAGTTGGAGGGCTGACAGGTTAGGATTGGAGGATGATGGTGAAAAAGAGCCCTGGGAGTGCTGGTCATGGTTGTTTTAATACAAAGGGTAATTGAACTGAAGCGACTTTACTAACAAATCTAGGAAGCAACACGGTAGAAAACTTCCTTGTACCTTGAAGATAACCTTCAGGGAAAACACAGGGGACAAACATTAGAGCAAGCTTGGAGAACATCGAAAAATAATCAAGGAAAATTAGAGAGCGAAAGGCGTCGCTAAGGTTAGTACTCAGGCAATAAATGACTAGCAGCCGGCTCCTCTTGCCCTCCTGCTAATGACTGATGAATTGGTGGTGCAGGCACACCCTGTTCAGCTCCACCCAGAAGTACAGCAACCCAAAACCCCGACAATCACAAGGAAATCAAGAGAAAACCAGTTATCAGTTCCTAATGAGATGTTCAATGTTTTTTTTGTTTTTTTTTTCATCAAGGAATTGACCCATGATGGCTTTATCGCCACAATTTGGAACAAATCAGGAATTTAGGAAATTAACACCATACAATGAATGGCGGGGTCGTTAAAAAAACTAATATGGATATGAAATGAATTGGGTGAAAATAATGTCAGAACCTTGACACACAGACTCTAAAGCAATAAAAGCTTAACATTTATCTGTTACATCAACGGTAGAGGCAAGGGCAACATGCATTCAAAGCACTTAAAGCTTGGTGATGTTTACACGACCCCCTGATAGGAATAAATGTCATTTTAATTATGGACTTTTAAATATTCATGTGAGCTATTCCTATTTCAGGGTGTAAATATCATCTCTACATGATTTTTCAAAAGGAAATTAGGTGGCATATTGGGTACCTATTGTGGGCTTTTTCTAATTGTGCTGAAGAAAAAAAAGAGAAATGTTCACAATATATAAATACAGCCTCACTCACAATTATCTGTTCTCTAATAGGTCCATCTTGTAAAATAAAACTTAATAAACAAACAGTGATACACAGGTGATACCAGAAGTTTACATATATCAATTAAAAAAATAAGTCTGAAGATAAATAACTCCAAACTTTTTTTTTTAGTTCAGTTAAAATGATCAAATTTACATGAATTTATCACAATAAATAACATGCTAGAGATTTACTTCTCCTTAAAATAAAAAAATTACATACTTTTTTCTGCAATGCCTTTTCAGGTCTGCCCCCATCCTCTTTATTGGTTAAAGATTAGGGTTTTGTAATGTCCATGCCAAACATTGACTTTGTTGTCGTTAAGCTACTTTTAACCACTTTGGCCATGCACTTTGGGTCGTTGTTCATTTAAAAGACCCATCTGTATGGAAGTAAATCTGTGCCCAAACCTTAACTTGCAGGATTATGTCTTTTCATGATGCCATCCATTTTATGAAGTGCATCAGAACATGGTGCTGCCACTTCAGAACTATAATGAAATGCAGTGACATCAGACATAAATAGCACTCTCACACCAAGGATTGTCACTAAACAACTAATATAATTAAAGCAAAAACAATTATATTTTGATCAAATCTTTCAGTTTAAAGAACATTACAGAGATAGATAGATAGATAGATAGATAGATAGATAGATAGATAGATAGATAGATAGATAGATAGATAGATAGATAGAATATTACAATCCCAGTTAAGATAGACAAGTTTCAGTACATGTAGCAAAATTAAAGACAACAATGACAACTTTACAGGAGTTTAACCCAACTAAATGCATTTTTATTGCAAAAGGTAAAACATTCATAGAGATTCCCCAGCAAAAGAGGGAAGAGATCCTGCTGCAGCATCCTGGAAGTAGTACAGGATGATGGACGATATGCTTAGACCTAAACATCACATTAATCCTCAGGCTCCGCACAACTCCCAAGGACGCAGCAGCGGTTTCTCCTCAAGAGCAAGCATGAGGCAAAAGACGGGTGGTATGTGAAGAGGAGAACACACCGGTTAGAAGCACAGGGAGCCAGATCGGCTGTTTTAGCTTCAGGATATGGACTGGAGTGGAGGGAAAACAGACCACTGGAGCGAGAAGAGCATAAGAGGCAGCAAGGAGGCTGGAGAGCAAAGGGAGAACAGATTTGCAACAAAAGTAGCTGAAGAGAAAATAGAGGGATAAAGAAAAAGAATCAGAGGAAATAGATCTGGAGACAAGCTGATGACTATTTTACATATCCTCTAAACACACAGAGATATCATACAGAGTTTAATAGTAAGCCTTTTAGTCTTATCTGAGCCATGTGCAGTTAAGATAGATGTGTTAATTTTTCTATGTTTCTTTCTTAGAGTTTATTTTAGCTATTTGTTCCTCACATTTAATAAAGCAACAACATAATGCTTGCCTAAATCTACATAAAGTTTTTCATCAACATTGTACATGTTGGGGGTTGCATAGCCCCCAAAGCAAATATAGATACAGGTTCCAGATAAAAGGAAAAATAAATAAATGAATAAAGATTTCAGATTAACAAATACAGTAACGTTTGCTTTATCACTGAGTTAGAAAATATAAAGCTAAACTAAAACTAAGTACATACCATGTTGCATTAGCTTGCAGCAGTAAAGTTGAATAACTGACCATGTGGTACTATATGTCCTCAGTTTTCAAGATTCACTATGGAATTATTGAAAAATAAAGTTTAACGTATATTAAGGTGTTGCTCCAATTCGTCTGCTGTTGTGCTTAGCAGAAATTGACTTCGATGAACGTCCCTGTGACCTCAGAAAAAAAAAAAAAAAAGACAAATAAAACTAAATAAAAACCATGCAAGCTCAGCTGAAGACAAAAGTTAATGTATTCAATTCTCTTTGAAAATTATAAGGCTAAATGACTGTAAAGTCAGTAAAATACCTTTCTGGAAGCTTGTGACTATTGACAACTTACTGCAGAAAGGAGGAGTGATCATTTATTTTTTAACAAAGGTTTTGCAGTGAGAGTACTACTCTTAATTACCCTCTGAAAGCCATCTAATCTTATTGGACACAATGCCAAGTCATAATTAAAGAAAGTTTCTTCCACAGATCCATTCAACTGTGGCCAAAACGGAAAAAAAAGGCAGAAAAAGAAAAATCAATCCTGTACTGTTTAATTAAAGGCCAGGCTCACACTACGTCAAGTCTTTTCAGCCAAACCGGGATCTCCCTGTGTGTGCACAAGGCTGCTGTTTAGCTGGAGTGTTTATATATGGGTAAATACGTTGGCACTGTTGGCATTTATTTGGATGTGTGACCTTTTTACCATGCTATCAATTGAGAGCCATCATGTTATTCTCACAGAAGCAAAGGTTTTGTGAAAATGCCACAGGGTGGCAGCTGATAATGGGAAAGTAATAGGGAGCTAGTTAGATATGTCAAAGTACGACTGACAGTGTTATAGCTGTTCATTCTTAACAAGAACCTGATCTAAATGCATTGACTCGTGTTCATAGTTCACCGCCTAAATATTTTGAAACAAACTTGGACCAGCTTGTTCATTTATCCTATTTTGCCTGAAAGACAGTTTGAATAAATTTGTATAGGTGTTTAATAAATTAGCTTAAATGGATTATCCAATCGCCAAACATCCATTTTACTCTCTCTTTTTGTCGTTGCTTATGTGACCTGCATTTTAGAACGACTGGATTTCCAATATAGCTGCTCTCCTTCACGTATATTAACGCTTTTGTGAACAGAATAGAAAGCTGAAAATACGTCAAAGTGGTTCAATTAGACTAAGTACGCAAGAGTGTCACTTTTGACACTCTTATTATTAGTATCAAATCAGCAACGACAGGATTTGGCATACGGTTTATCGTTTCTCTGCTCTTTAACCTATTAATGCACTGTCAAAAAATGAATAATGAAGCTGAACAAAAGCACTCACTCATTTCATGGTTTTGATAACTCCATAACCATAAAATAAAAATAAATTGAGGTTGTCTCTGCGTAACATTGGTCATTGTGGGAGTTAAACCACCACAGTGTTAGTCTTCAATAAAACCTTTATTCTGATTAAGCACTGTTCTTTCATCATATAAATTAAACACTTTTGTGTTTGTGTGATGCAAACACCATTTCCTTTGAGTGTACCAAATCTCTAGGATCAGTACATTAAAATATGTGCTGTGGTACAGCGTGAATGGATCACGTCCTGATTCACCAAACACAATTCAGCGTGAAAGGGTTTGTTCCTTCTTTAAGACAAGAACGACAGTGTTGACAACCAACCTGCCTTGAAAAACAATATTAGCATGAACAACGCACGTCCTGATTGGCAGTCCAGCTGCTAAATAGAAGTGGTGCTGTGTCTCTCACTGGGTTTATCTTTATTATACATTTAATGAGCCACAGACTGGCCACGCTGGACCTGACCTAATCTGAACAGAGAAATGAACGAATCAGTTAATGAAATGCAGTTTGTTCATTCAAACTCGTCGTTCATGAACAACACAACACTACTCTGTTCTTGTTTTAGATTTTTCACTCGCAGCATGGTAAGAGAGAGGAGTGATGTTGAGCATTGGGTTGACATGCATATAAGTCGATATATTAAATCTTGTTACTGGTTTAAGTTGATGTAGATTCATCCACCTGTTTGTCAGCCAAGCCAAGGTAGTAAACATTACTTTTCTTTGCTGTATCAATTATATTTTTACGCATTCAACTTTTGATTTAATAAGCACAACGATCAGTTGTGGGAACTTGGTCACATTAGCTCCTCATATAGTAGAAGTGCTTCTTAACATAGACAATATTGATCTGAAATGGGGAAGGTGAAGCCACAGGAAAACCAGAGAAAATATCATCTATGCATTCACAAACCTGCATTGCAGTATTTTTCCTTCTCTAATAGGTGTCGGGTTGGTTGTCAGAGCTGTCAAATCAGTGCATACGTGTGCAAGAGTGTGTCTACTCTTGTGTGTATTACCACACAAAATGTTTGGCTTTGTTTACAAATTGATTGTCTGACCACTTGTGTCTTTGCGGCTGATCTCACCTGTCGGGGCGGTTGGTGAATTTTCAACGTGGTCGGACAGACTGACAGATGGAGCTAAAAAAAAACCCACTTATATTTAAGAAAAAAAACAACAACAAAAAAATCAGCCTTAATGGCTTTTCTTTTTCCTATGTCACCTTCTGAAGGACAGTGACATCTATAGTGCAGCTAATTAAAATATATTTGGGGTCTGCACTTGACAAGAAACGCCAAAAGCCAAGGTTATCCAGATAACTCAGGAAGCCTTAATTTACCAGCAAGGTCAGGTAAAATTGAGTGTCATTCCTCTGTTTTACGCAGGTGGATGTAAACTCATATTGCCTGAATAGAAACCAGTGGGTAGAGAGTTGTTAAGCCCAGGCTAGAAGAATGCATTGACGGTGAACAAATTACTCCTCTTGTCATTATATATTAACAATGTGCCAATTTAAAACATTTAAACCTGCTGTACATAAAGAATACACATATTTTTAGTGTAATTTAGTTGGATTTAGGATATTATTAGCATTACAGTTATCCTTATCTCATTTGTATTTAAACTTACAGGTGTTATTTGACCTTTTTTTCTTTTGCTCGAACCATTAATAGGAGCAAACTAGAATACATAATAACACTTATTGCAGCATGTTCAATAATTGGGTGGAGCGCCACAAGCAGCAGGAAGTCAGAGACTCTGGGTTTTGATGCTGTGCTGAAATCCCACTCCTAAAGAAAGCATAGTGAGAATCATCTGCTTCACGGTTTTTAGGTTATGTTCTTATGTTGTTCAACAACATTTATGCCTAATGAGTCCATTGGTGGGTATATTCATTCTTAAGTTATTTATGGGATGGCAAACAGGAAAAAAGCACAACAGAGTTTGCCGTAAAACGCTAATAAAGACTCAGGGAGAGGAGTGCAATGTACTGAGATTTGTGTAATTGTTTAAGAAGCATGTCTCACAATGAATTACAACAAACATGTCTTTACACAAGTAAAACTCATTATATACAATTATTATGCACCTTGTGAATTGCATAACCTATATGCCCAATTGTTGCCACCTTGTTTCAGTTTCTGTTGTATTTTGGTCAGTTCAGTTCTGACCACCAAATCAAATGGCAAGGTAAAAGTCAGACTCATCTTCTGTCTGTTTATCTTATGTAATTGCAGAGGGTTAGCTCAGAGCAATGATGAAACGAAGAAGTGATAATTAATATCACATTCTGCTTTAATTTGACAGCAAATGTCCTCACTAATTCTGTAATTATTTTGTGTTACTGGGGACCATTATTTCATTAGATAACATATTTGTCTGCAAAAACTCAATAATGCTGTGACCAACATTAATGCTTTACATTTTATTTTATTAAATGTAATCAAATAAACACTCTACATTTAATTAATGAGTATTGAATGGTTTACATTAGTGTAGAGATTTTGCTCCGCCTAACTTACCAGTGATGCTGCACTGATGATTTTTCAGTAAACCACTTCTAGCTCATAATGACAATGAGCTAGATGTATGTAGAGTAGGGGTCTTCAATTTATTCCTCGAGACCTAGGCTAAGTCAACTTTGCATGTAGAAGAGTGAATTTTTAAAGCATAACTTCCTGGGTCTCATCAGTCCTTACTGATTTTAGTTATTGTCTGCAAAATCTTGACAGATGCATGAACAGAGTAATGGGAGATGTTTCTCAAAGTCCTCACTGAACTGCATTTTGTAGACCAAAGTGGGTGCAATCTTAATCATTCTAAGTGATGGAGCATTGTTGCTTTACTTTTTTTATTTTTTTTATTTATTTATTTATTTATTTTTTACAATTTTCAGGTTCCTAACTTGCAAATATGTGTACATAAATTTATATAGCATAAAAATATAAAGAATAACATAACATTTTGTTTGTACTTGTAATTATAGTGCTTTCTCATCGGTCAAATTTGTTCAAAGCGGACACGATGTAATTTATTAAAAATTACTTACCAGTATTTTTGGAATCTGCCATGGCTGGAACTGATGCTAATGTTTAGTGTATTTTTGAAAGAGATTCAAAGCATTGATTTTGTTAGGGTAAATTGGATGGTGAAATTAACATCCTACTTAACATAATAGCACTACGTTGGCGGATTAATTAGGATTCTTTCCTGAAACAAGTTTTTTTGTATTTATTTCTAAATCCTCTTAAATTACCTGACATTTTAAAGGATTTGAGGTACCATTTTATTTGTCTATATATATATA
>NW_006799945.1:6037347-6052992 GCF_000485575.1 Poecilia formosa
AAAAAAAATTAAGGCTGACTTGAAGGTAAGTAAATCTGCCATATTTAATGAGAAACATAAGAAAGTGTTTCAGCGTTGTACCACTCAGATGTTTTGGCCAGAGGCTGTGTCTGTAATTCCTAATATGGTTTCTCCATTACAGCTAAAATACATAAATAAATAAATAAATAAATAGAAGAAGAGAACTTAGTGTGGGGAAGTGAGCTGAGATTAGACCTTGGGACACAGATTCTCATTTAGTGTGCCCTGGTACATAGAAGACGTCAACAAGACATATCCAAATGACTTAATTCTCTGTAATTGACATAGATGTTAATTGTAGAGGATGTAAACATATTTTCCATTGGGAGGGTGTGTTGATCGGTGTACTTTGATGAATGATGAATCCCACTTTATTCATTGCTATTCATTTTTTTTTGTGTTAAGATTTTGTTTGATTTTTTTCTCCCATCGTAATGAATTATGAATTGATTTTTTTCTTTTTTACTGTAATTTTGTGCTTCAATTTTTCTATTGCAGAGTAAGGGAAATCTTCATTTTTAGCATAACAACATCTCACCTTGTCAAGTAGGACAGACTATGAAAAATAATAACTACGTGGAACTGAGGAAGCTAAAGGAGACATCCCTTGAGATTTAAGCCAGGGCTCACCTTCCATATAGGCAGCCATGGAACGGGCAGAAAAACTTTGACCTCATTAAGAAACATTTTTTTATTTATAGGCCTCCCTGAAATAGAAATATCAAATGAAGGATTTTTCCAAAGAAATTAGAGCAGTCTTTTAGTCTTTCATTAAATATATGTTGTTGAGGAGACAATGTTTTGATGTTACTTCTTTTCCCAAGTTGTAAACAGGAAACAACATGGTGTGGCTCTAACCCAACCATGACTACCATTTAAGTGTGCTGAAAGTTTTAAGTGTACTGCTGTGTTAAATTTTCCTGAGATGACATAAAGAAAACAGGAAAAGCCAAACAGTTCTTTAAACAAGCTCAAAACATAAGAATAAAGAATGCAATTTTTCTCATGTGCGACTTTCATACATCATTACATGATATACAGTCATTTTCAGCAAAATGACTGTATATTATACAATCAATTACAATATGTGTCCAGATAATCTTTAGTAATCATTTTTCTTTAACGCTTTATTAACACAGCATTTCTTTAGATATATATATATTTTTTAATTAATCCGAAACAAAATTCTCCTAGATGTCTTCACGACCAAATCCAGATCAGCAGTCAGATGGTGGCACAAATTCAGGTCCCTCCTAATGAAGCTGTTGGGCCTCACTGTTGAACCACCAGCGCGAGGGAACAAGAATTCACCTGAACCTCTCACACCCACAAGTCAAATACTACTCAAGAAAGTATATCATCAACCTGGATTTAGGACAACAAGCAATATTATATGTTGCCATGGTAATTAAATGTCGCTTGCTTGAAAGTAGATGTGTCACTAAAAAAAGACAGGCAGAGATTTGAACATTGGAAATTATGATTTCAGACGTCTTCAAAGCCACCGAAAATAAATGTCTTTTCTCCACAAGCATTTCTACTTGCACATTTAATAAAGGATTCACCCATCTCTCTTGCATTAACACACATCACTATGTTAATAAACACAGAACAGCCGCTTTATAAATGTCGTTAACTGTAGTGGTGTTAAAGTTGAAGGTTCTCTGCCCAAAATGCTAAGGAAGTGCTTCTGTTTTTGTTGAGCATTTTCTTTTGCTCAGGCCAGCATCTCCTGCATCATACCGTTGGGCAGTGTGAGGACATGTCGTCATACAGTCTGTACTGGAACTGAATACAATCACTGAACATGTTGTGCAGTGGATGACCAGCCAAGGTAAAAACGAAGGCTGACTTTTTAAAGAAACACACAATCCATAGTAGTGAGGGTTGCAATTCAATATAACAAGCTTAAAAGATATGAAGGAATTGTTTGTGCAGTCCCCAATGGCTTCAATCCAATTACAGCTATCACCAAATGACTTTTTATTCTTAATTTCAAAGATCCCCTTTTTGTACAGGCAATCAGTCAATAAATTGCTTCTTGGCAGTTGAGCAATCTGTGCTGCAATAATGTGCTTGATGCTTTTTTAACAACTAAATATAAGGAACTCTTTCCTTTTATAAAAAAACCTGCAAAGGTACAGTTGGAACAGAAATAAATCTTAGGCATTTTTTTTCCACATACACAAGGAAGGGTGAAATTTATCTGTTTGATCATTAATGGGTACTATAAAAATAAATATTTTTTTCTTATTATGAATTTAAGGTGGGGTGGTTTGGGATCAGTAAATATTAGGACCACTATTCAGCACCGAAAGCTCAGAGGATCTTAAGTGAGACAAATCCCAAGTAGATTTCTCAGGCTGTAGAAAGAAACTTTAGAAGGTGGTTGGTATTGGTCTAGCCTCGCCATCGCCTTGCCGTGCAACTCAGCTCAAAAAAAAAACCTTGCTTACAGCACAGTCTGGGCTTTCTCCTCTCCTATTCGATTCCCTCTGGTGGTTTTCCTACCAGGCTGATCAGCGAACAGAAGGAAAAGTTGTGGATGATGATGTTGCTTTTCTGTGCTGTTTTAGAATTGTAGTTTGCCTGTAGTTTTAAAAATGGCAGCGGAGGAAGTGAGCAAAGCCATTCAGTCCATATTGGCCACACTTCCAAATATAGAATTAACATTAACGGCCGCCTCATTTGGACCAGCACTTCTCTCTTTGCAGTGAAACATGGTTGTTCGGAGTGCAGGCAATTTCTGGTAAGCTTCATAGCGTCAAACATGTGCATTACATATCTCATGGGCAAACATTAGCAATTACATAAAATTTTAAATCGGAAGCATTTGTTTATCAATTAACAAGAGCCCAGACCCTCTGTATGAAGAAAATAGTGTAGGACAAGAGGCTGGTTTTAACGGGCTAGTGTTGGTCTACCAGCACATAAAAAGTCTTTGTTAATCTCGCTTAATCTTGATATATCAATTTTATTCTTGTTTTTACAGTGTCCATTTGTTGCTTTTGGATAAACATCCTTTGTTTTAGTTGAAAATATCTATGTTTTAAATGATTTTTATATGAAGTGTACCCTTAAATAGCCATAAAATTGCCACTAAAGTTCAGTTTTCAGACAGTATACAAGCACAGACTTCGTAACCACAAATAAAGCAACATAGTTGTAAAAAAAATTAGTGATGTGTTGTTTGGCCACACTTTGTTCATAGGACCAGCTAGAAAACATACATTTTTTTTTTGTTTTTATCATTCTGGTGGCTCCTGCATACTACAGTTGACAACAGAACATTTTCTGTGCAACTCTTGCTTTCTTGCTTAAATGAAAAAAAAATATTCAAGGTCATGCAGTAGCTGAAGATGAAGATGGGAGGGAATTATAACAGCTCTGTAAAAAAAAAAAAATCTTTTTCACAGTGTTTCAGCTTTGAAATCACTGTGAGTGTGAACAGAGCTCATGAGAGATTTTACCTCAAAAAAGCATCTGTAGCTCATTTCAAGAGCAGCATCTACATTCTCTCTCCTAGAGGAAATAAAGTCATAACCAGAAAACACATAACTGTATGGATGGAGGGATGTTTCATAAGCTGCAATTACATGACTCCTCTGGAAAATAAAAATAAAAAGTTTGTATGTGAACTTCACAATTAGCTCCTTAATTAAAACCTGTGCTTATTTCTCAATAGGGCAGACTCGGTTGTCTCAGGATTGCAAGTATACACACACACACACACACAACAATACTGCCCTTAGAACTGCTTTTAATCCAGTTGATATGCTGCATAAGGTGAGAGGATATTGATTGCTGGGCATAACATGTGTAAGGAACGATAATGAAAACAGCTTTGAGGATATTATACCCATGAAGGAGTCTAAAAGCAATGTCGTCATATATACAACACCTATGACTAAATTAGCAGTCAAATTAATTAATTTCTTTCATGATCAAATACTTTTTGCTCACACAGTATCAGTCTTCAAATGTTGTATAAGTGAAGTAACAGTCAGTCTTTTGGCAAATAAAATGAGTTCTTATTTTGGTTTAGGCTGATTTTGTTGCTACCTGTGTAAGAAGGAAAGCTGCCAATGACTAATGCTGGCTGATCTTGACTTTGGCATACCTCCCTCCCCAGTTGTTTTATAATCTAGGTTGCCATTTATCATTGTCATTACTTTTATGGTAATTTGCAACCAAACGTGCAAAAGAGCATTAAACTAGCCAGGACTTTGCCGAAAACATGTCTGTTTTCAGAATATTTCAAGGGAATTAAACACATGAATGTCTCACAATTTGGACTTTGTAATGGATGCCTAAATGACATTGAATACCTCATCAGTTTTATTATTTTTTTTGTTTTGTTTTGTTTTGTTGTCTTTTACGGGTTAACTATTTCAATAAAAAAAAACAAAAAAAAAACATTTCCCTAATGAATGTGTGCCATTTTGCCAGATACACAAAAACATAAGACAGCCATTACATAATTTGATAGCTGGAAGTAAATTACAGTTAAAGACCTCTTTGTTTTTGGATCGTTGCATGAAGCCTTTAGTAAAAACCTGAAAATCTTACAATTATGCACTGCAGCTTAGGCTAAATTAAGCTTGGTGATTATATCTGCTTATGTGTTTGTGTGTATACCATTGTGTTCTTTGCTGCCACTTGAGCTGATCCAGCCCTAGAGCAGTTTGTTCAGCTGACATTTTAATATACTGCCGTCCATAACCCCAACAGTAGGAGATGCCTACGCAATAAAAGTCTTGCTGAGCATACAGTATAGCCCTTAACACTAATGTTTACCATGTTGTGTCCATATTTTGTTTGGCGAATTCTCTCCATTGCTAGCATTTAAACTGAAAAGGACAAGCTTTTGTGTCCTTCCAGACAGGAGCTCTACATATTTGACAAAGAAGTTTAAAGCTAACAGCTGCTGATTAATCTCGATGGGTCTAAATTTCTGGCTAGTGCTCAACCGGTTATGGAGTTGGATGCCCAGCATACTTAAAACCTCTTTTGCATCCACTTGACAGCTGCAAAGAGTAAGAGCCAATTCTGCTTGTTAAGCTGCTTCTTTCTGCTCCTTCTACAGTTACGCAAAAACAGAGAATAAATCTGAAGAGCATCTCACATTCAAGCTGCTACCAGTCAATTACTGATTGATTTATTTTTTGTACTATAGCCCTGTACAGATTTGGTGCAGATCAGCTGCACAGAGAAAAATGTTAGGTAATCAAACGAAAAGAAATGAAGTAAAGTCACTATATTTGTAATGAAGTACTCATAATTTACACCTTTAGTAATCCAACTTTGTGAAAGGCAAAATTTATAAACATGCTTTGTTTTACTTTTTATCGCAAAGTAAGACTTGAAATAGTCAAGTCATGTTATATTCATACATTTTTCACTTTATACGAACCTTTATTTACTTTACAAAGGCATTGCAAATTGTTCTGCCAGCTCTGCAAATAATGTGAGGAGGTCTGTCCTTGGTGCACCTGTCTTGCACTTCTGTGTGTGTGCATGTGTGTGTAAGTGAAATATATATATGCTGATTCAAAGCAGCTGCTGCACAAAAGCAAGCTTATTGAAACGCTGTTCTTTTGAAGCAGAATTGAGAAGAAAAAAGTTTTCTCCTTTTAAAGATGGAACCAAATATTTATTTTCCCTTTCTGCTTTTCCAGATTACGTTATAGCCATTTGTCAAGGTGTGTACATAAATGTACATTTTTGTGTGTAGTCCTGGGTTATTCTTTCTTCTAAATTAAATGTTTAGTATATTGAAAAGTCACTTTTAATGCATGTAGTAATCATGTTTTCTTTATTAATCAATGTATTTTCATTGCAAATGGTAAATTATTGACATTTTTATTAAGAAAGTTTATTCAAAAGAACAACTTACAATTTCATTGTCTGCTCAAAAGTAACTTCTGAGTATAACAGCCTCAACATATGTCCACTGCTTTCAGATCGATCTCACCTCTAAGTATACAATGATCCAATAAGTGACAAAAAACAAGAAGGTTTGTCTTTTTTGGTTGAATGTCCTCGTTAACCAGAGAGGATGTGCTTTACAAATGAGGTATAGTTGATACACCCATTGGCATCCTCCTGTCCAGCCATCAGTCTGTCCACTTCGTCTTCCGTCATCCTCTCACCAAGCGTTGCGAGCACATGACGAAGCTCTGCTCCCATGATGGTGCCGTTGCCTTCTTTGTCAAAAACCCTGAGGCCTTCCACAAAATCCTCAAAGTTGCCTTGATCCTTTGCACGGGAGATGTGTTGAAGCATTGGCAGGAAAGTCTCAAAGTCCAGCATTTTAATGCTCATGTCTTCTGGCCGTGGCTTCCCAAGGACTTTCAGTACATCAGCGTTGGTTGGGTTCTGGCCCAGAGCTCGCATCACATCCCCACACTGGGCATACGTGATCTTCATTTCCCCAGTTGGTGTGCGGTCAAACAAGGTAAATGCCTCCTTGAACTCCTCGATCTGGTCAGTTGAGAACTCAATAGCGACACTCTTTGGATCAAAGTCGGGTTCCTTGGGTGGTTCGGGTAGTGGCTCCGGAAGAGGAGCTGGTTTGGCAGCTGGAGCTGCATCTTTCTTCGGTTCTGGCTTCTTGGGCTCAGGTTTCTTTGGTTCAATCTTCTTGGGTGGCATGCTAAAAAGAAATTTGGGGTGTTGGAGCTGGGACTTGGAGAGAAATGAACAAGAGGCTGATCAGAGCTGAAATGACTCTCAAGTGCAGAGGGAACCTCCTCTTTCCATGTTTTATATGTGCTTTGTCTGGGGAGCAGCCTAGCAATTTGAAACACCTCACTATAAAAGGAAGAAACCTAAAATAGATGTAAAGTGATGTCAACATTAAGTATTGTTCTCAGCTGCTGTCATCTAGCCGACAGGACCATTTGCTGTCATTAGAGGGGGGTACAGTTACATTAGTCTGGAAGGGTTGTGCTTCCCTGACGGACAAAGGGATTATTGTCAAGCCAGTGATCAATCCAAAGTATGAAAATAACTTCACAGTTAAATATAGAAATGTTCTATGCTTTCTTAATCATTTAAGTGAACCTGTTGTAGAAGATTGTTCATTATATAATTAGTATGGAAAACAAACAAACTAAAAATAGGATTCTTTAAGAGCAGAAAAACATTAAAATACACATATTTAAGATGAATATGGTGATAGGAAAACACACATTTGAATGCTCACATTCAATATTCATACAATATAGATTTAATAATTGCAGACTAAGAAAAATGCAATCATTTGTTTCTATTCATTTTGATGGTTGTTGCTGCCAAACATAAAGATATGTTTCTGTTATACTATTTAATAAAACACACACACAGACATATACACATATATATATATATATATATATATATATATATATATATATATATATATATATATATATATATATATATAACTTTATGCACATCCTGTTCAGAATCTGAATCAGAGTGCGACACAAGCCATTCTGAGCAATTAACAGACAAAAAGTGGAATACACCAGACAAGTTGTCACTCCAATAGAGTCAACACAAAGAAAACACAAACCCTGCATGCAAAAAACCCAAAGGGCAGTTTGGATTTGCTTATTAACCTAACATGGACTATTTTAAACTGTGGGTGTAAAGCTGGAGTACCAGGAAGAAGCCCACACATAAAGACTTTAAAGCAAACATGAAGGCTTCCATGGAGACAAGACAATGCGGTGATTATAATCAAGGCAATAGACTCAGTAGGGTCATGATTTCAAAATCCCCAAAGGACACATTTAAAGTTGAGCTATTTTATTTTAATAAAATAGCTCAGCGAAGATATGACATTGTACCCTTAAAAGGCAGCCACTTTAGCATATCAGTACAAATGCTATTCAAAACATCTTTATTTCCCTTTTCGTTGAACTTTGTCACTTCAAATATTTCATTAATCTTTGAAATGATTCACTTTTTTATGTACAGGTACATAACCCAGACACAAAACATTTAAAGAAAACAAGTATGGAATGACCAGACAGATAAAGTTTGATGATATGAATAAGGACCGGGTCAATAGTTTAATATTTTCTGTTAAAGTTAAGCTCAAGATTATGCACTTGGTAAAGTGATACTTTGATTTCACCAACATGTGTCTGCTAACTGGAAGGAATCTTAAACATTTTGGACTGACGTATCCAGACAACTTGAGTCTGACTGATAATCTAAAGATTTTCGTCATGGCAACGAGACCTACCAAACTAAAAGACTTTGAGGTCATCAACAAAGATAAACTGTTGAAATATCGATGGAAAAATGCAAAAATCTGATCAGTGATAATTAGAAGACTTTGATTGCTGCCATGCCAATAAAGATTTTCTATTAGTTATTGAGAAAAGGAAAATCATTTCAGACATTAAATTTTAAAATAAAATACAAACAAAGAACAAAGGGTCTTACATCATCATATTTTAACAGATACATGTCTCTTTCCTAATCAGAAACAAATATCCTGGTTGAATAAAATAGGTATGAAAATCTATTTTGGGCTTTAATACAGTTTTATTATGGTTACAGTGTGACTTTCAGCTACAGAAATGTGTAATGTGTAGGCGACTTTATTAATAATAATGACAGCAAAAGGCATCTGAACAGTTTGAATGTCTGCATTGACCTAACATTTTTATGTCCTACAGTACGCCTTAAAAAGTTTAGGTGAAAGCAGACAAAGTAATTTTATTAAGTGTCTAGTTTCTAAATGCGTAATATGTCACTTGGCTGCATGTAAATGGCTGCTTGGTAGTTCCATTCAGTGCATGATGAATTAACCAACAAAATATTCATCTCATTTATGGGAGAGAGCCTGCACAGGATGTGCGTTTCTCTGACACAATTTTAATCATAGTACCTTTAATTTTATGCATGCCTCCCAATTTATCAACTCAGTTTTAAAAAGCTAAACCCAGTCATGTAATATTCAAAATGCGCATCCTGTGTCTCTCTGCCAGTCTGCTACTTGATCTGTCAATCTAAAGCCTGAAGTCCTTGGACAGACTGGTTTAAGTGTGTGTGGGGGGCAGAATCTATGTCTATATAACCGTCCTTAGTCTAAGATCATTATCTCTTTTCTCTTGGCTTTTGAGGTCACATGGAGAGGAAAAACTGACAGCTAATTTGTCGTCTTTTGGTGTGTATGTGCGTGTGGGTATGTTCGCGATTTTGGCTGGTGGATACAAAGCGGAAGACGTGCAAAGGAGACCAAGTGGGGTATCGGCTTTGAAACACCTTATATTTCACATTCAATGTTTTTTTTTTCTTTTATTGCCACTATTGGATGGGGTTAAAAGGAAAAAAAAAAAAGGATGACATAGTTCTGGATTTTTCATCTTTTGTCATGATTCTTAGTAGTAATGGTGAATCCTGAGGCAGACAGGTGGGGTAGCATGATAAACTTTAATCGATACCCTAAAGTGCTTCTCTGGCAGCCTGTTGGAAAAAAAATAAAAAACATATATAGCATTACTGACGCAAAAACAAAAGGCAAATGATGGACCACAACACAGACCAAAATACTTTAGTTGTTAACTTATATTTCAGTGCAATTAATGTTTATAAAGATTTCAAAAATTATTTTGAAACACCAAACATTTTCACAGCATTTTGTTCCTCTGGTTTAAATCCTTTTTAAAAAATTTGATGGTAAAAATGTCGGCGTGACCATGGAATAATGCAGCCAGTTGTCCGTCCACTTTTTTTATTTTCTCCCATAGAAAAAGGCAGACATTTCAAATTACTGACCACTTAGGAATCATTAGGTCTGATATTCTCCTTATTATTTAAAAGATGGGTTTTTTTGGCCTTTACCAGGTAAAAGTAAAAAAAAAAAAAAGATACAAGTCACATCTAAAGATAATGCTGAATGTTACTTGTTTCCACTTCTTTCTTCCACAGATGGAAAGGAGATGAACTTTAATCCAGGAGTGACAGTGCATGGAAGTATGAAATTGTTCAAACCTCAAGCATTCATTCAAACGTGATCCATGTAATGTTCTTTCAATTCATATTGGGGACACTGGCTGATGAGGCTGTCTTAGGGTTGCAGATGCACTTGAGAAGAAAGTAGAGATTAATCAGAGAGTCGGGTGGCATAGTAATAACGTACATAGGGGGATGATTAATAGTGGGAGATGACTCCTGTGAAAAGATCGCCTATAGATACAAAATTCCCTGCTCCAAGATGAGCATAAATTGCTACACTAACAAAGATTTCTACCTGTAATCACACACAAAAAAGACAAAATAGTGAGTTTTTTTTTTCTCACAAATTTAATCCTTTGAAGCCCTTTGGATTGTGAGTTGAAAACCATATCAAATCCCTCATTCTCTTCATTTAAAGTATTCTTAGAAAAAAAAAGTCCCAAATTTATCAAAAGGAGACCTCAAATCTGCTATTCCTGTTTCACTCCACTGCGTAGCTCCTTCTCTCTGAGTGCACGCGTAGACAACTGTGTGCCTGCATGCCTATCCTTTGTGGAGGTCCACAGATTGTTTGTTTGTAGCAGTATAACCAAAAGAGGAGGGGTTGTGGGGTGGCCAAAGACAGCAAACCCCTAATCCCTTAGATAACACTGGGAATGAGGGCAGGCAGACCACTGGTCTGGCGTGGGCTAATAAAAGAGACTGATAGAGACAGCAGCTACATTCTTTGTTCAGCCATGGCAGGTGTGGGTTACTTTAAAGACGTGTTTAGTTAACTGGCTAAAAAGAGAATAAAGGCTGCATTCTCCCCCTCTTTTATAGCACCAGGGTCATTGTTTCATGGGAAATAATGCAACTGTATTCATCCTTGTGAAAGCCAACCAGTGTCTCGTCATTCAAACTGTGCTAAGATGATGAATCGAAATGATAACAAGCGCTTTAGATTTGTCGCACACAGCAAAAAAAGATTTAACTCTGTTGACAAAGAGGCATTTAATGCCTAACGATAAGTGCTTCCCCTTGTCCCGTCAGCGGCCGAACTACAAAAAAATAAGTAAATAAAAAATGGGGCTTTTTGCAAAACAACGTCCAAAGAGAAGAGCACTTGTTAAAATGAGCTAATCTCAAACAGGAATCCATTTATATTTTATGTGGCCCTACGGAGTTTAGAAAACAGCAACCCAAACTTTCCTTATGAGTCCAGTAATAACACTTCATTGTTATAATGGAATGACTGGTAGTGGAACCAGCTTGGAGACATCTGTGTAAACAATTTAATTAAGACCATGTTTGATGAATTATAGCTGGTGAAGGCACTGCCTGTTCTAATACTTCAGTTCCTTAATTACACCAGACATCCATGTGTTCATTCTCATTGCCCAACCCGATACTACCCCCAAACACTCCCCCACTTACAATGATAGAAATTGAAAATCTACAAAAGGGAAAGTGCATTTCACACTCTACTGAAGCAAGGCAAGCAATTTGAAATTAATCAAAACACAATAAGTTTACACCGTGATAAAGAGGTGCTGTGTACAAAATGATACGAGTTGATTTGTGAGGCAGGGACCTCTGTTTTATGTAACTTTTTAAATAGGCCATCCAAACCTTTGCAAGAATTTGTGTATATTTCTATCAAAAATATGTACACTCTTCACAAAAGTATTTTATTGGGACTTTTTGGACTTTCATTGGGATTTTATGTGACAGACCTACACAAAGTTGTTTATAATTGGAAGGAGGGAGAGTGATCGTTTTGAATTGAAAATCCAAAACGTAAACCATTAATTTGTACTCATCCCCCTGCTACTCTGATACCTCTTGATAAAAACTAAAAGCAATTTCCCTTCAAAAATCACCTAATTGGCAAATACCAGTCAAGAAAGAAGTGCATGCAAGAATCAAACCACCTGTTGCCTCCCGCAGCCTTTATTGGAAATGTTTGGTTTTGGAACTTAGAAGGTCGCAGCAAATAGCAACTTACTATAAATGAAGGTGTATTTATTAGCTCTATAAAGTGACTCTAGGGATTTAACTATCCTAGAACAAATATAATTATTGACCCTAAGGACTTAAGATTTTGCTTAATCTGTGTTCACAATGTTTTATTCATTCTGTTAATTGTATTTAGCTCTAGTAATGTTTCATGCCTGTTTTTTTTGTTGTTGTTGTTCTTGTATGTAGATTTGGATTTGTTACTCTCTTTTGATTCTCTGTTTATTCCTCTGAACTCTATGCATATATTTCCATGTCGATTAGGGATTTTCCCATACTTTCTGAGTTCAAGTCTAATCAAAACAATGTTGTTGTCAAACAGCTCAATACATAGAAAAAGATGTTAAGGTCAGACGAGACAGAACAAATACTTTTGAGCCTACACAACATATAACTTTTTCTTCAGCCACATACAAGATAATCTTGCAAAAAACAAGAAAAAAGAAAGAGAAAAAGAAAAGCAATAGCCCAGAAGGTGACAATAGCTCTCATACATGTAATTTTGAATAACTGTAAAAGTGTAGGTATCTATTATGTTTCAGAATGAACTAAGACAGTTCACCCGGCAAACTTGAATAAACAGAAATGTTATTTTTATTTGCTCTTTCTGTAAGGTATGTTTTCTCATCAAACAATAGCCGGGGGATCACAGGGCACATTCTCCCGACTAGGAACAAGCTTTATACCTCCTTCCAGGATCCTCAACGTGGAAGTCTCTCTTGAAGATTAGGGAAGTTTCCAAGCTATTCATAACCCCCTGCCTACCTCCCATTCTGTGCAGAGTACTTGGCTTGGTGGCAGAATCCTCTCTTGTTAAGCTGGACTGGTCTATTTCTGATGTGCCTCTCATGTCATGTTTAGAGCGTGTCTCTGAATGGCTTGTACCTGTTTATCCCAGCAGCACACCAGCTTATGTGATGTTTGCCTCAGAGCTTACCAGGTGCTTTTCTCAGCTGGAATGTCTGTATGCTTAATTTAGACCCTTAATCCTAACAAAAATGGACCAAACATGTCTTCAGATTGGTTCCACCTTCTATCAGGCTTTTTTTTTTCTTTTTTCTTTTTTCTTACCTTTTGTGCATCTCATCTTGTTTGTCTCTCCTCTCTTTACAAAATTTTGCATCCTCGAGAGTTGTGTTCTGAGAAGCCAATTACATAAACCAAATACTAGGAGCACAAGACAGGTTTGAGCTAAAAAAAACCCCCAAACAAACAAACAAACAAACAAAAAAAAAACAATTTAATTTTCATTTTCCATTGTACAGACAGCTATACTGACAAAATAAAGGGAAAAAAAAAGCTGTTCAAATAAATCCTGTTGTGACCAGTCAGACTGACAGCTGGTCAAATATTGACATGATGCAATCAAAGTGCTATGCGTCTTGCAGAAGAGGCAGAAGCAGAGGCATATGGGGCTGTTCCCAGAGCCTTGAATCTTTTACTGTTTATCATGTCTGGCAACTATTTGAAACATGTTCCAGATTTTTTTAATAATGCCATACATTCACTATAATTTAATTCCTATACATCGTATCCGACTTGTGTATTTGTGTCTTGTAACATAGCTTGCCTATACAGCCATGCAGGGAGATTCTAAGAACATGAGTCCTTCTCCATAATAAGATATTTTGCCATTTGCACCCACCTTATACAAACTGTGATTCATGTAAGAAAACAAAACAAAACAAAACAAAAAAAACTAATCATCCAAAGTTGAGAATATTTTATAAAAATGTTACTGGTGTAGAAATTGTGATTTAACAGTCTACATGAGTACATACCTAATGTTTGTTCATGAGAAACCTGAACCACAAATCATAGAGTGTGCATGACATCAGAGTTACTGGGGAAAACCCACCTAAACTGCAACATGCTGCCACTCTCAGGCATCCTTTGAACATGTTTGAGTTTGGCTTTGTCAAATCCCACATAGTTGCTGTGCAACATAGGGAAGCTAGGTGGAAGCTTTTCCAGGATTCTACTGGAAGTAGAACACCCAGAATGAAATAGATCATGTCATTAGACATGTTTCTCTTTCTGAGTAGTGAAAAGAGTGGAAATTTGATTTGATACATTTGATTAGATTTAATTTGTTTTGTTTTTGTACTAATATGTTGAAGTGTTTTTGGTGGTGCAGTTTTATGGCATTAAGTGTGGTTATTGACTTATTATACGGATAAATAATGGGATGAAGTTGAAAAGACAATAATGTTAAAGCTGCCAGTGGCTCCTTTACTCTGTGGAAAGATTTACCCAGCAATGATTGAAAATAAAGAAATTCTCTGTAAACTTTACGATCAAAATAAGACACCAATGCATCAAATAAACACCTTATTTAAATGCTGGAGTCAACAAAATGTAAGACTTGATTTATTACGGAATCCAAAGAAAGGGAAAGATATAGCTTATGAGTCCAAAATTAATGTTTTTTTTTGTTTTGTTTTTTTTTCAGATATACCCAGTGGGGTAGCAACTCCATCATGTGACTGAAAGAGAAGTACCCATTTCTTTTCCCTTTTTTATTTTAGGTAATGGAAATGTATCCATTTTAATAAATCTAAAAAAAAATATGTTTTGCTGTACAAGTATGAAACAGAACTAGTAAGCGATAATGATATCTTAGAGCATTAATTACAATATAGTAGCGGCATAGAATGATAATAAAGAGTAGATGAAGCAAATATGGTACAGTAACTTCTACATTTAGGAGCTCCACATAAACTCTTAGCCTTTAAGACTTTACTGTTAAAATGTATTTTCTTACAAGGAAACAAACTTTTAGAAGTACATCTGTGCAGATCGCTATATCTACATGGTGAGATAAAGGCAGTTGCTGGGCAACAGATGCCGTTGTACAGTCTACTCTTTGAAAAATCTGGGGCTTCATCCAACAAGGGTAGTGACTCTTTTCAGCTGTAGATGTGGCCACAGAGCTTCATTAAGGATATTCACACTTTCAGTGTGACAGGAATATGCCAGACTGCAGCTCATTTCAGCAAACAGATAAATCATCTCAAGCCTTTACTCTAATGTTCATTGAACTATTGACAAAGGATGGCCTTTTTTCTGCAGCACACGCCACACATTTGTCTATAAGCTCAGTCCTCAAACTCCTGCTTGTTATTATAAAAATATCAAGGATACATTTTGGAAAGGTTTTTTGAGTGAATATTATATACATTAGTGAAGCTCTTTGGCTGCTCTCTTTCGGGGTTTCCCCTTATGGTCCTCTATCTCCAGCTTCCATCTTTTAACTATCCCCTTCACCTTCACCCATTTCCTCCTTATGATACATGATTTCCAAAGTTAACACTGGGATCAAAACTCACAGTTTTCCAACTATGCTTCCCAGTGAGTCCTGTTCACGTAGCACTTTCTACTGCAAATTCACATTTAGATGGCGGGCAATGTCAACATTTTTAAGTCCTTTCATCAGTTTTGATTGGCTGGCTTTGTTTTTGCCCAAAGTAGCACCATTGTTTCCACCATCCCTATTTGGGCCAACAGTTCTGGAGGCAGTTATTGGTAACACAGATGGAGAATAATTCAGATTGTGAATGAAAGTTTCAACCTGAAAGTTTCATCTAGAAACGTTTTATAACCAGAACTCCCTCGTGAGTCCCACACCCATATTTTTCTGTGTTTCCTCAAATCCTCAAAGAAGAGTTT
>NW_006799945.1:6056322-6072741 GCF_000485575.1 Poecilia formosa
GACACAAGCCATTCTGAGCAAAAAGTGGAATACACCAGACAAGTTGTCACTCCAATAGAGTCAACACAAAGAAAACACAAACCCTGCATGCAAAAAACCCAAAGGGCAGTTTGGATTTGCTTATTAACCTAACATGGACTATTTTAAACTGTGGGTGTAAAGCTGGAGTACCAGGAAGAAGCCCACACATAAAGACTTTAAAGCAAACATGAAGGCTTCCATGGAGACAAGACAATGCGGTGATTATAATCAAGGCAATAGACTCAGTAGGGTCATGATTTCAAAATCCCCAAAGGACACATTTAAAGTTGAGCTATTTTATTTTAATAAAATAGCTCAGCGAAGATATGACATTGTACCCTTAAAAGGCAGCCACTTTAGCATATCAGTACAAATGCTATTCAAAACATCTTTATTTCCCTTTTCGTTGAACTTTGTCACTTCAAATATTTCATTAATCTTTGAAATGATTCACTTTTTTATGTACAGATACATAACCCAGACACAAAACATTTAAAGAAAACAAGTATGGAATGACCAGACAGATAAAGTTCGACGGCATGAATAAGGATCGGGTCAATAGTTTAATATTTTCTGTTAAAGTTAAGCTCAAGATTATGCACTTGGTAAAGTGATACTTTGATTTCAGCAACATGTGTCTGCTAACTGGAAGGAATCTTAAACATTTTGGACTGACGTATCCAGACAACTTGAGTCTGACTGATGATCTAAAGATTTTCGTCATGGCAACGAGACCTACCAAACTAAAAGACTTTGAGGTCATCAACAAAGATAAACTGTTGAAATATCGATGGAAAAATGCAAAAATCTGATCAGTGATAATTAGAAGACTTTGATTGCTGCCATGCCAATAAAGATTTTCTATTAGTTATTGAGAAAAGGAAAATCATTTCAGACATCAAATTTTAAAATAAAATACAAACAAAGAACAAAGGGTCTTACATCATCATATTTTAACAGATACATGTCTCTTTCCTAATCAGAAACAAATATCCTGGTTGAATAAAATAGGTATGAAAATCTATTTTGGGCTTTAATACAGTTTTATTATGGTTACAGTGTGACTTTCAGCTACAGAAATGTGTAATGTGTAAGCGACATTATTAATGATAGTGACAGTAAAAGGCATCTGAACAGTTTGAATGTCTGCATTGACCTAACATTTTTATGTCCTACAGTACGCCTTAAAAAGTTTAGGTGAAAGCAGACAAAGTAATTTTATTAAGTGTCTAGTTTCTAAATGCGTAATATGTCACTTGGCTGCATGTAAATGGCTGCTTGGTAGTTCCATTCAGTGCATGATGAATTAACCAACAAAATATTCATCTCATTTATGGGAGAGAGCCTGCACAGGATGTGCGTTTCTCTGACACAATTTTAATCATAGTACCTTTAATTTTATGCATGCCTCTCAATTTATCAACTCAGTTTTAAAAAGCTAAACCCAGTCATGTAATATTCAAAATGCGCATCCTGTGTCTCTCTGCCAGTCTGCCACTTGATCTGTCAATCTAAAGCCTGAAGTCCTTGGACAGACTGGTTTAAGTGTGTGTGGGGGGCAGAATCTATGTCTATATAACCGTCCTTAGTCTAAGATCATTATCTCTTTTCTCTTGGCTTTTGAGGTCACATGGAGAGGAAAAACTGACAGCTAATTTGTCGTCTTTTGGTGTGTATGTGCGTGTGGGTATGTTCGCGATTTTGGCTGGTGGATACAAAGCGGAAGACGTGCAAAGGAGACCAAGTGGGGTATCGGCTTTGAAACACCTTATATTTCACATTCAATGTTTTTTTTTTCTTTTATTGCCACTATTGGATGGGGTTAAAAGGAAAAAAAAAAAAGGATGACATAGTTCTGGATTTTTCATCTTTTGTCATGATTCTTAGTAGTAATGGTGAATCCTGAGGCAGACAGGTGGGGTAGCATGATAAACTTTAATCGATACCCTAAAGTGCTTCTCTGGCAGCCTGTTGGAAAAAAAATAAAAAACATATATAGCATTACTGACGCAAAAACAAAAGGCAAATGATGGACCACAACACAGACCAAAATACTTTAGTTGTTAACTTATATTTCAGTGCAATTAATGTTTATAAAGATTTCAAAAATTATTTTGAAACACCAAACATTTTCACAGCATTTTGTTCCTCTGGTTTAAATCCTTTTTAAAAAATTTGATGGTAAAAATGTCGGCGTGACCATGGAATAATGCAGCCAGTTGTCCGTCCACTTTTTTTATTTTCTCCCATAGAAAAAGGCAGACATTTCAAATTACTGACCACTTAGGAATCATTAGGTCTGATATTCTCCTTATTATTTAAAAGATGGGTTTTTTTGGCCTTTACCAGGTAAAAGTAAAAAAAAAAAAAAGATACAAGTCACATCTAAAGATAATGCTGAATGTTACTTGTTTCCACTTCTTTCTTCCACAGATGGAAAGGAGATGAACTTTAATCCAGGAGTGACAGTGCATGGAAGTATGAAATTGTTCAAACCTCAAGCATTCATTCAAACGTGATCCATGTAATGTTCTTTCAATTCATATTGGGGACACTGGCTGATGAGGCTGTCTTAGGGTTGCAGATGCACTTGAGAAGAAAGTAGAGATTAATCAGAGAGTCGGGTGGCATAGTAATAACGTACATAGGGGGATGATTAATAGTGGGAGATGACTCCTGTGAAAAGATCGCCTATAGATACAAAATTCCCTGCTCCAAGATGAGCATAAATTGCTACACTAACAAAGATTTCTACCTGTAATCACACACAAAAAAGACAAAATAGTGAGTTTTTTTTTTCTCACAAATTTAATCCTTTGAAGCCCTTTGGATTGTGAGTTGAAAACCATATCAAATCCCTCATTCTCTTCATTTAAAGTATTCTTAGAAAAAAAAAGTCCCAAATTTATCAAAAGGAGACCTCAAATCTGCTATTCCTGTTTCACTCCACTGCGTAGCTCCTTCTCTCTGAGTGCACGCGTAGACAACTGTGTGCCTGCATGCCTATCCTTTGTGGAGGTCCACAGATTGTTTGTTTGTAGCAGTATAACCAAAAGAGGAGGGGTTGTGGGGTGGCCAAAGACAGCAAACCCCTAATCCCTTAGATAACACTGGGAATGAGGGCAGGCAGACCACTGGTCTGGCGTGGGCTAATAAAAGAGACTGATAGAGACAGCAGCTACATTCTTTGTTCAGCCATGGCAGGTGTGGGTTACTTTAAAGACGTGTTTAGTTAACTGGCTAAAAAGAGAATAAAGGCTGCATTCTCCCCCTCTTTTATAGCACCAGGGTCATTGTTTCATGGGAAATAATGCAACTGTATTCATCCTTGTGAAAGCCAACCAGTGTCTCGTCATTCAAACTGTGCTAAGATGATGAATCGAAATGATAACAAGCGCTTTAGATTTGTCGCACACAGCAAAAAAAGATTTAACTCTGTTGACAAAGAGGCATTTAATGCCTAACGATAAGTGCTTCCCCTTGTCCCGTCAGCGGCCGAACTACAAAAAAATAAGTAAATAAAAAATGGGGCTTTTTGCAAAACAACGTCCAAAGAGAAGAGCACTTGTTAAAATGAGCTAATCTCAAACAGGAATCCATTTATATTTTATGTGGCCCTACGGAGTTTAGAAAACAGCAACCCAAACTTTCCTTATGAGTCCAGTAATAACACTTCATTGTTATAATGGAATGACTGGTAGTGGAACCAGCTTGGAGACATCTGTGTAAACAATTTAATTAAGACCATGTTTGATGAATTATAGCTGGTGAAGGCACTGCCTGTTCTAATACTTCAGTTCCTTAATTACACCAGACATCCATGTGTTCATTCTCATTGCCCAACCCGATACTACCCCCAAACACTCCCCCACTTACAATGATAGAAATTGAAAATCTACAAAAGGGAAAGTGCATTTCACACTCTACTGAAGCAAGGCAAGCAATTTGAAATTAATCAAAACACAATAAGTTTACACCGTGATAAAGAGGTGCTGTGTACAAAATGATACGAGTTGATTTGTGAGGCAGGGACCTCTGTTTTATGTAACTTTTTAAATAGGCCATCCAAACCTTTGCAAGAATTTGTGTATATTTCTATCAAAAATATGTACACTCTTCACAAAAGTATTTTATTGGGACTTTTTGGACTTTCATTGGGATTTTATGTGACAGACCTACACAAAGTTGTTTATAATTGGAAGGAGGGAGAGTGATCGTTTTGAATTGAAAATCCAAAACGTAAACCATTAATTTGTACTCATCCCCCTGCTACTCTGATACCTCTTGATAAAAACTAAAAGCAATTTCCCTTCAAAAATCACCTAATTGGCAAATACCAGTCAAGAAAGAAGTGCATGCAAGAATCAAACCACCTGTTGCCTCCCGCAGCCTTTATTGGAAATGTTTGGTTTTGGAACTTAGAAGGTCGCAGCAAATAGCAACTTACTATAAATGAAGGTGTATTTATTAGCTCTATAAAGTGACTCTAGGGATTTAACTATCCTAGAACAAATATAATTATTGACCCTAAGGACTTAAGATTTTGCTTAATCTGTGTTCACAATGTTTTATTCATTCTGTTAATTGTATTTAGCTCTAGTAATGTTTCATGCCTGTTTTTTTTGTTGTTGTTGTTCTTGTATGTAGATTTGGATTTGTTACTCTCTTTTGATTCTCTGTTTATTCCTCTGAACTCTATGCATATATTTCCATGTCGATTAGGGATTTTCCCATACTTTCTGAGTTCAAGTCTAATCAAAACAATGTTGTTGTCAAACAGCTCAATACATAGAAAAAGATGTTAAGGTCAGACGAGACAGAACAAATACTTTTGAGCCTACACAACATATAACTTTTTCTTCAGCCACATACAAGATAATCTTGCAAAAAACAAGAAAAAAGAAAGAGAAAAAGAAAAGCAATAGCCCAGAAGGTGACAATAGCTCTCATACATGTAATTTTGAATAACTGTAAAAGTGTAGGTATCTATTATGTTTCAGAATGAACTAAGACAGTTCACCCGGCAAACTTGAATAAACAGAAATGTTATTTTTATTTGCTCTTTCTGTAAGGTATGTTTTCTCATCAAACAATAGCCGGGGGATCACAGGGCACATTCTCCCGACTAGGAACAAGCTTTATACCTCCTTCCAGGATCCTCAACGTGGAAGTCTCTCTTGAAGATTAGGGAAGTTTCCAAGCTATTCATAACCCCCTGCCTACCTCCCATTCTGTGCAGAGTACTTGGCTTGGTGGCAGAATCCTCTCTTGTTAAGCTGGACTGGTCTATTTCTGATGTGCCTCTCATGTCATGTTTAGAGCGTGTCTCTGAATGGCTTGTACCTGTTTATCCCAGCAGCACACCAGCTTATGTGATGTTTGCCTCAGAGCTTACCAGGTGCTTTTCTCAGCTGGAATGTCTGTATGCTTAATTTAGACCCTTAATCCTAACAAAAATGGACCAAACATGTCTTCAGATTGGTTCCACCTTCTATCAGGCTTTTTTTTTTCTTTTTTCTTTTTTCTTACCTTTTGTGCATCTCATCTTGTTTGTCTCTCCTCTCTTTACAAAATTTTGCATCCTCGAGAGTTGTGTTCTGAGAAGCCAATTACATAAACCAAATACTAGGAGCACAAGACAGGTTTGAGCTAAAAAAAACCCCCAAACAAACAAACAAACAAACAAAAAAAAAACAATTTAATTTTCATTTTCCATTGTACAGACAGCTATACTGACAAAATAAAGGGAAAAAAAAAGCTGTTCAAATAAATCCTGTTGTGACCAGTCAGACTGACAGCTGGTCAAATATTGACATGATGCAATCAAAGTGCTATGCGTCTTGCAGAAGAGGCAGAAGCAGAGGCATATGGGGCTGTTCCCAGAGCCTTGAATCTTTTACTGTTTATCATGTCTGGCAACTATTTGAAACATGTTCCAGATTTTTTTAATAATGCCATACATTCACTATAATTTAATTCCTATACATCGTATCCGACTTGTGTATTTGTGTCTTGTAACATAGCTTGCCTATACAGCCATGCAGGGAGATTCTAAGAACATGAGTCCTTCTCCATAATAAGATATTTTGCCATTTGCACCCACCTTATACAAACTGTGATTCATGTAAGAAAACAAAACAAAACAAAACAAAAAAAACTAATCATCCAAAGTTGAGAATATTTTATAAAAATGTTACTGGTGTAGAAATTGTGATTTAACAGTCTACATGAGTACATACCTAATGTTTGTTCATGAGAAACCTGAACCACAAATCATAGAGTGTGCATGACATCAGAGTTACTGGGGAAAACCCACCTAAACTGCAACATGCTGCCACTCTCAGGCATCCTTTGAACATGTTTGAGTTTGGCTTTGTCAAATCCCACATAGTTGCTGTGCAACATAGGGAAGCTAGGTGGAAGCTTTTCCAGGATTCTACTGGAAGTAGAACACCCAGAATGAAATAGATCATGTCATTAGACATGCTTCTCTTTCCGAGTAGTGAAAAGAGTGGAAATTTGATTTGATACATTTGATTAGATTTAATTTGTTTTGTTTTTGTACTAATATGTTGAAGTGTTTTTGGTGGTGCAGTTTTATGGCATTAAGTGTGGTTATTGACTTATTATACGGATAAATAATGGGATGAAGTTGAAAAGACAATAATGTTAAAGCTGCCAGTGGCTCCTTTACTCTGTGGAAAGATTTACCCAGCAATGATTGAAAATAAAGAAATACTCTGTAAACTTTACGATCAAAATAAGACACCAATGCATCAAATAAACACCTTATTTAAATGCTGGAGTCAACAAAATGTAAGACTTGATTTATTACGGAATGCAAAGAAAGGGAAAGATATAGCTTATGAGTCCAAAATTAATGTTTTTTTTTGTTTTGTTTTTTCAGATATACCCAGTGGGGTAGCAACTCCATCATGTGACTGAAAGAGAAGTACCCATTTCTTTTCCCTTTTTTATTTTAGGTAATGGAAATGTATCCATTTTAATAAATCTAAAAAAAAATATGTTTTGCTGTACAAGTATGAAACAGAACTAGTAAGTGGTAATGATATCTTGGAGCATTAATTACAATATAGTAGCGGCATAGAATGATAATAAAGAGTAGATGAAGCAAATATGGTACAGTAACTTCTACATTTAGGAGCTCCACATAAACTCTTAGCCTTTAAGACTTTACTGTTAAAATGTATTTTCTTACAAGGAAACAAACTTTTAGAAGTACATCTGTGCAGATCGCTATATCTACATGGTGAGATAAAGGCAGTTGCTGGGCAACAGATGCCGTTGTACAGTCTACTCTTTGAAAAATCTAGGGCTTCATCCAACAAGGGTAGTGACTCTTTTCAGCTGTAGATGTGGCCACAGAGCTTCATTAAGGATATTCACACTTTCAGTGTGACAGGAATATGCCAGACTGCAGCTCATTTCAGCAAACAGATAAATCATCTCAAGCCTTTACTCTAATGTTCATTGAACTATTGTCAAAGGATGGCCTTTTTTCTGCAGCACACGCCACACATTTGTCTATAAGCTCAGTCCTCAAACTCCTGCTTGTTATTATAAAAATATCAAGGATACATTTTGGAAAGGTTTCTTGAGTGAATATTTTATACATTAGTGAAGCTCTTTGGCTGCTCTCTTTCGGGGTTTCCCCTTATGGTCCTCTATCTCCAGCTTCCATCTTTTAACTATCCCCTTCACCTTCACCCATTTCCTCCTTATGATACATGATTTCCAAAGTTAACACTGGGATCAAAACTCACAGTTTTCCAACTATGCTTCCCAGTGAGTCCTGTTCACGTAGCACTTTCTACTGCAAATTCACATTTAGATGGCGGGCAATGTCAACATTTTTAAGTCCTTTCATCAGTTTTGATTGGCTGGCTTTGTTTTTGCCCAAAGTAGCACCACTGTTTCCACCATCCCTATTTGGGCCAACAGTTCTGGAGGCAGTTATTGGTAACACAGATGGAGAATAATTCAGATTGTGAATGAAAGTTTCAACCTGAAAGTTTCATCTAGAAACGTTTTATAACCAGAACTCCCTCGTGAGTCCCACACCCATATTTTTCTGTGTTTCCTCAAATCCTCAAAGAAGAGTTTCAAGTCTTCTCAGTCAAATTTGAAAAGCTAAATATTGTCCCATAATATGTCAGTTCAGTTTGCTAATTAAAGTTAAGTTTTTACAAAATCAAATTCTGCTACATGTATATTGCTCCAGCCCTATTTTATTTTGTATGCTACTTATTCTTTGTGACTTAAAGTGTCCCAGTTCTAACATTACAAAATGACACATACAACACTGGGGGGGAAGGGGAGGGGGGAATAAATAAATCAGAAAATCAAATAAACATGTGACTGAAATTCTTCTGAATGTGACATTTGAGGTTTCATCTAAAAAGTGGTAAATAGAAAGTAGTCACTTGACCTTAGTCACTGACTCTCCATTGTTTAAATGTCAACAAGCAAGAGATGGCATATCAGGGCAGCACTTGTGTGGCTGCAGCTGAGACCCATGCCTCCCTGAAGTTGGGTGCAGAAGTGATTATGCTGTTTTTGATGGTGTAAAGATGAGTTCCCAGCAGAGGATGCTGTTCATAAACCCAAATCTGGATTTCTCCTGTGCATCGTTGTTTCAAAGAAAGAAAGAAAGAAAGAAAAGCAGACAGTATTAGAGGGTTTTTAGATTCTACTGCAAATGCAAAAATGTCCAACTGAAGTTCTATTTGCAAGCTTTGTTGTCAGCTCTGTTAAGCTAATGTCAAAATGTATAACGTGGATTTCTGCTCGGTTCAGAGGCTTTGCTTTATTAAATCACTATAAAGTCTTCAAAGCCAGACAGAAAAGCCAGCGCAGCTTATTAGTTGGAATCTTAATTAGATTGCTTTACCATCAGTTAAGCAAGAAAAGCAACACAACAGCATTTCAGTTATTTCCCACTGCTTGAAAAGATACCAGCTAGTTATTATGATTTTTGTGTCTTTGTTTTACTTTAGTCAGTGCTAATAAATGCTTAAACAAATGTTCCCAGACATTTGTTGGGGTCCATACGATTTTTATTTTTCATTTCAGTAACAGGAAAGACGTGCATTTTATCCTTAGATATTTCTGTTACTATCTTTATTATGCGTCTTTGAAGGTTGAGGTCTGAGTCCATTGTTGCACCCAGATTTCAGGCTTGATCTGCAGTTTGTAGCTGTAATTGCTGAAGGTGTTACACCTGACTACACTGTGTCCTGCTCTCACAGTAGCTGCGGCACACGACCACTAAAAGTCACTGCACCTATTGATCCTTCAAAACCAAATGAAGATTTTCATAAATATATTTATATTTTTAAAAGAGTTGCATTTTCAGCCTCACTTGGCAAACATTCTGCCCCAGGTATGCACAAATAATGACTGGTTATATCATATCCATTACTAGTGCAGCCAAGTTAAACCACATCTGGTAAGTGCAAATGGAAAAGGCCCATCATTTTCTAAGTGAAAAAAAAAAAGCAAATAAGAAAATTTGCCATACAACGCGTTCAAAAAGAAAAGGTCTCTAGTTTGGATGCACATGTTAGTTAGAGCATATATAACTGGTGCTTGATCTTTCAAAAGCAGTTTCCCTAGGGGAGAGTTTTTTTTTTCTTTATCTTTTTAATAAATCATTCTATTTGAAGATAAAATTAATTTGAGTAGACATTCCTTAATTGTCTTTAAGGTATTACGTAAAACATCTGCAAACTTTTAAAGGTGAAACTCCACTCAAGAGGTATTTTAACAGATTAGGTGCCTCCATGGAAAAATGTGGCTTTGAAAGTTTAAACTACAGACCTTATTGGCTCATTACAAATCTAATGATTCTAGACGTATTTGGTGAGCTCAAGCGTTGGGGCTGCTCTGACTTGACTGACCAAAATTTATTCAGAGCCGTCTGCTGAACACGGAGAAGAAATTAACTGAGATAAAGATATAACTCAGTGTGAACCTGTTTCACTTTTTGATGGCCTCAAAAAAAGACACGAAGGTTCAAGGGAACTTTGTTCTGTCTTTTATTGCAAAGTTTGGTTTACATCAACCTTTTTTTAGTACAGACAATAAGGCCCTCAAAGCAGACAGAGTTACTTTGGCATCTTAACGGTACTTTATAAAATTGTCAAAATGTAGTGGTCACTGCTTTGTATAAACCCTGGGGGATATCTTGAAAATGTTTTAATCGAGACAGCTTTTCTATTTCACATTTTATGCATTAACATTCTGACTAGTCAGAGTGATATTGCTGATATCCTAATAATCTTTCTTTCTTGTCAAACGTTCCAGATTTATGTGGCATTTTGAAAGTTATTTTAAGCGCATGGTGTATGTGGGCAGAGAACTCATTGGAAATTCTTTGCAGATTTCTGAAGCAAATAAAATATGTGTAGTTCATGTTCCCCTCATAACCTATACTATTCTGTTGGGGAATTTTCTGACAGTTTTGTCCAGCCACCCAAAAGGCAACTGTATGGACCTCTCGGTGGCTTACATGCAGTTTTGTAACTCATATATCTGTAAATGTAATTTCAACTAGAAATAATTAAGCTTGAGATTTCTTGAATTGTGTGACCCGTCAAATAATGAGTCCGGTGACATCATTTGAGATGTCTTGAAAGGCATTTTGATCCGTCAAAATGAAACTGAAGATATCCTGAATTGTTCTTTTTACCAACCAGAATGTAAATGCAAATATGTTAAATTACCCTTCAGGATACTATCCCAGTAAATGTAGTCAAAGCTCATTTTTAGATATGTAGAATGTAATTACAGATAGCCAGACAAAGCTGATGTTAGGTTCAAATGCCCTGCCAGCGCATTGTATGAGTGGGCATTAAGACGTCATGAAAGAGGTAACACATTCATGAAGAATCAAAGCAACACTCCAGGTGAGAAAATGACAATATATATATATATATATATATATATGCCTCTTGCCAGCTCTCCCTGTATAAAGAAAGCTTATTTGAGGGGACTTTCTGCTCAAATTAAGGTTTATTATTATTATAATCATCATCATTAATAATAATAATAATAATAATAATAATAATAATAGGACATAACAAATGCATAACATGGCAAGAGTGTCTAGTATTTCTTTCAGATATTCACTGAGGTGTTTATTCTCCAAGAACAAAAAAACAACAACAACAACAACAACAACAACAACAACAACAACAACAACAACAAAAACACCTGCAGTTAACTTGAATCAGCATCATCACAGGACATGTGCAAAGCACATTTAGCTGTGAGAGGACATAAAAGTCAGATGAAGTGGATAGAGAAAACAAAACAAATCATTTGAACCACTGTGCTTGCTGCTGACAGGGCATTTTGTTTTTGGCAGGTACTCATACTAAATCAATAGCTTGAAGTATGAGACTTTTATTGAGCTAAATGGTATATGCGATTAACAGCTGGGGGCATTGCATCAAAATGTAATGAGTGTGTAAATACAGACCCGAATGGCGATGAGCAATATAGACATGTGCTGGGATATTTTATATCTCTTTTGCAGAGATGCTGGAAATCAACCGGCTGTCTTTAGAACAGACATTTTCAGTGGATAAATAATAAAGAGAGTTCTGTTTGCTTAAAGGTGACAAATCCGTTGGGTTCTTATTTTCGTTGGTGATATTTACACATTTGGGTATTCCCAGATGTGAAAGGTGTGAGAATTTTAAAAAATCTATTACAATATAAGAAATGTCCACTACTGACTCTCACGCTGTTGTACTTTGGAGCTCTTTGATTCATGCTAGTAAAGAAGAACACAGATGTGGCACCTTTTAAGGCCTGCAGATTAATTGATATGTAAAGATTTGTGTGAAGGAATGTCAAACAGTTGCTTCAGTGATTTCATGCTGATCTTGGTTGCAATCGTATAGTTAGGAGCAGGTTATTTCTATTTGTTAATGGTCATAACAACGGAGTTTGGACTACTTGGATGACTTCTGTGTTAGCTGTTATGCAAAAGGGATGGGAAAGTGAGTCAAACCAATTACCACATTTGCAAGAAGCGTTTTCTACTCTGCTGAGATAGTGATTATGGCAACTGAGTGCATCCCAGTTTCCTTAAGCATGTTAAAGCACTCAAGAAAATCTGTCAGCGAGCAAAAACAAGTCAACTGTGCAGGTTCATTACATAACCGTACACATTGTTGTAAACTTAGCATCATTATTGCATTTCCATATACTACTTAAGTTTATTGCTTCATTGAATTCTGCATTTCACTGTGATCATTTCAATCTGATTTAAAATGCCTCTTAGAAAATCTATTGTGTATTTTGTATGTACAGTATGGTGTTCTGATATTTTTTACTTGTATTTTCGGAGTTGTATTCCTCTTTTTTTCTCTTCAGGCGCCAAAGCAGCGAGGGCTGGCAGTAAATATACAGATTACAATTTCCATGGCTATCACAGACCTCAGAACTAAATCCTAAAGAAAGTCTGTGGGATGAGCTGAAGAGAAAATTGTAAATGACAGGATACAAGAATCTAGAAGTTAGAGATTGTGCTCAAAGTAATGATCAATGAACCTTATGTCTTTATGTTGCGGTCTGGTAAATGTTACACGAGAAATACAAATGTTTTCCCACTGGCAAAACAGGGCAGAATGAAATATTAACAAATATGCCACAGGGGAAAAATGTGGAAAAAAAAAAACAAACAAAAAAACTTCTTAATATGTTTTTCTGCACATAATAGATGTGCTACTCATATTAAAAGTTGAATTTTACCAAATTGCCTTGTGTTAGATTATAATACTCCAGCAAAAAGGTTTATTTCAAGGCTTTTCACACTGCCAGTGTTGTCAACAAATATGTCAGTTATTTAATAAAGTAAACACCAACAAAGCATTTATGACTGATGTACAAAATTATAGATGATGGTATAAACAACTGGAAGTAAATCAAATGGTTTTTTTAAGAGAATATATTTTATCTGATCTCACACAAGAGATATATTTAGTTTTGATGCATGTTGGAGAGAATGTATTATTGCAGTTAGGTCCAAGAGTCAACACAAGTACTAATTCATTTCAACATCCAACAAATAAGAGGGCCAAGAATAAACTCACTGATCTTTATTGTCAGTATAACTGCAGCCTGTACCAGACAATATTCTATTAATTTACATTCTGACAAAACTATTCAAATGTGAGAGCACAGCAATTAAAACTTCAGCTATATAATTAGACATTTACAGAAGGGTGTCACAAATAATTGCTTACTGAGCATTAACCTGTGCATGGATGGCACCACATGTGAAAGGAACCATGGGAGCTCTTTGTAAATGAGAACAAACCAATATAAAACACCTCAGCAAAGTCTGCAAGTCAAAAGAGAAATAGAGTTCAGCAGCAGGCGTTTAAAGGGTGAAGAAGAAGATTCTGCCTCTGTTGTGTCTACTTTTTACCTTTTGTCATGAAAAAAAATTTAAAAAATACTGTCCGGTGTCTGGATGAGTTGAAGTAATAAATGTATTAAAAACTTTTCAAGGTGAGAACAAAAATACAGAGTCAAAGGAACCTGTCAAGTCCGTTCTAGTAAACAGTTAAATATGGATGTCTTTATTTATGGTCAGTAGATGTTGAACAGCAGCTGAGTCCCGGTTGTGGGCGTTTCCCAACAAAGGGAATCAAGGTTTGACTGAACGATAGGTGTGAAGTTGTAGATAGTTTTGCTCCACATATATTTTGTGGAGCTCAGCACAGATGGCCTAACCATTTGCCTTTTGATCCTGATATGTTCTGGGTTAAAACACAAAGATTAGTTCTGAGCTTCAAAAATCTAATCCCTGCTGTTTGACGATTCTAGTGTAGGTGTATGTCTGTGTGAGATCTGCTGACCAATCGTATGTCAAGATTGTTCAGAAGATCTAAAAGAAAAGATAAGCTAGGAGCACAATATACATTTTTTTTGTCACACTTGGCCAAAGCTTGCATGGGTTCAATTTGCATATCCTACAAAAGTAATTTTTCTAACACAGATGGTAAAATGTCTGTGGAGTAAAATAGCTGGTATATATTAAATTTGGCAGCTTAGTTGTCTTTTTTTTTTGTTATGTTTTGTTTATCAGGTTGTGGTCCTTGGTATTAGTTAACAGGGGCCAGCTGGCATTGCTTATCTTTTGTAGTCTATGGAGATTTGTGTGTTCATCATCGTAATAAAATAGGATGTTCCCACAAAATTCTAAAAGTTAAGACTTTTAACATTTTTTAACTAATAAATTGCTCACAGTTTGACCTAAATGCAATATCAATTACTTTTTATTTATCTAATTTGAAGTTTTAATGTCAAATTTTGTTTATGTTCTGCCCTATTTTTCAACTTCTCTCTCTTCCTTATTTTCTTCTTTTTCACTTGATAAAGAAGAAATATGTTCCCCCCAGAGTTTTCAGTCCTCCATTTATATATTCTTAAACTGGTGTGATAAAAGGGCCTTGTCTTTTTTTTTACTTTTGGGATACACTCCTTATTGCTCTTGATCAGAATTGTTCGGCAGCTTTGTGTAGGTGGAAGTAATTCATATGTGGTAAAACTTGGCTGCATCCTTTGGGATTCTCAGATTTGTAGAAGTAACTATTATGAGTGACAGGAACTAGAGCAGAAAAGTATAGAATATGTTCCATCTTGGTTGCATGCTGACTTGAAGGCTGCACATAATTTAATACTTTTTTTCAGGACAAAAAAAAAAAAGTCAGTTTAATGTCAACAGGTGTTACCCTACAGGAAAGGCAACCCATCTATAGCAAGAGCTAGAATTTACGCCCTCGGTGCAAAAATGAATTTTATTCATTATAGGCTGAAGACTCTCTACTGTACCGGGAGCCACAGCTCCATGAGCCCACTTTATAATCCCTGTGGACAGTATTATCCCCAGAGGAAACTGTCCATAAAACTGAAAGTTTGGTCCCTTGGGCACAGACAAAAAAAAAAAAATCTAGCAATTTTAAGATTCTGTTTTGAACTCCAACTGTAAGAGTCAGGGCTGTTAACACAGTACGACCAGGCTGTGCCCAGCTGCAGCCTACACAGCTTTATAGGTCCATAACTGCACACAAGCCCAGCATTCCTTGATTGTCAACTGCACATTTTGTGGCCCACGTACTTTTCTGAATGCCAACTCAAGTTGGTGGTGTTGACAGGATTTTATACAAGTGGAATTTTATTAAAATAGTGGGGATGCATTGAAAACCCTTCAGTGGACAGTTGTCAATACTGTGTTTGAAAAATGTGGTTTACAACATAAGACCCAGGCCTGAAATTCTGAAATGAAAATTCAGTAAAAGGAAGCTTTCACTTTAAAACCACTAATGTTAATACAGAGCAGTGCATTTCTTCCAGTTATTAAACAAAACTTCTGGCAGTACCAGTTGCTTGCACCTAATGTCCTTAATATTAAACATTTCGCCAACTGGTAACTACTTATATCCAGACAAATTTTAAGATTTTGCAGATAAAAATGTTGAGTTTGTATAACTTTTCCTGCATAAATAAAGATGCACCCCTGCTTATTACATGGCAAAGTTCCATTTATTACATCTGAACACGACGTCAAATCTGGAAAAGGCTTATATAATCACTAAGGGTTGAATGAAATGTATTCTGCCATTGCAAATAATGTGTTAATTTTCCTTATTATTCATAATTCTGGCATAGAGCTTATGCACACTATTACTACAGTACTTCTTCAACTTTTGAACATTTTGTTACATTTTAGCTACAAACAAATGTGTTGTGGACATTATATGAAATAAGGGCATGATCACAACAATTGGCATAATTCTTAAGAAACACAAGTTTCATAAAGATCAGAAGTGCAACATATATTTGTATTCAGCTACTTTTGATTTTATGTGATGATATTGATGTAGAATGGGGTAAAAACAAATCGATTCCCCCAGGCTTCAACTTATTATTCAAAAATCCTTTTGAAAATCATGTTATTTATTTTTCAGTCGACAACTATACACTACATTGTGTAGCACTATCACGTCAAATCTATATCTCAATATTGAAGTTTTAATTTTTGCAACACTTGGCATATGCAGAGTTTAACCGGGTGCTGTATTTTTTTTGTCTTTGCTGTAACAGGATGTACAGAGAACTGCAAATGATAAAAAATTATAAGCTTAGCTTAGGGTTTAGGTGATGTTACGTGAAGTTAATTTGCATAGTCATAGACAGTGCCATGCCTAAGGATATAATTGTCCAAATGAGCAAGAGAAATTTGAAAAGCAAAGGTACAGATTAAATATATATATAAAAAAATTCCCCTCTCACCCTCTGTGGGTGGTCTCTTTCATCCTCTAAGCTCGGGTCCTCTACCAGAGGCCTGGGAGCTTGAGG
>NW_006799945.1:6073601-6099504 GCF_000485575.1 Poecilia formosa
TTGGAAAAAAAAAAAAAAAAAAAAAAGTTGCAACTAAGGCATCTTTCAGGACACCATACAGCTTTCTTTTCCGTGTTCTTGTGCTGCATATAGCAAAGCATGACTGCCACTGAGAAACAAAAGCGCTCTCAGCATTTTGCATTGGCACAATTATGTGCAACATGTTGCTCCTGCAGCTGCGCAAGTCATCCGTATTCACCACCCATCTGCTGCTTTCAGGGAGCTTGCATTCATAATTGGGACCGTTGTTCTTTTTGACAAAAAAAATGAACACAACAATTATAGCAAATAATCTGAAGAAAAAGAACAGATTAAAGGCTTGGGACATGTCTCATGTTGAAACCACTGGTTACATGATTGTAGGTTGATTTGCTCCTTGGAGAGAAGTTATGACTATTAGCTCGCATTGTTTGGCCAGGAGGATGGCTTGATGTCAAGTCTTTGTGTCTCTGATGCCTAGAATTGCTTTCTGAATTGAGTTTCAAGTTTTCAGATCTGTTCAATTCAAGATGAACACAAAGCAGCATGAGCAAAGATGCTCCAGTCTGTCTGATAATTTATTTCGAAAACTAATCTTGCTTAAGAATGCAATGACGTATTCCCCAAAAGTAATCCAGTAATATAACATGCAGCTGCTGTTAGTATATTTTTAGAAAGTTACCAATTAAATACTTAATTATTTTCACATTGTTTAATCTGCATGATGGGACTGATATCCATATTTATTGTTTCGGGTCCATTAATTCGCAAGGAGGCAATCCAATTGTTTATGCTGAAAAATGTAACAAAAAATGTGCATATAATGTGCAACGATACACAGAGACTACACTGACATTGCTGTGTTTCAAATGTTTGTTTTTTTGTTTAAAAACAAACAAAAAATTTTTTTTGTCTCAAAACAGATCATTTCACACATTGATTCAACCTGTTGAAATTCTGTATTACCAGTGATTAGGTGTGATACAGTTTTGAAATTAAGAGTTTGGAGGGAAGGAAGGTTTTAAAAAAGCTTGCTGTGGAGTTGGATAAAGCAGCCTTACTTATATGCATGAGTAATATGAGTGGAACAGAGGCCATCAGATGGGCTGATTAAAATACAAGCATTAACTTTGCATCAGACAGTCAACATAAATAAATGAAAAAAAAAAAAAAGTGTCTGAGCCAAGCTGNAAATGTAACAAAAAATGTGCATATAATGTGCAACGATACACAGAGACTACACTGACATTGCTGTGTTTCAAATGTTTGTTTTTTTTGTTTAAAAAAAAAAAAACGTTTTTTTTGTCTCAAAACAGATCATTTTACACATTGATTCAACCTGTTGAAATTCTGTATTACCAGTGATTAGGTGTGATACAGTTTGGAAATTAAGAGTTTGGAGGGAAGGAAGGTTTTAAAAAAGCTTGCTGTGGAGTTGGATAAAGCAGCCTTACTTATATGCATGAGTAATATGAGAGGAATAGAGGACATCAGATGGGCTGATTAAAATACAAGCATTAACTTTGCATCAGACAGTCAACATAAATAAATGAAAAAAAAAAAAAAATGTGTCTGAGCCAAGCTGCATCACGCAGGGCTTTAAATCTGCAAGTGTAAAGAGCAACATTAGCAGATTCTTTTATTGTCACTTGAAGCTTTTTCTATACATTTCCTCATTTTTCAGAAGCCAGAATCACAATGCATATGTTTGACAGCACAGATAATATGCGTTCATCCTCATGAGGCTCAGAAGATCATGGCACAGTTACCAGTGCATCAGTCCCCTAAAAGAGACATGCTAATAATTTAAAGCTTGGACTATTCCCAAAGACATTTTGATGGCGCCGCTTATAATTGATGTGTTCTATTCCCCGGCACCATGATAAATATTTTACCACTTGTTGTGTACATCACCTTTGATTGTTAAAATCCTTGAGAAATCTAGCACCATTCTTTGTAATTTTAAATAATGAAGTATGAGGCCAGGAAGTATTTTGATGCCTGGTTTAGTTCAGTTGGTAATGGAGAATATACACTTGTCGTACTCATAACTAATCAAAGTCATTTTAAAAGGTTTGCAAAAATGAACAATATTCGATTTTATAATACTGACTTGCCCATTTACCTTTTTGCATGACAAGCTGTGACTTTGGTTTCAGGACAATAAAAAGCCAAACCTTGTTCATAAGAAAAAAAAAAAAAAGATAAGGTTGACTTCCTTTATTTTCACAAATACATGGATATTAACGCATCATCTAAAGACATGAAGTTGCTATAAATGACACAGAGAAAGGAAACAGCAAATGTGTTCTGATTATGTAGTTACACTTTTAACAAAAAAAAAATATATATATATTTAGTGATAAAAAACAGACCATATCAAACATTATATTTCCACAGTGAAGTTCTTATTAAGGTCTTTACCTCCATTTTTGAGCATGCAGAACATTGTGTCCATGATATGAGTAACTGCTCTGTCACTTTTTATAGTGAAGTTGAGACACTGACAGCCCGTGCTTGCAGGTGAAATATAAGTCTGTCATTCAGCACATGTATCTCTTCCACTTGCAGCTCCTACTCTTCTGTAGGGAGACGGTAATACTAAAATGGTTTTTGTTGATATGTGCACAAGGATAGACAGACTTAAGTGAAGTATCTTAGCTAGTGTACAGCTCAGGGACATCAATGTGAACAGATACATAGTCCATAAAAATAAAAAAAAAGTCATGACCCCAGTTACCAGGCAACCAATACAACTAAACCATTTTCTCTTTTCCTTTAGGCCTTGAAAATATCAGGCATTTTCATGGGGCCCAGCATTTTCTGACACCAATTTATTGTAGTTTTTTTTTTTTTTGTTTGTTTGTTTGTTTAAAAAGCACTAAAAAGGACTTTATACAACAAGACAACAAAAAATGAGGGCAACCGTTGACACAATGACGAAAAGAAGAAGCTGAAGTGAGTAGAACCAATTTATCTGCCATATCGTCCTAATTTCCTCGCTCCCTACAATTTTATAATATGGTTTATAATTTTATGACAAAAGGATACAAACTGAAAAGAAATTGTTAGAAGTGAGTTTAATTTTCTGAGAAATTCTTTGACATTAAACCAATTGCAGTAATTGGATCTCGTGCTTAAAAAGCATTCTAAAAAGATTGCCACAATTTTGAAAACAAAAAAACTATTATTGCAATACCAATATTAAACTCCAGTCTTAAAAGAATTATACCATCACTGTACTAATCTCAGCTTTGTAGCCAATCTTAATGTGGGGTTATCCATTTGCACCTTCTTTTCTGAATGTTGCGTCAGGTTTGAAATTTGAATAAGACTTTGCACGAGAAGAATATAAACACTGGAATTTCCAAGAGTTGGGAAATTCAGGAAATCCATTACCATACAAAGCTAAATTACATCTCAAAGTTAGCCTCAAAAACATTTAAAGCACATAATTTATGCTTTAAACAGCATCTAACGAGTCACTAAGCCGATCTTTTTTTTGGTCCAAGAGTGGCTTGTTGTGCTTATTAGCATCGGAACTAGAGTTATTTGGTCTTGAGCCATTCATGACACTCATTCGTATTCAGTCTCTCTGAACTACCATTTGGTGTGGGTGTGCAGGTGCACAGGTGGCCTGCAATGGACTGGCAACCAGAGCCTACTCTTGACCAGTAACTGCTGGAGATAGGCAACATGTTTTCCACCCCTGTGACCCTAAATGGATAAGCTGGTGTGTATTGTATTGTAATACTGAGCAAAATTTTAAAGCCTCAGGAAAAAAAAAAAAAAAAAAACATCAGTCAAAGAGGATTTAGTTAAAAGAAAATGACCTTTGGGCTTTGCACAAAACTGTATCAAAAAAAGAAAAAATCATGCCAAAATGAACATAGACTAAACAACATCAGAGTTAAAACGTCAACTGGCTGTTTTTGTAATGCACCCGTAGTGTTAAAGTAAAAAAAAAAGAAAAAAGATTGAATTCAATTGTTTGCTAAACTGTTAAGGTTTTTATTGATAGTTGTAATAAATAAATAAAAACATTTTCACATGAATAAAATTCTTAATTTAGTTTTGTCAATGCTGTAGTATAAAACTGCATTTTACTGTGGCTGTTGTAAAGTTATTAAAGGTCAGCAGTCAGTGACCCGACACGTAAAGGTGAAGTTATCTCTTTAAATATGTCGTGTTCATTTTATCTGAGGAGGATTTTATTCAATATGACAAGCAGTTGAAATAAACAGATGTCTAGATGTATTAAAAGGGACTGTTTTACAGACATATTCACTGAAGCAAACAAATGTGCAAAAACATTCAGGAAAGGAATTAGAATAGCATTATTTTACATAAAATGACCAGGGTTCATTTTACTGTCATAACAGATATTTTTTGTTCCCCTTAGATGAGAGAATCGTTTCAAGACAGTAAAAACTACAGCAAAAAGACACAGCTAAGATACTTTATAAAACTTGCTCAGTTAAAGAGTCGCTTAATGATAGAATAACCTGATGGTTACAAAAATGTCTGTCCTCTGTTTTTCACCTGAAAACCTTGGTGATGGTTTAAAAGAAGCGTTTTTGTCTCAAATGGAACTAATTCAGTTTGACAGTCTTGTTAAAAAAATAAATAAATCTGTCACATTTTTTAAGATCCACATTGTAATGATAAAATGAGATTTCCATCTATCCGCTTTTGATATTTTACTTTGTTTGAAAATGTAATGGAGCATACCAAACATTTGACTTAATCCTGTATTTAGAGACATTTCTAACATCAGTTTTAGGCATTTTCTTTTTTTTTTCTTTTTTGCAAAGACTTCTGGTCTTTTAAAGGTTCACAGCAGACAGTTTGATGTGAGATGATCCATAAAATATCCCCTTCTGTGCCCTAATTGTGCTTAAAAATACAACTGTTTTTGGCCTTCTATATCAAATCAAAATGTTTCCCATTATACTGGCCTTAGTGTACAATTAGGCTGCAGGTCACTGGGAGACTGTTGGGCAATAAGCGGTCATGGATGTCTGAAATGTTGAGTGGCATTCAGTAGTAACAAAAAGGAAAAAGGAGGCAAGTGCTCCTCCATTTATTTTCCAAACGTCTGACAAATTTGTTTTTTTTTCTCTTGACAAAAATCAACATGTGTGAAACAACACAATGTATTATCTTTCTTTTTTTAAATATCAGTCAGCTCTAAAGGGCTGAAAAAAAATAATGACAAAAAAGAAAACGAAAGTAACAGCAAATTGCAAACTGGACAAATCAAGATCTGTAATAAAACTGTGTTCCCAACAACTACAAATCCTGTCCTCATCCTGGAATTTGCTACAAAACATACTTAATTTGTGCTTACGCAGGCATGACAAAGTTATTCAAATGTATGCAATGTTGTTCTCCTGAACTGTTGCCAAATTGTTGCAGGTATTGCTTATTTTTTATGCCTCTGTTGCTCCTGATAAGAAATATAACTGGGAGTAACACAATAGCTCTAAGCATAAAAAATGGCTCCACATAGAAACATGATTTATTAAAACAGTTAAGTGTTTCCACAAACCTGTATATCTAATTAAAAGATAATCAAATAATTGTTGATAGCATAATTTCTGCCTGGGTTTGCTGTTTAACTAAACCTCAACTTAAAAAAAATAAAATAAAAGTGTTATTTAATTGTTGCTGAAGGTAAACATTTGTGGGGTTCAACACTGAGGTGTTTGCCTCAACTGAAGAGGGACAACAAATTGGGCTGAGTTTATCTGGACTCAGTCAATTAGTGAAATGCCAGGTGAATTGAGTTCATATAGATTATAAGTGATTAGAGGACATGTTACCCTGCTCCCAAACCTAAGCTAGCATATTAACTGTATTTGATGCAAACAAGCTAGAAATGTTTTGAATGGAAGATGCATTAGAGTCGGAGAAAAAAACATGGTACAAATTTCTGGTTGCAGCTCTTTAGGTAGAGACGTCTCTAAGGATGAGAAGTTGGAGGTAAGCACTGCAGTGGAAAATTAACTGTAGCTTTAGATACCACTTTCTATGTATCCCAGATTTTAGCAGCTTTACAGCTCTTCCTATCTCCAACAGAAAAGGTTGCCAATAAAATGACAAACATGGAAAGTGGTACTACAAAAAAGGATTTAATGCAAATGACAGAAAACATTTGCATGCTTGCCAGCTTTATCTAGCTTTTTGCAGGTGATGGATGTTTGTATTTACCTTTTGTTTTTGAAAGTAAATTATGAATTTGTAGAAAGAGTTCATAGTAGTTATGGATTTTTTTCTGACTTGTATTGCAACAGTGAATAGCAAATATTTATTTCAAGTATTATGTATCATGGGTCAAAAATAACATATTCTGTTTCTGTTCAACTGCAAAATTGGAAAACTGGAAAAGAAAGGTAATGCATTCCCCCTGGTCTTTGAAAAACCATTAAACTGAGATTTATTAACATAGTTTAATGCTGTATAAGGTGGTGCAAAACCTGGGTGTAAATTTTAGCTGGAACATCTTGTAAAGGTCAATAATGCATAGTATTTTGTGGGAAGGCTTTTAAATACCCAAATGAGGCTGTTTAATGAGATAAAACAAAACAAATTACTTCCAAAGTCCTTCTTGCTTTAGATAAGATGTAACATACACACAACAACAGCATGTTTAGGACTGTGGGAACGCAAATCTGACAGCAAGGAGGTGTGAGGCCCCTGGGCCCCAGAAGAAGCAAGCTGTTCAAGTGCTTAGCAGGATGTTTTTAAAGGCCTGACAATGCATGCAAATCGTCTTCAGTGTCCAGGATGCTAATGCGGCTGACTCACCAGAGGGAAAGATCCCGCCAAGCTGAACTTTAACCAGCGCTATACCTGTAATCACAGGGTTTAGTCCCCAGCTGTCTTAATGGTAGGAAATGAAATGCCTTGTGGGGCCTCAACACCGAGATTGAATGTTTGAGTTGGAACCGCTGAACACACACTGTCAGTCAAACTAGATTGCCCCAGGTGGAAGGGGAGATTAGTTGAGTTTGAAGGTATGTAATCAGTGTCTCCTCACAAACAACGCATGAATTAGTCAAGGTCTTTTTAAAAAGTGTTGTAAAGATATTTGCTCAAAACTTTAATATTTATTCACACAGGATTCCCCCAGAGCTGGGGAGAGTGAGATCTGGGCCTCCTTATTTAGACTGCTACCCCCACGACCCGACTCTGGATAAGCGGATGAAGATGGATGGATGGATGGATGGATGCAATTATTATGCGATGATTCCACAAAGGGTCATGATTTTAATTCAAAGGAGTACCTGATTCATAACTAAGAAAAGGTATTTACATGTGTACGGTAAATTTGTTGCAGTGCTAGCATCTTCTTAAACATAAAGATGCTTTTATAGGATACTGGTATAGGGTTTTCAGGAGGAATCCAACGTGTTCCCAGACTGGAGGGAATTCATGGTTCCTACACTGGATTCTGGTTCTGCCTTTTGTCTTGACACCTCCACGGAGAAGCATCAAGAAGACATTCTCATCAGATGCTTGAACCACGTCAATTGACTTTTTTTCAATGTGGAAAAGCAGGTGCTGGTGCTCTTTTTAGATTTCCCTTCAGATGACTAAGCTCATCACTCTATTCATGAAGCTAATGTTCCCTACCTTGAGGAGAAAGCTCATTATAATTGTTTGTTTCCAGGTGAGAGTTAGGATTTTGACAGATATATTTTGGCTCTTTCTTCAGTGCATTACCACAGATTAGGCCCCAATCCATTTATCCATCTTCTCTCCATTCAAGCATCACTTACGAACACACACAGAGAGCAAGTTACCTTGTTTCAGTTGAGAACAATGAGCTGACTCAGATCTGTTACTTTATTTATTTTTTTTTATAAAGTAATAAATGTCTATTTATGGCTCTGTTTTTATGGCAAGGTTGACTCTTGATGAGTAAAAGTGATCTTGTGCAATGTCATTACATGTCAAACTTAATTCCATACTGTATGCCAATCAGCTGCTCCGAGACTCACCTCTAATGCAGTTTTGACTCTCTGAATAGACACATTTCTGTGTATGTGTCCAAGCAATTTTGCAGCCTGCTGGGTTTTTTTGTCCATAATTGCCTCCTGTCAAAATGTCTGAGAGAGCTGATTGCAGGAAATAGGACAGGACATGTGTGCCCCTCATTAACCCATCAGTTCAGGCAGCAGATGTGGCAGATTGAAAGATAGGGTTGCATCGATATTTATTAGCTCTGTAGCACTGTACCAACCAGTGTAAAAGAATAAATAAAAAAACTATTTTTGAAGCTGTTGTAAATACATGCACTGGAAGAAATCTGTTTATTTAAAAAAATGTGCATAAAAGCCTATAATGCAACTTAAACATACAAAAGAAAGCAGTGTACGGATTAGCAAGAGGTGATGAAAATGCCCTTTGTTGATGAGATGTCTTTTTTTGGGCAGGGTCAAAAGTCAGAAATGTGTTTGTAAAATTTTACGTAAACACAGGTCAACACTGGTGTGGGTGCTTGAATAGGTCATTTGAGATGTTTACGCCTACAGGGCAAAGAAGGCAAACTTTTAAGATCATCTTGCTTTTTGAGAGGCAAGATAAATTCTGAGCAACCAAAAGGATAACCAGTGACTCTGGGAAAGAAATGAAAGCTTATTTAAATGCATGCTAGCATCACACAATGATGTTTGTTTCTGTATTTGCGTGCATAACCACAAAATTAGAACCTTGTGGGAACATTCACATAATTAAATTGTTTGATATACATAATCAGGGATTTGATCTTTCTGGCTCTATAACATGGCAGCTGAGCAGGAGGTGTTGCTGTCGTAAATCCAGAGTCCTCTAGCAGGAGTAAGTCTAAGTGGCAAAACAGCCAACAAGTAGGCAGCACAAACGATCAGAGGAGTGAGAGCATCAGCTTGGTAGATTATTAGGGCTCTTGTACTGACTTGTTTGAATGTGAGTGGTGATTGTAGGAGTCAGCTAATACTTATCAGCTAATGGTGTGCATGACTTATGACTTCAGTGAGATGCCTGCGCTTGTTCTAGTTCAGTCAGACACATCAGAGGATTTGGAATCATTTATTGAACCAAGTGACATGTAATTGAACTTGGCACATGAGGCTTTGGGCTTGTGGGTAATTGCATAATGAAACCAAGCAGCACATGCGGAGATCACAGGTGCATTTAAAGGCACTTCTTACCCACATTTTTGATACATGTTTAGGCCTTGAGTCAGAAAAAAAATAGTGCTTGGTGCATTCTGAATCATGATGCAAAACTTTTACCTACAGTGCAAAGAGAATTGCAGTGTATTTTGCATGTGAATGATGTGGGGCACAGCTGTTGTGAAGCAAAACGCTGTATGAAAGACAGATGATGCCACTGGGTTATCCCTCTGATGCGTAACTGGATCCTTTTTGACCTGGTGAGGTCATCTTTTTGCAATACCTTTGTAAGGACAAGTTTTCATCACTTCATATTCCAGGTATTCCTCAAGAAACATGCTACTGATATCATGCAATTCAAATTTTTTATTTACCTTTTATACATTTTAAGAAATGGCATGTCTTATGTTACTACCCCATTCTTCCGTGAGTGGGTCCAAAATGACCCGCATTCGTTTCCTATGGAATTCAATAGGAATCTTTGTTTCTTAACAACTGTGACTGTCAGGAAAACATTTTTTGTGAACCAAACAGACTGAGACCTAACTGCAGTGGCGCAAAAAGTGGGTATGCAGCGCATGCAACGCATAGGGGCGCTGCACCAGAGGGGGCGTCAAAACCCCGTGTGGAGGGGGCGGCGCCCCGATGATGCCTTCGCGTACACTTCACCGCGCCCTTACGCGACTGTATGTTTTCTATTCACCCTTACATACGGGGGTGGGTGGCGATTTATGGTTTCGCATCCACCTGAATAATATGTAGTTGCGCCACTGCCTAACTGTCACCCCTGAATAATATTATTTTACTCAGCAAGAACTCTTACATATAAGTATTATCTTTATTTGTTATCTCACAAATGTGTTTGTGTGTCAATCATGAGTATTGTGACAGCGTTATTTTCACAATTCAACAGATTAGCCTTCTTCAAAGTTAGCCAACACTAGTTATCTAACCAACTAGCTAACATTACTACCTATACTTTATTGTGCATGTGTAATATTTGTGTGAGTGTCTCTGGGAGTGTCTGACACCTTGGATGAGAAAACCAAGAGAGAGAGAATGTGTTAAATGACATGCAAAACCTGTTGATCAATGTGTTCAAGGTTCTTTCTTTTATCATCTCAATAAATAAAATAAAAATTCATAGCTATAGAAATAAATGTATAAATAAATGAGCCAGAAAAGTATAGAGTGTCTTCTCCAGGTCAGGGAGGATGTCCTGACCCAAGTGGAGGAGTTCAAGTATCTCAGGATCTTGTTCACCAATGAGGGAAAAATGGAGCAGGAGATCGACTGGTGGATTGGTGCAGCATCTACAGTGAAGCAGGCACTGTACCGAACTGTCATGGTGCAGAGAGAGCTGAGCCAAAAAGTGAAGCTCTTGATTTAGCAGCGATTGATCTAAGTTCCTCCCTTCGTCTATGGTCATGAGTGTCGGGTCCGAAAGAACGAGTTCACGGATACAAGTGGCCAAAATTAGTTATCCCTGTAGGGTGTCTGGGCTCGCCCAGATAGGGTGAGAAGGTCAGATATCCAGTAGAGCCACTGCTCCTTCATGTTGAGAGGAGCCAGTTGAGGTGACTTGGCATCTGATACCTCCTGGACGCCTCTCTGGTGAGGTGTTTAGGGCATGTCCCACCAGGAGGAGGCCTGGGGAAGACCCAGGACATGCTGATGATGTTTCTCAGCTGGTCTAGGAATGCCATGGGTTCCCCCAGAGCAGCTGGAACAAGCGGCTGGGGAGAGCGAACTATGAGCCTCCTTACTTAGGCTGCTGACCCCGCGACCCGACCCCGGATAAACAGAAGATGGATGGATGGATGGATGGATGGATGGATGGATGGATGGATGGATGGATGGATGGATGGATGGATAAATCACACACATACACACACTCACATGCGTGATACACATAGCATAATAGAATAGAGACAGTAATGTTAGCTAGCTTGGTTAGCTAGCTATTTTCAAGAAACGTGCTCTTTTGCAGCCCCCCCCATGCCCACACACACACCCACACACACACACACACATAATGGATGTTAACATTGTCCATTATTGACATTTGATCATTGCTGTTGTAAAATTGCGGTTGTTGTCATTTAAAAAAATAAAAGTTCTACAAATTGTTCTAAAAACGTTTAAAAAAAGTCAAAAATGAAAATATTTCAAACATGAAATAACTCTTGTGTGAAATAAAACACAGTAGAAAGTATACGAAACAATATTTTGAATCAAAATGACAAAAGTAGCATAAAAACACATTGATTGTAACCCGGGTCAAAAAGGACCCAGTCATGGAAGACTGTATAGTCAGTCACTCACGCATCAGAGGGTTAAAGACTGGGTTATGCACTGGTCACTGACCAATATGGCTAAACTTCAATTTCAGTTTTATTTAGATGCAAATTTCCCATCCGGGAGGGACCTACAAGTCTTCAAAGGGTTTAGGTTAGGTGACGAAACACTGACATATAATCCCTATTTCAGGCTGTTGCTAATTAGCCACTAAGTGCATGAGTTTTGATGCATTCAATGGAGCATTGTCCTGGAGAAAAATTATGGTGTTCTTGAAAAGCACTGACATTCCTGTTTCACTACTGGGAGATATTTTCAAATATTTATGCACACTTTGACATAGGGTGTTGATCTCCCGAGGCAACACCTTCTGTCATTACACAAATAAAAATGATATAGTGTCATCTAATAAGAATTAATGTTCACACAGGAAAATATGAATAATCAGTGAATCCTCACTTGCCTAATAATTGTGGATACTGCCTGTTTGAATGGTCTTCCATATTCATCAGCGAGTATAAAACACTCGCAAACGTCCATACAAAAAGCCTTGAACAAATTCTACACAGATGTTAATCTTTTGCCTTAGATGGTCTTTTCGAAGCAGGACATCTTTTGGAGAAAAAATGCTGTGAAAGCAACCGCTGTACGTCATACAGAGCAAAATACAGTAGGTTCTTGACACGTAATCCAAATTGCTATAAAGCAGTCATCATTTGTCTTCTCAGCCATTCTTTATATCCAGGAACAGATTAAGTCAAAGAAGACAAGTACAAAGTAAGTCTTTGATCTTTGGCCCAAACTTCACAGCTTCTGCCAAATGAGCATTTAAGAGTGGCACTGTTGATTTTGTGTTTAAACTGATCAGTGCCACAGTGTGAAATTTAGTGCAACTTGTCATGACATTTTGCAAGCATTTTTGCCTTCTCGGGCCATCTATAATCACAATCACAAAGAAAAAAAAATGAAAAAAAAACAACAATGTGACAGCTGTGCAGGGAAGTGTAAACAGTTCTGTTGTCACATTGTAGCTTCAACTTAATCCTGCTTTTTTGTTCTCTCAATTTGAGTCATCTTTTGTTCAGATTACAGAGACTCCAAACCCATGTGATGGTGCACACAGAACAATATTACCTGATTAAACTGACACAATTTTGCTCCCTTTTTCTAAGGCTTTCTAATGTATTCACTGTTTTGAGTTCAAAACTAAATGTAAATAAAATTTTAACATTTTGTGACACTGTAAAAAATATGAGTGTAATCTTTTGGCAAAGTCTATGACTAACAAACACCTTGATGTATTAGTCTAGGAACCACATTTTTACCACATTTTTTTAGCTACAGTTCAAACTTTCTTAAAGCTTTGCATGTTTTTGTCAACTCAAGAACTGATTACTGTGATGCTCTTTATCGGCATCCAAAATGTTTGTCCAAAATGCAGCTGCACATCTTTTAACTGACACATTCAAATGACAACATATCACCCTCATGTGTCCTTCCTCCACTAGCTACGAGTCAGTTTTTAAATGGTTTTTAAACTGAAATTGTCATTAAGACTCTTAGTTGACTGGCCCTACCCTTTGTTTCTGTTTTATTGAGTTTATGTGTCTGTGGTAAACATCCTAGTTCTTTTATAAGGATCCAAAACTAAATGTAAACATTTTTTGTTGCGGAACCCACACTGTGTCACCAGCTCCCTCTGGATCTACATTTACCAGGGTCTTTTTAAATTCAACCCTATCAACATTTTATTTTGTTTTAGATTGACTTGACTATTTCTCTTTCCCATCCTGATATGGCTCCATCATCTTTATTCCTGTATAAATAGGTGGCTCCACTTAAGGATGACCATCGACATCCTCTTCTGGATGGTGGCCAAACTACTGAAAGAATGCGTAAGCATATGCTATTAGTCGTATGTTTGCAGTGCTAACTGCAAAAATACACCACTCAGTCAGAAACAACCAATAAGAACCAACTAAAAGCTTCTTGTCAAGTTCACTGCAACATAACCTGGCCAGGCTAGCTAATATGGCAACCAACGATGGTAGATAAAATGTTTTCTAGGAGCGACAAGTTGTTTCTCAATGTGTACACAGGCATGATTGACAGCGCTAAGACATTCTGTTTGGCTCTGATTGGGTGTTTTTGGACAGAAGCAGTTCATTTCTTCGGACAGCAATAGTAGTAGATTATCTATCTCATATTATGCCGTCACAACATAGTGACAATTTTAATAAATATGGAAGAAAAAAAAACCGTATGTTTGTAAAAGTGAATCAGTCTTTGCAGGAAACAACTGCCATTAAGCATTTGTGGTAACTGAAAATTTAAATGTTTTTATATTACTACTGAACAGGACTTATGGTTCAGTTAGTTAAGGCAAGTCCTTGTTTGTCAATGTTTATGATTAATCAAAGGGCTAGAAACATTTAAACATTTATTTATTTTTTTTTAAAATAAAAAAATAAAGAAAGAAATATAGAAAAAAATCTGTAAGTCAAGTAATTCAAAACATGACTTAACGGCACAACATTTCTGTCTGTGTCTATGTGTGGGGTGGGGAAAACTGGCCTAGATTTTTTTGATTTATGTCACACAATTAAAATACATTCCAGGGCCAAGAACGCATTTCAATGTGTTAAAGTAGAGAATCAATATGCTACAGTATTCCGTTTCACAAATCCCTTGTCACCTCTCCTGAGCAGATGGCTCATAAAAGAAAAAAAGAAAGAAAACACCAACCAGTAATCATATGTGCAATAAATAGTGCTGGTTATGTTCCTGTGGAGAGACTACAGATGGCAGGGTGATAGTTTTGCCTCAAAGTGCACGTGAACACTTTTAGACACACCTATAACACTATCCCAATGGGAACTTCAAGCTTAGAGCATGTCACTTCCTAATTAGAAATTTTGAAAAATCTGAATGGAAATTATCTTCCTAGAAATCGCTTTTATTGATCTTTGATTTTTGGCTAATAAGATTTTTTTTTTTTTTTTTTTTTTTTTAAATCATGCTTATCTACACTTTTGAAAATAATTTGAGAAAAAGCACAGAATGTATTTTCACCTTGATATCCGTTTTCCTCTGAGTACATCTCTTAGCTCTCTTAGCTCCTCTAGTTCTAATCTGTTGTCACAGCAGGAGGCACGCATGATCCGGAAACAGAAGCACAACTCAGCTGTTTGTAGGAATAACACAGTAAAATAACTTTCTGCCAAACAGTCTACTTTTTTTTTTTTCAAACATGTCTCGTGTCAATCAAACCAATTAATGGGTCTTAGCAAATTGCTTGTGTGTTGTATCTTAATCTGAATCAGTGTGATCTTCTGTTTCTTTTTTTTTCTTTTGACTTCATGAACCTTCTTTGCCACTTAGCGTTTTGGTCATTTTAGCCTTCACACACACCCATTTGTGACAGACAGAGTGGGAAAATTTACAAATATAGATCGGGCTTTCTAGTCACAAAATAAATTTCCATAAAGCGTTTCTATTCTCCAAGCATCTGTGAGTTTTCTCTTAGTATTACTATTGATTGCCATAAATGTGATTAATTTTAAACACAAATGACATTAGAAACTCTTGGCTGAGTAAGACTTCAGTTTTGTATTTATGTATTAAATCAGTATGGTGTGTCACCTAATGAAACGTAATGAGGTGTAGCATTGGTTTTAGGAGAGCTCTTTAAGTCGCTCTTCCATTTGTTGATTAGCAATTAGTTATGCTGTACAATCATTGAGTAATTTCTCAACTAAAGTAACATTCGTGCTAATTTATGGGTAAAATCTAAACTTTTTTAGCTAATTTCTGAAACCAAAGCTGTTTAATATATTTCACTCTCAGCACAACTCTTCCTTTGTTACCAGTTCCTTACATGTACCATATCCATCCATGCTTCCTTTACTTCTCTGTATCCCTGGCCACATTTTTTTGACAGTTCATTTTGATAGAAATTGTCCGATAGCAAGGTGAAAAGGAGGGCATGTACTTCTGCGGCTTTAAATCTATGGCCCCTTTATATCATTTCCATCTGTTACTTTTAGCTACGTTGTGAAAATGTTTGTCCTCCCACAAATACAGTTTTAAATGTAAGGACATCTGATGGGTATTTTATCAAAACAAGCCACACATGATGACTTTTGATGTGCAACTTTTTTAGGCCTGCCTTAATAACTTTGTACACCAACTGATAAATAAAATTTAATTCATAATAATTCGTAAATATCATCGTTCTAACTACTTTAATCCACAATGTAAATCTAGCTTAGAAATCAACCTATACGTTCTCTTTTCTGATGTATTTGTTGATTTAATGAAATCACAGACTTTGCCTGAATTCACGCCACATGACTTACACCAGAATGTCATAAATTGCATTTCCCCTTACACAGGGGCAAACTTAAAAACATACAAATGTTTAGAAGCAAGTTGGTTTGCATCCTTGTTGGTATGTGCAGCCAAATGCACAGCCCCCTATGAACCTTATTATAGTGTATCCAACCAATTAAAACAGTATTAGGCCAGCAACTGTCCGCTTTTTGACAAGCTATGCAGAGGCGCATAGGTTGTTTGTTTTGACATCTGTCATGGCAGAGTGGGCTGCTCTCTGAAGAATGTGACGTCACATGGAAAAAGGTCAATACAAGAGATGATTAAAATCATAATTAATGTATCTTCTGCATCAACCCAGTATGCATCTGGACATGCATACAACCATTCCAGAGTAGTACTGAGGTTGGGGGACATCCACATTTCAGAGTAGATGACCCCAGTGTAAATCTGTTGTAATGCTAGTAAAACTCAACCAAAAAACATCTACACAAACAAGGCATATCATTATGAGCAGTGACAAGAGAATTATATTGCTAGTATTGATTGAATTGATAATGTGTGAACATTTCATGAGCGAAGCCCCAAGATAACTGGGCCAGCATTGAGATTTGAAAAAGTTTGACAAGATCGCTGTTGTACTGGCAAGATGACTGGGTAAGATCATCTTCGAAACCTGAACTCTTGTGGGGAATTCATGATCTGCAGTAACAGCACTTATTAAAGTGTCTGGATGTAGAAACTGTGATCAACAGGATTGTGGGTTTTCATAATGCTCACTGATGCACATGGTGAGTGAAGTGTGGCCTGAGCTGTTGTAGTTTAAATTGCTGAAGAAGCCAATGCTAGACAGAAAGGTGTCAAAATACACACTCCAAGCAGTTTGTCAAGTGTGAGGCTGCATGACCAATTAGGGTGCTCATTCCCACCTCTGCCCCCCACCAGAAAACCCCAGCTGAGGGCATGTGAACATTAGAACTGGGGCAGGGAGCAATAGAAAAATGTAAGCTGGCGTGATAAATCCCATTTTCTTTTCCGTCACATGAATGGTGGGCTGCTTTTGAACTGCTTACCTCAGAAATACATAGGACCACAATCCACTATAGGAAGTATGCAACCTGACTGGGGCTGTGTGATTCTTTGGTCCATGTTTTACTGGGAAACCTTCGTCCTGTCATCCATTTGGAATATATTTTTTGAACATTGTTGCAGACCATGCGCACTTTTTGGTGGAAACAGTATTTGCTGATGGCTGTGGTCTATTTCAACAGGAAAATGCATCCTACTATAAAACTTAATCAGGAATGGCTTTAAGGGGCATCACTCCTCAAACCTCAAATGTTTTCACATGTTACTTTTCATGGAGATTCACCTCACAACCTATAGATTGCAGATAATTTGTTCAGGTGAATGAATGTATGATAATAAAAAAATAAAAAAAAAACATGATACCACTGGTTGGGTTTCACTCAGCTTTGTGGAGTTAGGACTTGTTACATTTTTGAATGCAAAAACTGAGTAAGTCCAGCAGCTTAGGCACGTCTGCAAAGTAGCCATTGGAGTAAAACTCATGCCTGTGTTTTGTTAAAATGAATTTACTGTCAGGTTATTGGCTGAATGAGAGCATTTCTGCAGAGGGTGCGTCTCCACTGGACACAAAGCCACTCTATAAAGTGCTGATTTTGTATGAACATAGGGGCAAAACAGGGAAAGTGAGCAAGTCTGCTCATTTAGTGTAGACACGTTGGGAGCTACCAGGCATTCACACTTTTAGGGGTAATGGTGATAATAACTTGTCAGAGTTACACAAGAGTCAGACGAGTCGTCAGAGTCACATAATTTTGGTTGTAAAACTACTAGCAAAGGAATGTCAGAATGTCTCTGACTCCCTCTTCAAACCGCCCGTCTCACCATCACCTATCAACCGTCTCTTACCCTTTGAGGCTTTTTCATTCCACATGGGAAAAAAAACAACAACACAACATTGGGAGCCTGAGCGTGAGCTACAGAATAGTAGTCTCATTTAAAAGATGGGATTTCCAAAACATACTCTTAAACCTTTAACATTTAGATAGAGACTTCTGATAGTGGAGCAATTTGCTTTCAGTAAGGCTTGTAATTGGCTTGACCTTTTTATAACAAAATCTACTCCCCATTCTTCAGCTGCCTGAGGTGTACTGAACTGTGCATCTGATAGCAAAGCACTGAGCACTGTCAAAGACTGGCTTTTGCTCTTTTATTTTGTTAATCTACTCAACAGTGGTTTTTTGTTCTTTTTTTTCCCCCTACATCTATTAGCAAAACAAACTTTGAATCTTTTATCAAGCTTTGAATCATTATGTTTGTATTTGGTGGTTATTTGTTCAGAAAATGGTGACTTCTTGTATGGGGAATGGAATCAGGAGGCAGTGATACCCTTTGTGCAAAGAGCCTTCTGAAAGAGCAGCGAATTGAAGAATAAGGCAGTGTGACAAACTATTAAATTGTTTTCACTTAAACCACAATAATATGTCGGTAAGGAAACTCTTGTGGAAATGCTTAAATATGCGTTGATTATTTTAAATTTAGCTCTGGCTCTGATGTTATCATTCTGTGTTGCGCAGATCTGCTCATTAGTTCAGACGTGGGTGCATGACTAGACATTTATTTGTGTGTGCACGCGTGCACACACACACGCACGCACGCACACACACGCACACACATTAGTGTGCCACTCTGCAGCACTTCTCAGCAGGTGAAAGAAATCTGGCCCAATCAGCAGCACCCTCAACTCAGGTAATATAAGGAATCCACCAACCACTTTGCTGGTTTTGCAACAGAGCTGAGGAAGGCAAACACAGCCTCCAAAGCAGCATTTCATGGGAAAGGACTTAGATTAAACAAGGACTACCAGTAAGCCATTAACTGGGCTCATTTGAATGTAATTTGTCTGTAGTTTCACATTTAAGAAAAGAAATGCAGAATTTATTGAAGTAACAGTTTGCACTGCTAGTTTTTTTTACAGTTTGGTTGCATTAAATGTATGTTAAGATATCTAATGTAAAAACTTATGTCCTAAGACAAAGAAAAAAGTGTGATTCTAAAATGTTTGGATTTGTTTGATTCAAATTCAACCAAACATGGAATTTTATAATTTAATACTTGAATTTATGGTTGGAATTGTGAAAGAAATGAAAATGGAATTAGTCATTAAGATAAATTATTAACTTTGAACCAAATGTCTAAAATGTATGTTAAAATATTTTGTATGTTTTGTAGGTTTTTCACCTGTACATTGATTCTCACTCATTGGTGAAAATAATAATAATTAAAAAAAAGTGAGTGAAATTCTGAAGTTTCTTCAAGTTCTCCTTTTCAAGTGTGGGAAGCCATGAAATTATAGAACACTTTTCACAGCTCAACATGAGTGATGAGCTCATCTCTCGACACTTAAGTCTTGTCCATGAGTGAGAAAAGGATCTCTGACCTTGGAGTCTGTGCCCCAACAGAAAAGTCCCATGAATTTCATGTGTTCACATGTGGTTCCTATTTAAACTATTTTGTGCTTCAAAATGTGGTAAACTTGTGATCACATGTGTATCTGGAAATATGTGAAACCTGTATGTGAAATCTTTGTGTATACATCTGCTTTTCCATGTGACACACATAATTTCACTGGTTAAATTTGTATATACATGTGAGTTTTACTTGTAAGTTGTTTTTAAATGTGTAATTCATAGGATTTTTAAGTAAGGGTGGGGCAAGCTGGGGCAGTGGAAGAACAGAGGAAAACAAAGCAGATCACTCTGACTAGCCATTAGATTCAACTTTCAACCTGCATTTACACTTAATGAAAATACCTTTTGATTTCCTTTTTTTTTTTTTTTTCATTAAAGCTTTGTTGGCACTTTTGATTTGTTAAATTTTTACTTTGACCTGTGAGCATAAAGTTTAAACAGAAAAACATACTTTAATTTGCTTTCATTATTTATCAACAATGCATTTACTGCATTTTTTTTCCCCACTGCTGCCTAGTAAAATTGCAATAAAAAATAATCTAGGAGTGAGAATCACTCTTAAGCTTATTGAGACTATCCATTTGGTCTTCCAACAAATGTGTTTGTATAGCACCATTCCTTCCTAAGGAACTAAAATAAAGAAGATAAATACATCTTACCTAATTTATTTGCAAAAAACAAAAATAAAGCATCGCATGAAATCATAACATGATTAATAATTGCATAAACGTAAAGTGTGCAAATCTACACAATTTAAGCCAAAAAAAGTTAAAACATGATATAAATTATAGAGAAATGTTGCCCTTATAAGAAAGCTATAGCAATTATGATTCTTTTTTAGGCCTAATTACTAAAAATTAGGACGATCCACCAACAATATTATATAGTTACTTGGCTATAATTTTCAACCAGTGGAAACTTAAGATTGCTAAAAAGCCATGATGTCAGTTAACTGAAACATTAAATACTCTCCACTACCTTCTCATTCTGCCATAATGTAATAGTGTCTATTCCTAATCAATACAGGCTGTAATTCAAGAAGAGCCATTATATTTCTTCACCATCACAGTCTCAAACCAAATAAAGATCTCTCTGTGTGTCAGTAGCTAAACACAGTGCAAAACATGACCAGCCTGTGTGCTTAATTTCTAATTCCCAATAGGATAGAATGCAACAATTAGAAAAATAAGACATGCAAACATAAGAAAAAGGAAAAAATAAAAAATAAAGAAAATATTAATTCAAACAATGTGCTAACATTCAAACTCCTATTGAAATGTTGTCAATCAAATAATAGAGATGGAAATAGACATAACAGCTCATATAAAGATGCACAAGTTAAATCAATTAAATTATCCAGATCATCAGAATGAAAACAAAATGTGATATTTTGAAAAGGTAAAGGCTGATAGTTGCAGCACCCTTGAAAACCTATTATTAAAATGTAATATATGTTAACTTTCGTACTAACATTGAACTGCTGTCTAATTTAGTCGAAGGTTTGAACCCAATAAATCAGATACATCTTTTTTGGTATAATACATACCTGCGAGAGCAATAGGTTAATCTCAGTCTGGCAAGGTAAGATATCTTGCGAAAAGAGAAAAGAAAAAAAAAAAAGACATATCACGGTTTTTCAGGTTAAAACTGTCAGGTGTCCTTTGGGACCCATCGACTTGTATCTCGGTGCTTTTTGGGCGACATCAGTTTGAGTTTTGTGCACAGACACACAATGTTTCAAAGAGTTTCCAATATGTGCAGGTGATCTAAATAAACAGCAGTAAATTCAAAATATATCGAATGACTTCTGTGAATCTGTTGGTTGAAGATGCCTTATTAGAAATTGTAATGATCCACGAAGAAAGAGGCTCTACAGCAAAAAGCTCCTCTTACGTCTGGAAGGGCAGCAGATCAAAGACGTTGCAGTGTGAATATATTTGTCTAAAATTATGTTTCCTACTGTTTTCACATTTTGTAGAACACAAGTCCTAATGCGAGTATTGGAACAACTCTTTATATCACAAGTCTAGCTGATGAGGCATGCTTTGTGCAATTGTAATTCCTAACTAAATTAGACAGCAAAGAAAGCAGTCATTCCACGTTCTCCCTTTAGACATGGAGAATGTGTATGAATACTTTTGTGTAAATAATTAATTAAATATTAAGTATTTATACAAAATTATACATTTAACTTCAACTCAATTAAGGAACAGTGGCAGTTGCATTCACAGCCACAAGAAGGTCACACAGTGGGTCTTCACTCTACTTTTCTACAAAACGTCTCGAGGGAAGACATATTTTGAATTGCGAGGGAGATAACTGTTTCTTTCCTTGAAAATTGCATATTTGCACATCATCTTGTCTTACAGTTGAAACTAAATATTTACATCAATGTTTCCCCTACCACAGTATCCACGGTTTGGCACCCTGTCGTGCCAACGAGACCCTCCAAGAAGATCACAAGTCATTATATGTGTACACAGATTGATAAAATTATTCATGTTAACTATACCATTGTGAGCTTTTATTGTTTCAACTTGGGTGCTCCTCCACTTTCAGTTCTCTTTCAAACTAGGTTTAGAGTCAACGAGGGCACTCGGCTGTCGAGGCACCTGGTTGAGCACCACCAAAATTTTTGGTGCACATTGCACACACCACCTTCCAGTCAAATAATTTCAAAGGTGCTCTTGCACAGCATGTTTGCCTGTATGATCCTTTATTAGATTCAGCACCAATGTACGCATCAAGTGTGAAAGCCACAAGGCCGCTTCTCCTTGTGGGTATGTTTGTTTCTTTCTAGTTGGTATGCTTTTGTGGCTACTATCAATGTATAGCCTATATTTGTGGACTTATACTAACCCTACTAAGAGTTTGAAATTAATTCCAATATCGTAAAACAGTAAAATTTACTTTATTTTAAAGAACCAACACCTCTGGCCCCTCTCTGTGTTCCTGGGAAGCTGGCTGCTGTAGCTCTTAGGAGTGAAGGAAAACTAGACGATTTGAAGTAGAGGGAGAGAAAAGACAAAAGAGTGGTACCCAAGGAAGGACAAGTTGAATACATGTTTAGTTCAAGCCTGTGAAAACGACCCTGATGATAACATATTGGAACAACAGCAACGTTGTTTGTTGATATAGTTTAGCCTTCATGTGTAATGTTTCAGATACGTTTTGAAGGCTCCCTGTAAATGATATTTTATCAGCAGTGCCAATCATGCTCAGTCTACATGTTGCTCACATCCTCACACCATCATTCCAGCTGAAGTTTGTCGGTATGAAGCAGGACTTGTAAGGTGTTCATTTTCAAATCTTCAGGCTAAGAAAATGGTTTTCTCAAAACTTCCTACTTCAGCTTTATGTGGTTTTTCATTTGAGTATATCTGCATGGATTTTTCAAGAAGGATTAAAGTACCATTGAAAAAGAACTGAAACTCTTGCTGTTGATCCATGCCTGTTTTGTGATCTGCCTGTTGTAACTCTGTGCTCTTCAGACTTGAGGGTGAATGCAGACTCAAGCTTTGGAGTTTGAAAGGTCCCGTTGGGATTTCCTCCATGAATTTTCAGCAGCAGTCAAAAGAGCACAATTTTTGCAGACTTTTCAGCTGGCAAGCCACTTTTGTGTCTGTGCTAATAAAGTGCAAGAGCTCTGACTTCTAAAGAAATATCCTGTTTTCATAGTTAATGTCAAGTTGTTAGCTTGTAGGGAAATAGTATAAGAAACAATGGTTAAACACAATTCCAAGAAAAATACAGCTGTGTGACACATTGTCAGGCTAATTGCATTGCTGTTTCCAAATGGCTTCCAAGATTATGAATGCATCACAATGATAGAGCCAAAACTAAACATTTCCTATATTTGTAATTTTCTGTCAAAACAAATCCTTTATGCAAATGTCATTTTTATTTAGTTCTGGACTAGTTTGCATCTTGCTAAAATACCAGTTATCATTGAATAAAAGACAAGCAGCAACAACAACAAAAAACATTAAGCGTGTTAGAAATTGGTCATGTATTCTATAGCGTAATTTTAATATCCTAAAAGTTGCTAAATTAATATTTTAGACAGATAATGTGTTGAAAAGTTTCATGACCTTTCCAGGTCTTCCATAATTAGTTTAGAATATTGGATCCTATCGCCGCATCACTGGCGCAGACTAAAATTTACAGCAAACTGCAACAATTAATCACAAAGAGCCCACAATAAAGGTTACTCATTTTTCAGTGTGAACAATGGCTTTCTATAAAATAAACAGCGTCTCATAGGTTGTTTATTGTTACTGTGTTAACAGGTAAATATTGTTATGGCGATGGAGATCATTGTTCTATGTTTCTAATATCATTTCAAGCAAAACGTGTACAGCGAGGTCCCCTAGTTAACGTCTAATGAAAAGAAAAAACTAAATCTGCAACTTGCATAAATATACAGAATATATGTATAGCAACCATCCACAAATAACTTCAAGATTTTTCCCCAAACTTTTTAAAATGTGGTGGTACAAAGAGATGTCCAAATACCATATCCACTCACAGCTTTTACATGTTTCCTGTTTATAGAACATTTTTGAACATGCTGATTGTGGTTTGCGAAAGCACACGGGGATAAAGACCTTTATTTTTGAAGATATATCCTATGATTTGCTTAAACTACAGTGGGACAATTAGGACATGATGACCATTATTCCATTTTGAAGAAAAAGGCGGAGACGCTTGTAAGCCTGGGAACGCCGTCCCAACTGTGAAGAATGGGGGTAGCAGCATCACGTTGTTGTGAGGCTGGTGCATTTTATTAAAAAGATGGCATCATGAGGAAATGACATGACATAGAAATATTGAAGCAACATTTCAACAGCCAGGAAGTTGGTCTTTGGGTCTAAATGGGTCTTTCAAATGAAGAATGACCCAAAGCGTACAGCCAAAGTGGTTACAAAGTAATCTGCCAATTGCTAAGTGGAGCAGCTGTATCAGGGGTGAGACATACGTTTCTACCTTGGTTGTGTTTGTTTTTCTCATGCCAGGCCTACCATCATCCAGAACAGTAGGTGACTTTGGTGAGAATCTACCCAATACTTTCAATGTGTCCCTTTCACTGCACCATACCAAGGACTGAGCGATTGGTGCTTAGGTATTTCACATTTATGCTTCAAAAAGGGGGGGGAAAAAAAGTCATGATTACTGACTGGACAAGAGTATCAGATTGCATGAGAAACAATAAACACAATGCAGAGGTGATAGCAGATAGAACTGATTTCCTAAAGGTGTACTATGATTTATTTTCCATTTCATCTCTTTTACTTATGCAGGTACCTTTAACCACAGGAGATTACAACGTCCAACAGTAATGCCTGAGCTTGCACCACTTTTTCACCTGTTTTTCTACTGGGCCGTGTGTGGTCCTTGAAGTTCCTTTGATGCTTTACACGCAGGATGGCAGAAGATGAAACCCAAGGTCACAAAGAGGGATTGGTGATTATCACTCTGGAAGGTTAGAAAGGAGATTTTTCCAAGAGGCACTTTTATGTAGCTACCAGTATTATTGCTTGGCTCAGGAATTTAAAAAAATATATATTTCTAACGTATTTTCTTCTCTGAAGCTGTTCCCCATCTGAGTAAATGATTGTGAATTACAGCAGGTTGTGATACTAAGAATGTGAAAATATTTGCTTGAGCAGAAAAGTCCTTAAAATGGCCTGATTTTACTTGTCCATGCCACTATAGAGCCGTCAGATATATTACTACTTAAAATTCTGACATTCTGAAGCAACTCAAACAACACTTGAGGCAAATCTATAAATAATGTGGGGGGGAAATATACATATTAGTTGACTGCTGTTTACTTCTTCTTGTTTTGTTCCTTTGATGAAGCTTTCCATGTCTGCTAACAATATTTATTTGCCTCTTTCTGCTGGCATCAAACAAACAATTCGTATCATCATGTCGTACACTCGCTGTCATCATTCATTCACATAACTGACAGCTTGCCATTTCATTTCCATAACAATTGGAAGGACATAAAATGACTACTTCAGAGTTGCACAAATCTTTATACTAATGATGTACTTCATTATTTGCTGCTTACTTACTGGCTGATATAAAAGAGCAAAGGCAACTAATTACTTTGGAATAACGAACCTTTGATTAAAACTTAGTTTTTGCACTTTAAGTTGGATACTGAACTCATAAGTTGGATGTTCTGGTTCAAATCACTCAAAGAAAAAAAAAGTCTATACTCTTGGATAGCACTTTTAGTTCCAGTGTTAAAAGAAAATCAGTCAGAGTTGTGAAGCAAATCAGAGAGCGTTACAGCACTGTGGTAGGAGGTTGTGCGGAGGATGTTTTCTCAGAATGAGCCGCTGTGAAATTTGTGAGAAAATGTGAGACATTCAGAAGTGTGATACATCTGGTCAGACAACTTCATTTTGCTGTGTCAACATGCAAATTACCCAGGATTTACATCATTTTTTTCTGTTGTCAACTTATGTGTTTGAACTAATGTTGGCTCAAAGATGACAAATTCTGTGCATATGGTTTATAGGATGACAGAAGTTATTTATTCTATTCTAAATCACCTATTAGTAATTTATTATTTACAAAAATCGAAGATATATACATATATATATATATATATATATATATATA
>NW_006799945.1:6100177-6117794 GCF_000485575.1 Poecilia formosa
TATATATATATATATATATATATATATATGTAAATGATGATTTAAAAAATGTGAGATTAATTTGCTAGTCGACTGTGGACACTTATGCAATTTGTTGCATTTAATCTGACAAATCTTAATTTTAACTGCATACAGGCTACTGTGTAGAAAGAACAAGGATCTATAAGAAAATGTAGTGCAATACTTTATCTTGCCTTTCTATTTAGTGCTTCAGGTGTCTGCCTCGTTTGATTGTTGCCCTTTGTCAGTCAGTAAGAAACAGCTTGTCAGCTGGTCAGTTCCTTAATGGTGGTCCCTGTCACATCCGTCTTCAGTTTAGGTGCTGTGGTCCCTTTATGTCTGTCAGCTTGTTATCATCAGACACTACCTTCTGGGAATGTTGACCGTTCTCTTGACCCATCTTTAATAAGCTCATGCAAATGTTTGATCGATTGAGGAGCAGCTAGGACAACTGACTGTGCCCCCGCACCAAACTGTGCTCTCAAACACTCTCCAGAATACTTATTGGTTCATTATTGGTTGGCTTTCAAGTTCTGTGTAAAACAAAATAAATTCAAAGTGGGATTCAAGTCTGCTTTCAGACAGTTTACTCTGAATAAACTCAAATCTAGTTTTCTTAACTCCAGACCAGTTGAATTATGTACCAGTTCAGAAACAGGTAATTATGAAAAATGCCCTTTCATAAAGTTGTCTAGTTAAGGAGGCTAAGAAGTAAATTTGTATGATGGTCCTCCATTTTTGTTGTTAATTAGGCGATTAACATAGCCGGAGTTTGCCTTCCTGCGAAATTCTGTAAAAAATAAATAAATAAATTCTTGCTTATTGCACAATCTGGGCTTTCTTGGATGGTATCTGGTAGATCTTTTACCGGGCTAACTAGTAAACAGAGGGAGAGGTTGTGAACGATAATGGTGATTTTCTGCACCGTTTTACAATTGTTGTCTGCCTGTAGTTGTAGCAATGGCAGCAGAAGAAGTAAAGGAAGCCGTTTAGTCCGTGTTGATCATGCTTTCAAATATCAAATTAACATCAACAACAACGTCGTTCGGATCGGCACTTCCCTCTTCACAATGGAGGACGGTTGCTTAGTGCAGGCAATTTCCGGTAAGCTTTTTGTCAAACTGGCGCATTACATACATCATGAAAAATTTTAAAACCTCAACACAGTCCATGCCTCCAGGAAGCAATCGCTCCTCAACAGATGAGGGCCTAGACCTTCTGTATGAAGCAAATAGCATAGAACGAGGGGCTGGTTTTCACCAGACCACTGTTAGCAGTGAAGGGGTAAAAGTGGTTATTTTAAACAAAGAAAGATCCTGGACAAACAGGTTCAGGAAGGGCAGATGGTTTGTAGTGACAAAACCATAAGTGGGAAACAAAGACAGACAAATCAAGTTTATTGCAAACACAGTTGGTTCAAAAACTCTAAGTAATATGTATTAAGAATATAGAGAGAGCAAAGGATATGAAGATGCCTAGGTGAGGAGAGGTGGTCAGAACATCCCGAGATGGCTTTGAGAAGGTAAACCTTGTACCAGTACAGCAAAATATGTACTGGTATCCTGCAGCTTTTAGATGTGTCTCTCTGTCGACACACCTGAATCCCTTCATTAGGCCATTAGCAGGTCTATTTGGAAATTGATTGGATGAGTAGGAAATGCAATCCTTTTCAGATCTGTCGGACTTTGGAAACATCAAAAACGTGTAAGGCCACAGCCCTCAAGGAGTGGCGTTTGACCCCTGACCCCTGATGTCGGCTGTGGTGTTCAAACAGTGCTCGATTAATAAATACTCAGTGGCCCACATCGTACGAAAAATGCATCCTTATAGCATTACGCCAGCAGCAGCCTGAACTGCTTATACAAAACAGGATGAATCCATGTTTGTGGATCATTTTTTATAACACAGTCCGACCCTACCACCTGATTGTAGCAGCCAAATTTAAGACTCACCAAAAAAAGGCAATGTTTTCCAGTCTGCTGTTGTTCGGTGTTGGTGAACATGCTTGAATTTCATCCTCGGTTTCTTGTTTTTAGATGACAGAAGTGACACTCAGTATGATCCTCTGCTGCTGTACTGTAGCCCATCTGCCCATCGAAGCTGCAGACCTTGGATGTAATGAATGGTTATTTGAGCTATTACAGTAGACTTTCTGCCATGTGGATATTTCTTTTCTGGATTTCTTTCTGGATATTTTATGGTCTCAGTAAACCAAAGAGATGACTGACTGAAAATATCAGCAGATTCTGAAATCTAACAGATATCCAGTGATTGCAGACACAGGGGTGCTTACAGTTCCCCCTTTTTTCCCCATTCAGCTGCTTGGTTTGAAGCAGTCTATCCCACTTCTAGACATCTCTAAATGCATTGAGTAGCTGCCAAGTGGCTAGCTGATTTGCCATTTTATGTTAATTAGCAACTAATTAAACAAGTATATGCAATAAAGTGATCGGTGAATGTATGTGGATATTGATTGTTCTGTTAGTCCATATTACTATCATTAACAATAGCATAACGGTAACATTTCATCACCTTCCTAATATTGTGGCCTAAGTCATTGTCGGCCAAAAGTGAAGAAAACAAAAAAAGAAAAGAACACTGCCTCTTTTTTGCCAAAAGATTACTTTGACAAAAAAAAATAAAAAAATAGGTGACAATTTGTAAAAAGGAATAATGTGCATTGTTTTTCCAACAAAAAAAAAGCACATTTCAGCTTTGGTTTCCTCAAAGTTGAATTGTTTCTCCCCTTCCTTATTTGTCCTGCAAATACTTTCCTTTAATCCTTCGCACTTCACCTTGTATATGGATTGTGTTCCAGGTCCTATAATGGTGTTGCAGTTGAATTACGAGCATGAATTAAGTCATAAACCATGCACTTGCCAGCGAATATTCCCCCTAAATCAAGAGAGGAAATACTAACTGTTCTGGACTGTGCTGCAGTGACTTTCAGACCTTAATTTCACGAATGCAGTTGCCTGCCTCTCATCAATATCAGATAGGCCGAGACATGATAAGCTATGTGAAATCATAATTTGAAAGGCTCTGCAATCCTCATTAGAGCCTGAGAGGGAAATTGTTTTTGCCTATGTGCAGGGAAATAACCGAAGGTCTATAGTAAATGTGCTGTAATATTTTAATGGAACACATATGTCAAGAGTGCATTTCTAGAATGCAGCGGAAGAGATGGATGTGGTGTGGAAGGAATGGCATTAACACCAAGCTGACCTTGATCATACAGTTCAGAGCAGTGCGGTGTTTCCGTGATGCCGCCGTGTCAACAAGCATAGATATAGTCAGAAATGCACTAAACTACAATTATTCTGGAGTAAGGGTTTGCAATTATGCAAATGTGGTTATACTATATAAAACGAGTAATTTTAGCTGAATTACATAATCTCATGGCATAATTCTTGTTATAAATTTTTAGATGTTTTATATACACACACAATGTCACACACACATATATATATATATATATATATATATATATATATATATATATATATATATATATATATATATTGTGATATGTGTGTGTGTGTGTGTGTGTGCGTGTGTGTGTGTGTGCGTGTGTGTGTGTGTGTGGAGTGAATCATTGTATTTTAAACCCATAAAATAAAGCCCAATTAATCAGTCAATAGTGCGTTGCCAAATTAAATCTCCATTAAAGTTAACAAAAGAAACATTGTTGGATTGTCACAGTGATCTTGTATTTTTTTAAGGGTTTAATGAATGATTACCAATGACAAGATCTCTTAGTTTTTTTTTTTGTTTGTTTGTTTTTTTTTGTAGCATTACTTACAAAATGTACCTACATCAACTCCAAATGTAATGTATAAGCTTTTCACAGCAAAGCAGTTTCTTGCTTTGGAAATGCTTCGGGAGCAAACCACATCAAATGTAAAGGAGCAAAGAACTTATCCGCACACCTAAGTACACGTTCATCAAACTGTCTCAGAAGGAGTAAACAACACAGCTGCACCTCTCCTGAGCCATGCCTTGTGTCGGCAGCTGACATTGGGGGTCAAGCTATTACCTTCCTGCATGCTCCCATCACAGCCAAAGTGACGGCACAGAGGGTTTCCTTGTCACTGCCTTAGCTCAACAAAATGCACAAAGCACCCAATTTTGCTCCTATCCCGAATGTAACTTTGCATGACTTCTTTGTACACAGTGACTCATAAATTATGATTTGCATGAGGCTGTTTTGTTGGATTAAAAGCAGGTATTAAACATGCTTTCTGTAAAGGTCGCATTCTGTAAAACACTTTTTTTTTTTTATTGGTCTGATTTAATATTCTAATCGTAAAGGTGGAAAATCTTCATAATCACAAAAATAAAGGTTTGAAAACATCAGTCTGTATCGTGTGTTTCACTTAAGAAAGTTATTATTTGTGGTTGTTGTTGTGGGTTCTGACCCAAAAGCAGAGAGGTGAGGCAGTAACTGAGTTTGATCATTTAATGAATATGTCAAGCCAGTACAAAAGTCCAGGCAGCACAGGTGAGCTAAAGGCTTGGAGATCAAACACCGGTAGGAACTGGTAAAGTTTACCGAAATGACGACACGACGTATCAGTAGCTAAGACAAGGATCCAATGGGGAAACATAGACACAGGTGGGATAAAACACACAAGAGGTAATCAGGGAACAAGAGACACAGCTGGGAGCAATCAAGACAGACAAGACGACACAGGAAAATCAAATCCTCACAAAGGAACTGAGTTACTGAAATGAACTTTTCAATAATATTACAATTTATTAAATATGACTAAGTTACTTAAATACTTTACACTCCGTGCTACATGTGTTGTTTGGGCAATTATATAGAGAACCCACTTTCCTCCTATCTAAGCCAATCCGAGTATTCAGTGTGCTGCGGTGGGTAAATGTCAGTCTGCCCAAATTGAGTATTAGCATAGTAACGTTAGATCAAATAATATGTTAGCGGATGATTGCAATAACATCTGAATAGCATTTGCATAAATTTCTCATCAGTGGCAACTATTAATTGTACGTTTTCCATCTGTAAAACTGCAATATTTGTGACACATTTTCCTTCTCTGGTCTCGCAAATTTGAAGAAGTGGGGTTTGACTTGAGATCAAATTATGTTTGCTACAAAATCAGAGAAAGATGATTTTGGAAAAGTATTTACTTGGAAGCATGTACGGTACATTTGCACACTTTTGAAATGCAAGACATATATGCACGAGTCGGATGAAGGTATTGCTGCTATTTTTGGTCTGAAAATTTTCTTTTTTTTTTTTTTGCTGTGTTGTCTGAAGTCTTCCTCGACACGAATGCAACTTCACAAAACATGCAATGATGGAGAAAAAAAGGCAGCTTAATCTTACCTTTAACTGTTTAATCAAAGGAAAGGGGCTATAAGAAGTCAGTAGTCTTATTTGACTTTTAAATTAATTGATCTGTTTTTTTTTCACTACTTCAGCAAAATAGCTGACCTTAGCATTCCAAAAGTACAGCAACATTTTCTATTTTCTATGGGCACATTACTGCCTTCTGGTTTGCCTTCTGATGAGACATAAAACACACATATATATATATATATATATATATATATATAGATAGATAGATACATTTAGAACTCAAGTTCTAAATCTACATTTCATGAGATACAACAGTCTGAATGATGCAGATGACCTGAAGTCAAAGTGCAGATTTTGTACTCAACAGAGAAAGAGAAAGTCAAGAAAATAATGACCAAAGAAATATTTTTCATATTTTCAAAACATTGTCCAGTTCTTCAGTTATTGTAAAATGTTGGTCATTGCGATATTCTGAATAATAATGAGTGTCTTGCTAAGTATCTTTAAATATGTTCTTCTTCTTCTTGGTAGGTGGGGCGTCAAATAACTGGTTACAAGATTAAATGTGTCTGGCTTTTTGCATAAGGTGTATCACAACTTTGAATCGGTGCTCTGCAGCTTTCTTGATTTACCTGAAATCCTTTTGGAGGGTTTCTGTGTCTTATTTGGCATTTGAATTTGCTTACTTTTTTTTTTTTTTCCGTATGCTGGGAGACATCCACTTCAAGGAAACAAATTCCAATTCATAAAGAACCCAAGGACAAGCGCAAATATGAAAGCAATAAAAGATATCCAGGAGATAGGCCCTATCTGCAGTCATCACTCTGCAAAGCATGCATCATGCTTTGTCCTTGAGAGATTTTCTTCTTGCTTCTCTCGCTCTCTCTTATATTTACCCCATGTTATGAAAAAAAATGTGATTAAACTGTTCTGATGCAGAAACACTACATGTTTTTCCCAGAGCTATTATTTTTGAAGCTGGAGAAGCAACTGCCTTGCTACCAAGACATTATATCTTCTTATGGCCTATTATTTAATTCTTATTTTTGTCACATATTTTTAAAAACTCGTGAAAAGCCGTGGAAATAAAACAAAATAAATTTCCTCCATACTGAAAACATTTAAGTAACACATGGAGAAATGTACATAAGCATAGCACTGCCACTCAGGCAGGCAGTCACATTATAAAGTGAAAACTTATTTTTTTCTAAAAATACACTTCTTTATGATTTTGCAATATACTCTGATGTTATTACAATATACTTATTGTGTTTGAACAAAGCAAAATAAGCGTGCACTTGCATAGTTCAGGGAAAACCAAAGAATATAATATTCTACCACATGCTCAACATGGTCTGTTTTTGTGTGCAAGCATCAAAAACATATTAAAATGAGCATTTGCTTTCATAAACATCATCTATTGCAACATTTAAATATAGTCTTAATTCATCAGTTACAAGAGTTTATGTGCCACATCAGTTTTAGATCATTTTTAGCTAATTTTGTCTTTACTGTATACCCAGATAAATCTGTATATTTTAAGGCTGCATCTGATTATTGTTTTAGTAATCGATTGTTCTATCAATTATTGTGATGATTAATCAATTTTAACGAAGATAAAAATTGTGCCACACTGCAGATTTTTAATTGAACTACTTAAGCCCTTTTTTTAAATAAAATGTTAGAAATGCCTTAAAATATGCTAAATAATTCATTTTTAAGAAAAAAAAAAAAACTTTTTATTGCCTAAAATGCAACATCATATCCTTTCTTTAGTGTACACTTGATCATTTGTAGCAAATGATTCATTTGCAGCTAATAAAATACTTTTAACATCGACATGTGAGAAGCTCAGCCCTTCTGCTTGGTATAATATTAATACAGTGTAAGGCTGATCGGTGGATTATTTTTTGATTAACCTATTAATAATTTTATAGCAACGGGTGCTAAATATGATTTTTTTTTTTTTTATTAATTTGTTTTTTTACAGAATTTGAATCAGGTTCTGCCTGGAACATATTTAAAAAAAAGAAGATTTTTTTTTCTCTGAAATGCAAAATATGCAATTTTTTTGTATAGCTTTGCCTTAGACATGTTGACGATTAATCGATGACTAAAGTGGTTGCAAATTATTTCAGTTATCGATTCATCTTGATTAATCCGATTAATCTTTTCAGTCCTAGTATGTTTTCCACAGTCCTCTTTGTGACAATATAAAGCATCATAAAACGTCCGTACTGGCGGCGTAATTTGTATCCATTGAGCTTCCAGTCACCTCTCCCAGGCTGAATAATGAGAAATGCTGCCACTGTACATTCTCCCAACTGTACAGCCCCATGTGTTTTATGCTCCTTGTGACTGTATGCATTGATTATCACAATGCTGTCCCAGCTGCTGAGTAAGAGCAAAAATCTCTCATGGCTCAATCGAAGCATGAAACAGAACTTAATCAGTTCCAATAGACGAGGCATTTTCTCTACTATTTAGCTACCCAATCATCAGTGGTATAATGCTGTAAGGGAAACATATATTATGTTCTAAAAATAAGAGGTATCATGTTAGAACATAAAAGCTTTATTGTTCTGACAACATATTATTGGATTAGCAAAATACATTATTTATATGTCAAGAATGTATTTTTTTTCTAAGAACAGCAAAGTGATGTTGCTCTAGTAATCTTTTGTCAAGAGGTCAGTTAATTTACTGTGTAAACATGTCAATAGATTTGGCACAAAAAATAAGAAGATATTTGTTTAGTTGATTTCTGTTGTTGTTTTAACGATTCTTCTTGGCTACTGATTCCATACTGCTGGGAAGCGTGGTATTTCTCATTAGGTTGAGCTACATTTGTAAGGAAATTTACGGGGTGAGCAGCAGGGTTCAGTGTGTAGTTTGTGTCCATAAATTCTTTGCCAAATCTCAGCAGTGTGTGACCAGCATGAACAGAGGTTTCTGGGTTGGTGTAGTTTTTGTACGATTCCCCCACACATTCCTGAGGCCCTTGGTTGCTAAATTAAAGATTTGTTAATTTCCCACTATGTCTTGTTTCTTTAAATGTCAGTCATCCAGTCTGATAAATGGCACCGATCAAGGGCCAAACAAAAGGAATAAGCTATTTGGCACTATGCGAAAGGATTTAACAAGTTGTATCCACAAGACTCCTAATCAATAATGCACTTACAGCCACAAAAGCATTTTTGTCACAAATTTGGTAAGATTTAAATAGGAACTGAAATAAACTGCCAGTCCAAAGGTATGAGATTCATTTCAAAAGGAATAATTGGACAATCAGATATTTTTCCTTTACTTTGAGGTAAACATAACTACATTTTTGTTTACTAGGTCAACACAAATGTGTCTTTAACAAATGTACAATCATTCTGAAGTTACCTCTAAACTTGGCTCCACACCTTTCAGATCAAACATCAGGTAAACAAATAACATTTTTGTTCTTTTTAATAATATGTGCTGATTTTTGTTCTCTCTCTCTCTCTCTGTCTTTGTCCAGGTAAGTCTTTGTTGATAAACTGCCTTTGACACATACTGGAAATGAATCACCCAAGTCACTAGAGGTAAGAGGGGAAAAGATTGAGAGGTTGCGTAAGTTACAGCGACAGTGCGAGAATGATAAATACAAATTGGGAAGGATAACATAGTAGAAGAGGGCAAGGTAAGAAAGAAGAAGTGACACTGAAAGGTGTGGGAGATTTGAGAAAAATCAGAACCCAGAAGAGAAACGAAATCTAGAAGCTGGAGACGAATAGTGCGATCGTTGTCTTGGAGTCTTGTGATTGATGATATTATCCATTTCTTTTCCTGTGCTGTTTTCTTGTTGCATTTCTGGAGCACTCAGGGATGCTATAGTAAAAGAAAAAAAAAATGGGATAAATAGTTAAATAGAATTTTCATCATGCTTAAAACACAGCCTCTGCTCGGACTTGTGGTTTTTGTAGGTTAAGAGGTGGAAGCACCGCTTGAAAAGCAGACCTCAGCAAAGTATTTGCTCTCAACCACTTAGTGAAGATGTAGAAGATTGCCTGTCATCCTAGGTAAAGTGACAAAGTGGATTATTGTCTCTCCACCGGTGGAGAAAATCCTGTTTAGACCACTATAAGGAATGCAGGAGCTGAGATAATAGGAACAGTCAGTGTCATCAAAGTCAAATCTGTGAGGGTCAAAGTTTTTATAGGGGATTATTTGTACCAACTCATAGTCTTATCAGAAAACTAATGGAAATACAATAGAAATATCCTTTATTGTTCCACAGTGGGGGAATTTATGTGTAACAGCAGCAAATGTCAGGTAATAATAGCAAATAGACTCACACAAAGACAGAATATAAATACACATAAAAAACAGAATGAATAAGATACAATATTGTAAGAGCAACATTTCAACATAAATTCTGTGTAGTCATTAAAAAATGCTTCAGTCCAGGGAAATGTGGAACTGAGTTGGTTAAATAATAAGTGCACAAAATATGATCAATATCTTTGAGCTTTAATTTACAACTATTTACATTTAGTGACAATAAAAAAAAAATAAAATAAAATAAAAAACTGCAGCAAAAGAGTTGTACAGAAAACCAGTATGGATCTAAGCACGTTTGTTGGGAGCAGTGATGAAGTGATGATTGTAGCATCTTAACAGCTGCTGGGAGGAAGGATCTGCAATAATGCTTCTCTGTGCAATTAGAATACAGCAGTCTGTCACTGGAGCTCTCCAGCTCAGAAACAGTGTCATGCGTGGAGTGGGAGACTTTGTCCATCACCGATGTTATCTTAGCCAGCATCCTGTCTCCCACCACTGCCATTTATTTCTCAAAATGGGTCGGAGAGGTAAATGCATCATCCACCGGCATGCCACGCTGGTAGGCAAACTGCAGAGGATGTATTGAAAAACTCACTTGAGGGTGAAGATAGCTGAGGAACATACCGGCATTTGTTGAAGACTATCGAAACTCTCTCAGCTTATGCTCTTTGTCAGATGAGAAATCAGGGCCACTGGCCTGTAGCTGCTGAGTTCCTTTGAGTGTTTGGTCTCTGGCACTGGTACAACACAGGAGGTCTTCCACAATGGGAGTACTCGAACATGTCTCCCATGAAGTCACACAGTCAGTCTTAACAGCACCGCTTGAACCTGTGGCCCAATACCACTGCAGACTGCAACTATCACCTGCCATTTATCCAGAAAACAGAATCTAGAAATTCAATCTGATGTCACTACAAGGGCCCAATAAATAATAATAATAATAATAATAAACAAACTTTCACCAAGATAGGCAGTGTTTCCTGACTTTAACTAAAGAACATGCCCTAAATTAGCTGAGCAGGTGATCAGGGACTTGTTTATGACCTATTTTGTAGCTTAGCAAAATACAAAGAACTCATAGTCTTGCTAAATTGCCGGCTGTTGATTATTAACAGGGCTGCTTATTTGCAACTCTGAGCAAATTTGTGCAAATCCTTGTAGGCCTCTTGGTCATGATTAAAATTAGCAAATTTTGCTTGTGTTTGCAGATTGGCATCATTTTAGAACTTCACCCACAGAGCAGGACTCTCCCATAAGCACTGTTTGGGATTTTCATGGCTTAGTAAATCAGCCCCTAAATTTACTGCCCATTTCCCCCTGCTGTTATCTATATAAGTCATGTCCCTTAGTTATCCACCTACTGTCTCAAGTGTTTCATTAATTACTTTTCCAATAAGCACCCATTCATTTTATTAGCCTTAACATTTAATCGGTGCTGTGTTAAAATCAGCCATTACAGTTGAACAGATGAGTCGCAGCAAGATTGGACCTAAAAGATAAATCATTACTGTTCATGCCCAAACTTTGAATGAAGGAACTGTGTGAGTTTGAGAATAAAATTGTATTGAAGTCAAGACTAATCTATTTTATCTTTGTGCGGATTTCTGAACGGCTGAGCAAACTGATTTGGCTATTCTTTAGGAGTTCAAGTCAATTTTGTTTTTACAACAATGTGAAAAAATATTGGACATTGGACATGGGAGAAGAAAAGGTGGAAGACAGTTGTCCGTCCTCCAAGTTCACATCAGTCACAGTTGACGTATTTTAATCCTGCAAATAAAAAAATAAATATATTTTGCACTAATTTGAACAAAGTGTATAGTGAATTTGCAAATAACATCAGAATTTGCATTTGCTTGTGCAAAAAGGACCAGAGTTTGTTTATTTCTCTTGTTATTTTGTGTATTTATCAAACAATTTTAGTTTATGGCTAAATTATCATATCCATTCTTATGTAACAAACTGCATTTGAAGTACTATAAATAGAAACATGTTAAAAAAAATTAAGTTTAGTCATTAGAGCAGATGCTTGATCTGTTTTTTTGTTAACCAAAAAGCTTTCAGTAGAACAGTGCTCTATTGTGGCTTATACATTCTCACATAGTTACTGTACATGTAGTGACACCTACAACTGGCTTAGCACGAAACACTTGGAGGATCTGCTCAACAGTATCCCTGTGGTGCTAATAAGTAGGGAGCAAGTGCTTCTCCTGACTGTCTCCACCTACGTTAACTGTATCCAGCTGGTCTAGAGATCGAACTGCTGACCTTTATTTAAAGTACTGAAAAGCTGCCCTGCATTTGCCCATCTCATATGATTAGAAAAGTTCAACTGTTGGGCTGAAGGTGGAAAGTGCTGCGCATCATGGAATACTTTTGGTATTCTGCATGGGGCCCTGTATATAATCAGAATATTTTTTTTAAAATTACTGTGTGTAAATGGCCAAACATTAGGTAGCTGTCAAACGTGCAATCCACTATGTAACTTTTGTTCCTCATATCTATTTTTAAGCATGTCTTCTTTTTATAGATTGGGGTCTGAACAATATGCAAGGAGAATAGAAGTAGGATTTATGTGTTTGGGAAATTGCACAAGTTGTGCTCTTGCAGACATTAGTGCGAGTGTTTTTGAGTCAGTCTCAGAAAAATAAGAAAAGACACCTTTAGTTTATTGTTGCTTTAGAGCTAGAATTAAAAAGAGTGCTTCCTCCAGTCTTCTTGTAACCCAATTTACTCCTCCCTTCTTCAAATCCTTAAGCTATGGCAATGAACTGAAATCACAGGGGGCTTTATAATGTAAGGTCACAATATTCTCGGACCAGGGCAGAGGCAAGGCTCAGTTATGTCAAATTATGTTGTGGCCTCTGGCAGAGCAAAACAAAATTACATGGAAGATTGGACTCAGCTAAACCCTCGGATGTTGGTGGGCTTATAGTTTAAAATCAAGATAAATGTAAGTAGAGGGTGGAGTATATTCAGGAAAGGAAAGGAAACCTTACATCTCTGTATACAACACCACAGGCGCACAATTACTCAGGTCGGCAGCAGCAACTCTTATTGTCTCTGTTGCTCTATTTTTTTTTATAAGAAAAAACAGTGCAGAGTTCAATATCATCATATCTTATCAGCTGTCATTGTTAAATAACTAATACTTTGAAAGAAAAAAAAGTAATTTAGAGCACCTAAGGTAAGCAGTTGTCTTGAAAAGATAAGAAAATAAATAAATACATGTCTTTGAATCAGTGTAGCTGATATCTGCTGTCATTTGCTTCAACATCCCCAAGAAAGTCCATAGATTCCCAAGACTGATGTCAGAGTGAAAGATATCACCTTTCAAAGGGAAATCCTTGCACGTAATTGCTTACCCTGTCAGCAGCACAGCTGACTTTATCTGGACGTGAATCACTCAAGAATCAATGTGAGCTATTTGAATGTTAATCATGATTTGAAATCAATCCGTAAAACATACCAAAAAAAATCAAATGAAACTAGTAGCTAACATTAAATTAATAAGCCACTATTTGTTTCATCCTTCCTATTCCATGCAATAGTGTAGTGCAATAGTGATAACAGAAAACTTTCTAATTTCAAGTTAAATCGTTCATGAGCATGCATTTTATTTTAAAGGAAAATTATGACAAATTGTAATCATTTTGATAACACTTTTTTTGTAGCATTATTAGAATGAAATAGATTCAGGCCAATACTTGGCCTGGGCATAAGAACTTAGATATTACAAGATAAATTTGTCAATTGTAGCAAAGTATCCATAATCTTAAATATTTTAATCTACTGTTTATCATATTGTTTTACAATACATACACCAGTCACTTTATTAGGCAGATAATGCTATTCCAGTGTTGGAGTCCTTTTTTTCTATACTGGTGTTTTCTTCTTTTGCTAGACCCTCTATACTCTTTTAGAATGACATTATCTTTATATTAATTGTTTGTTTTTTTTTTGTTTTTTTTTCTGTGTGCAAAGAGTTATACCACCAGCCAGGCTTAGACATTCATTTAATAAATACAGCAGGAAAAACAAAATTTTATCTTGTAAGTTGAGTAATAAGAAAGCAGAAGACACAATCTTTGTGTGTAGGCTGTGTAAGCTGACATTTAATATCGATCAAAATGATAGATATTTGATTTGATACACCCGGCACTCTTTTATTGTTTTTTTATTCACTTCCAACACAGTCCTCTTCTCTTCCCCCCCAAGAGGGAAATGGAAGATATATTTTTTTTCTCTTACAAATTAAGAAAACTCTTATGTTTCATGTTATTTAAAGCTGCAGTAGGTAATTTTCATTGCTAAAACTGTTACTTTGTCGTGACAGTACAGTATGAGACACATAATCTGTGGGAGGGGGGAATGAGCTCCTCGCCGTCTCCCAGAAATACACTGGTTCTTCTGAAACAACCAGTCAGAGCCAGACTAAGGGTGCTAGTGCTTTCAATCATACTTGTGTATGTGCTGCTCACACTCAACTTCTTGATCTCTGCTGCGCTACAGTTTATTCCTGACAGTACATGCTAGGATGAGTGCTCAGGCTAGATGGCATGGCCACCGATGACGACAGATAAACAGTTTTCATGTAACAGTAAGTTGCTTCTCTGGCATTAGTATATTGAGCAGCACGTACACGGAAGTGATTCACTTTCTTCTTGGCTCTGATAGGTTGTTTTTGACTGGAGTGGTGCTTTTCTTAGAGTCCTGGGAAAAGGCAGAGGATTTTTTTTACAGATTATCTGTCTTATATTACGTCACAACATAGTGACAGCATAGTACTGTTCTTTTGTTAAAAATAGCAATAGTTTTAATAAATATGTACGGAAGAATTTCTTTTAATCAAAGTTATAAACTGCAACTTTATCATGCACATTTTCTTTAAGAAAAGCTGAATAAAGTGAAACTAGAGGCTTAATAAATTCATGCAAATAACATTTATATCTGTTTACCTTGGTTTGGTGAAGGTGTTCAACTAAAATAGTTTGAGGAGACTAGTATATTCAAAATTTGGAGAGCATGAAGAAAAGTTTGATGGAGTGCCAGCAAATAAACAAATGTAAGTAAATTAATAATATACACTTTACCTTTGTCATATTTGTGAGCAGCTTATAGTGTTTGAATTACCCTATGGCAGATGTAGATTGCTGCACGCAGGATATGTGTGGCATTATTCTTTTTAATTAGGAGGCTGATGTTTATAAGCCCCACACAGTAACTCTAGATAATAGTTCATTCATGTCCAGTTAATCAAAATCCTGTTGGCAGATAATGGCTGCCAGGGGCTAAAGCAGGTTTGCAAGAATTTAATTAGCAAAGCCATGAATTTCCACTCGAAAAATGCTTGCTCAAGGGTGAAGAAGGACTTAATGCAACATTAAGTTTGTGGTTGATTGGTTTTAAAATGTAAAGGAGTTTCTTTTGATTTGATTAACCACATAATGTCTATATTTTTAGATGAATATGTTGACTATGACTACAGCCGTAATTTTCTCTATGATTAGTGCTTGGTATGAAAACTTGAATTAGATTTTCTTTCTCTCAGCACTTTGTGACTTAAACATCGGATCTTCTGCATAGCAGGATGAAAAAAAAAATAGTATAAGACATTACAGCTCAGACATTTAAAGATGTTTTTCATTTCTGGTGATATGAAGATATTACTTCATAAAGGTTTAAAACAGGTTGACAATTTACCAAAGAAGTGAGCTTGTTTGCTTAATGTGTAAATTTAGAACACGTCTAAATTCACACTGATACATTTACATTGATTTAGCAGTACAAAATTATAACTTCTACCGGAATTTATGTTCATCATTATTTGTTTCAATGGACTTATATTTATGGGAATATTTGGCTTTTCTCAAACAAATACAATTGCGTTTGGAACCTGAAACTGACTGTTGTACAGGTTTAAAATGACCATTTCTATAAATAAAGTTGACACTACAATATTCCACCCTGGTGAGTAGAACCATTTCTGCAAGACTCTTCTTCTACAGATTTAGATGTCGCTCTGTTTCAGCACACCTGGCTCTAGTATTGACTTATTAGCAGAACTCTGTGGAGCTTCACTTCATGCCAGCCCAGCAGTTTAGCCATTTAATTCAAGTGTGTAGGACAAGGACTGTGCATGGCATTCCAATCATCAATATGAGGCAAAAAAAAAATAAATAAATAAATACTGATCAACAATATATTCTTGCTGCTATTTTATCAAAAATTCTAATTTGAAAATTGGGACCACCACTTGATTGTCTTTGTGAAAATAGGCTTATAACTCTATAAAACATTATAAAAAAAAACAACAACAAAAACAAGGAGATGTCTTCTTAATTTTTCATGTATTTTATTTTTTTTTTTTTTCAAATATTATGGATCTGAGATTGTATCTCTTTACTGCTATTAAAACACAAACTGTGATTGTTTCTTGAGAAACAAGACGACTAAAACAGTCACATGTGAGGAAATATACAATCACAGATATAATGATCATATGGCCATTTGGTTTTGCTTACACCGCTTTTTGTTTTCACCCTATTTTTAAAAAAAAGATGGAAAAGGATTATGTGTGAACACTCTCCCACTCTCCCATCGGTTGTGCTAGAGAAAAAATAAGTTTTGAATCTAGATCCATATTTGCACCGAGCCTGCCTTCTGGATAGACAAATGGAACCATAGCCCAAGCAGGGCCTAATGCACCATAGAGAGGGCATTAGAAACACATATCCTGTTTTATTAATGCAGTCAATACAGTCCATTAGGCCATAGATTTAAAAGCCACAGAGCTCTTCCACCTCCATTAATATTTTCCTTTGACCCATGGTATTCTTTTTAAATAGGGCAAGCTGCTTTCTGTATTCCACGTGTGGGTCTGTTGGTGTTTGCTTTCGTATTTTGTCATAGTGTATTGTAAAAGTCCCTACTGATCATGTGTTTGTGCATTACTGCCTACATGAAGGACCTGTTTATAAGCAAAAAGCAGGTGAATATAAAAATGTGTTTATTTTCTTTAAGGGGACATGTTCTGTAAAATTATTTTTTTTAGCTCTATATTATCTCATAATGTTATTCCCTCGTCAAAAACATAGTTGGAATATTGCTTTGATTCTTTCCTTGAATCTCCACGGCAGACATTTGGCGGTGCCCAAATCTTGCTCTCACAAAGCCTATTTTCATAAAGCTCCTCCTCAGAGCTGCGACATCCAGCCAAGTGCCATGCCTCCATCCGCTAGCGCTAGTCAACTCCACCAGACTAGCGGCAGCAGCAATTAGCAAACACCTGTTGGAACTGCAAGAATGCTGAGGTTATCATACATAACAGAAAAGCACAGAGTAGGAGCATCTTAGAGAGGCTGTTTTCATGGAATCAAATTTCTTTTATGCTGCATTTGATATATATATATATACACACACACACAGCATTTTTATAACAACCGAAGATAAATGTTCTTTGATTGTGCTGAAAAAAAATGGCAGTGTCTTCCTGTAAAGTGTATAATACTGCCCCTTTTAAATAGTTGAAAATAAAAGTGCAAATACAGCACAGACCCTTCCAAAAATAAAAAAAGGTTAGTTTGTGCCAGCACTAAATTTCAAAGAGCAGCAACCAAAGTCAACACAGCACCCTGACAAAGAGTAGCTGAACACGTGTGACTGAACACACTGAGAGATCTGAAGACTAACAAGGGGCAGCTGTGGCAATTAGCAAGTGAAATCAGGGATCGAAGAGCAAAACCAACCAAGAAGGGAGACAGATACAGAGCTTTAGAGAAGCACAAAAATAAAAGAGCAAGAAAAACATATAAATAACACAAACCAAGAGATAGCAAGAAAAATAGCTCCCAAGTTGGCTGCTTGTTTACAATGTGTTTAATAATGATGTTTTATTGAGTTCCTATACAATTTCCAAATATATTATGTAACCTATTCTTTGTGTCTTACGTTACAAATACTAATATTAATCTAAGTCTT
>NW_006799945.1:6118256-6120229 GCF_000485575.1 Poecilia formosa
TCACAAACGCATCGATACCACTGTAATTTCTCTACAACTCTAACTGGTAAAAAAAAGTCATATACGGCACCTCTACTCTTCTGCTACATTTGAAGAAATAACTTTCACACATTTTAAAACTGCTGTCAGTGTACTCGTCAGTGTATCATTAGAACAATGCAAAACACCTAATTAACACTTTTTGTCTCATTGTACTTATTAATATTAACTGGAACAACTTCAGACAAAACCATTTTACAGAATATTTTAAACAAAATTTTCTATTAACCTGTGCTATCATTAAATCAATTAATCAGTCTATAATAATAAAAGTAATTGCTAAAGGAAATAAAACACAATCAACCACAGTTAATGGTCTCGATCATTTAGGGAAAGAAAATGGAAATGCTCGTAGAATTTATGTTAATCATTCTTTTATTTTATTTTATTAATTTTTTTTTTTTTTTTTTACCCAATTCATTTGGAGGCACATTTATTTATGACTTTTAAACTAACTGAAGTGCCTCAAACAGTTATGGTCGTGTCATATCTATTCAAAGTTTGAAGTGTGCTGTTTACAAAATTAGACCGTAAGTAGACTCCAAAAAGATGTTTTAAGTTTTACGCTGATTCCACCTCAAGATGTAAAGCTCCTGTAAAAAGCTCATGTAAAACTACATGTGGTAGAAAAATCCCATGTAGTAAGTACATGACAGATATAAAGGGAAATCCTACGGAACAAAGTTCTTGCCCAGTACAACCCCAAAAAACTGCTTTCACAAAAATCTAATTTAAGAGTGGTTTGACATCTCTTTTGTTAGAGGTTTTTGTCTGACATATTAGTTTATAATATAATATAATATAATATAATATAATATAATATAATATAATGCTATAAAATGTATGACAGAAGAAAGATGACCTATGCTACAAAGCTGAGCTGAAACTGCCCCACATTTTGCACATCCTCTCACATGAGTGCCTTTTTAGTTCTGTGGTCATGGAGTCCATTTTGAGTCACAGAAACATTATGTTGCACCGAATGATGTGTTCGTGCAATGTCACACTTTCATTCAAAAGATCCGTATTGAGAACTTGATCTCCTTTTCTATTCCTCTGGATTTTACCCTGATTCCAAGGACTAGGGCAGAAAAGACAGATGGAACAAAAAGATAAGATTCAGAAATCCTTTCATTCACCACCATGTTAGAAATAGGAAATCACTTTACTCCTATTACCCGTCCCTTTCAGGAGCAACAAAACTAGAAAATATGGGCTGAAAGTTGCTCATATGCCTTAGAATTTTCAATGCAGTGAAAAAAAAAAGCCATTCACCATCTTGTACATTTATTCTGTGTTTTATGTTTAACCAAATAATTTTAATATTATGCAAAGATGAAATAAATACATTTATAATTTTTCAAACAATGATTTTAATGAGGGTGTAAAAAAAAGTTGCCACATGTAAAAAAAAAAAAAAAAAAAAAAAAAAAAAAAAAAAACGTAATAACTGGTTATAAAAGCCCTGGCACCAAAAAAAAAAAAGGTTTATGGTGATAGTTGTAAGGTGATGCACACCCTCCAAAGGTTCAGTCTTTGTCTCTTCAGTCCACTGAATGTTTAGTAAGTCCTGGGGCTTATCAGGGTAATTTATATACTATTAATACAGGTTAGTGCTTCTGTTATTTTTGGACAGCAGTGGTTTGTGCCTCAGAGCTCTCCTCTGATGGCCACTTTTTTTGCCAAGTCTGTTTTTTATTGATGGTTTTTAAACATTAATCTTAACTGAGGCAAGTGAGGTCTGCAGCACTTTAGTTTTCCTTAAGTGTTTTTTGACCTTGCGGATGAGTCTTCTGGATGAGTCATGTTCAGTCCAGGGCTAGGAGTCAAACCTGAGACAGAAACTGAGATAGTTTTTTTGTGGATGATGCACCTGCTGAGCCACTCAGCACCACACAATTATTTTTTTCTTACGAGGACAAATTAGTTTGGAT
>NW_006799945.1:6120338-6130352 GCF_000485575.1 Poecilia formosa
CACTTTCAATAAATGAAGCATAATGTATTAGTTGCATTTTTGTTGTTTTATACGTTGTCTTTGTCTGGTATTAAAATGATCCAAAACATTTAAGACATTAAAAAAACAGAACAGAAAGGAAAACAAAAAGCAAACAAAAAAAAACCTTGGAACTTTGTAAGGCAGGGAATACTTTTTCTCAACATTGTGACAGCATCCAGGTGTGAACAAATAAATCATGCATAGCATTTTGCAAGCCTTCCTAAACACAGATTGGAAGATGACTTAGGTTTGACCCCTAACAGTTTCCCACAAGGTGAGCATGCCCTCTCTACCATGTTCATCCCGTAGCCCCATACATCAGCACTGACACTGGAAAATTAATGTCAGAGAGATCCATAGCTCAGTAGTGCCGCTGATGGCATCTTGCTCAGTGGTCAGACACGGTAAAGATCAGCAAAGTTCATCCTTGCCACCGCATTCAAATTAAAGGATAGATGATATAAGGCTTCCCAGCCATTGAATGTTCTTGTCAATAACGTTAAACGCTGATGTTACATCTCTCCTCCTCCCCCAAGTCGTTTTATCATTATGTATCACTTTTATTTTCAACTTTATTCTTAAACATCTCATGTGTGTTCAAGGTCACTGCTGAAACTCTTGGATCATCCCTACATTAAAAATGAACCCAGATGAATGGTGGTGATGATAACATCTTAGCATTTTGCATATGAGGAACTTGCAGTGCGAGGTTAGGAAAACTGAAGCAATAATATTCGCAATTCTTGGAGCTCCTGCACTCCCACCCCTCCATTTTAATTATAGTGTCATTAATAAGACATTACGGATGGGTCTTAAAGAGAAACAATTTATCATGCAACGTGATGGGTTGCAAACACGATGAAGCGATTAAAAGCTAATGTTTTGTTAATGATCATTACCATTCAAGAATTCAGCAGCATTCGTGTGCTTCTCGCTGTGGTCCATTCTGGACGGTTATTCAAATGAGTACAATGTTTAACAGGTTTTCATATTTCTCCTCTTCGCATACATATGATTTTCTTTTAATTCATAATTTGCACATAATTTGAAATATGTTCCATTTTGCCACCACGCATTTGATTATTCTCTTAGTGTAGTGCAGGGCTACTAAGACTTCATAGTATTTGAATGGATTCTGCATAATATTGCCATTTTTTTTTATTTCAACTTTTGCATAATTTTTAAATTACACAAATGACATCGCTTTGCACGCTACAGATGTACCTATTTAATTTGCATTAATTTAGTTTTATTTATTTTTGCAATTACCAACAAAACATTAAATTACACTTAGTGTGGAAATGTTCTCACAATTCCTTTCGAGCAAAATATTGTCATGGGAGCTGCGTTTCCATCGACTATAGTGCCACAAATTAGAATTACAAAAATAAATTTGCTGAATTCAAAAATGTCCATTTTGAAACAAACTCCTGTTTTTCAATTTTTACACTAAAGTGAGGTGTTTTTTTTGTTTTTTTTTTTTGACTGTCTCGAAATTTGTGTATTTGTGCAAAGACTTTTCATGAGTCATGTGATCAACATCTGGGTGTTACTACTGGTGGAAAACATGAAGGTGATTACAGGGAGATGATGTACAGTGCATTTGCCACTTTTGCTGCATCTAGAGTTTTCCGGCATTTCCCAGGCAGGTCGACAGTGGCGTTGCCTGTTTGAAGTCATATTCCATTTATCTCAGTTGTTGTGTCCTTGCGCAAGACACTTCAGTAACCCCTGCCTTCTGGTGGTCACAAGACCCAAAGGTGCCAGTGCATGGCAACCTCACCTCTATCAGATCTGCCCCGGGCCAACTGTGGTTACAATGCAACTTGCCACCATGACTGTGTTTGAGGAACTTGCGGTGCGAGGTTAGGAAGTGGACCAGTTGAAATGTGTTTTTAAAGCCCTAAATCAATATTATATTCAAGCCCATAATGAATGTAAACACACTTATCACTGGCACCATAAATATAAGTTTAGAAATGTAACATTTTTAAGATATCCCAAAACACGGGGAGTTTGCAATATGATAAAATATGGTCATGAATATGGTCATGAAAGGTTACAATAAACTGCAAACCTGGGGGGGTTATGCTAATAAGTTAGTGAAAGAGCTCTAGCTTTTGTACAAGGTTTTCACTGTCCTTTTGACGTCTTATCTGTAAGCCTTGCCTCATCTGGAGCAAGATGGGGTTTCAGATAAGTAATCAAGCACATGTGAGGGCAGCACGTCTGTACTAATCAGTTAAAAGCATTATCATAAACGATATCTATGGATAACTAAATGCTTACGTGGCCTTGAAGTTTGCTTTATGTTCACTTAAATTTATCAACAGTTACTGATATTGCTGGACTATAAAAATGGATTGTTTGTCGAGTATCCTTGTGTGCGTGCGTGTGTGTGTGTGTGTGTGTGTGTGTGTGTGGTTGGGTGGGTGTCTTCTAATGCATTTCAACTCAGTATCAGCCTTTTTTCCCCCCTTCCCATCCCTTTAAAATGTGCTCACCAGTCAGCTGGATCAATAAAGTGTCCACAACGTCTGATTAACACTAACCCATTGAAATAAAATGTGTGGCCTGATTACTGACGACTAGCCCCTCAAACTGACATACATTATGTGCCGTAAGAAACAAGTATGTGGCATCCTTAGGAAAAGGAGGCAGAATAGGCAGCGTTCCAGCCTGCAGTAACCTTGATGACACCCTTCATTACTATGTGCAGGCTGACATCCTGACAGCAGCATGCAGCACCAGATGGAGGGGAGGGACACAGCACCATTCTCTACCTCTGCTGGGCCTTGCTAGATTGGCATCTGGAAGGAAGCTTGAAAGGTAAAGAAAGGAAGAGGACAGCGGTCTCTTTCATGCACAGCTTGACCAATGCTGCTCTGGCTCAGCTCTGCAAGGCTGCCCTCGTCCTTGTGCTTCCGCAGCAGGACGCCTAAACTTTGGCTTAACCTTGCCATATGAAAGACCTTATCCTTCTACTCTTTGTGGAGTAGTAGAACTATCCCCCTAAGCCCTGTACAGTTTATGAACACCCCCCACAGAAACATTAACATCACCAAGCGCCATTCATTTAAATATTAGATCAGTACATGCATTTGTTTTTTGTTTTTTTTGTTTGTTTTTTTTCAAATGTCTTTGAATTCTTTAATAAGACAAAGAAAGCTGTCTAACAGTCCCAGTGGGGTTAAAAAAAATACAGTCGTTGTGGACTGATCAAAGCTGGCATTGCCAGCAAGTCCCCTTTAAGGACATTGGCAGTTAGCACAGGGCCGCCCAGCCTCTTTGTCTTTCTGGCAGCCCTTTGATGAGAGCCCCTCGGGTGATTCACTCTTACTTACAGACGTGCACAGGGCTGTTAAGAATTGGATCAAAACAGATTGAGCAGAGGCTGAATGCTCAGCAAGGAAGAGCAGAGAAGGGGATTAAAAATGGGAGATAGATGGAGGGGATAGTGACGTAGTTTGTTTTGGGTTTTTTTAAAATGAAATGGAGCATAGGACAGGAGGGAGGGTGGCTGAAAACATTGATATACAAAGTCCCATTTAGCAGTTTATTGTTGTCGAAGGAAAAGACAAAAGGTCACTGTATTTGATGGCCTTTTTGTCCTCCGGTGGCTGACGTGGAGTATGCAATTAACTTGTCAATTTGGGCAGTGAATCAGTCATGCTCATCACTGCGTGGCTACATATCAGATATAAATGCAGATGAATCCCTGCCCTACTTTAACTCAGTCCTAACAGTTTTACAAGCACTTCACCAGTCTCTATTACAGAGTACTGAATGAGCGGTGTTTGTTTCTGGTAATACATGTCATGACTTTGTAAAATAAATTTTATATTTAAGATAATTTGATCATCTTTCTAAGGTTTGCTTGATAATAATCTACCATCGTAGCTTTTTTTTCCTGATAAAACAGATTTGTGTATCATAGTGGTGAAGAAGTAAATAGTCTTCAGCAATTAAAAAAAAATGTTTTAAGTGAAATTTGCAACAGCAAAGTAATCACAGTAATTTTGTTTTTGACCCACGAGTCAAATGACAATGAAGCACTTTGTCATTTCATTTACCTTTAAAAGAAAACATCTTTTATTTCTATCTTAAAACTATACATTCATTTCTGAGCTCTTTTATTTTTTTCCCACCAGACAACATTTGTTTACTAAGACTATTGTATTTATTTCAATTCAATCAATTCTGTTCAATTTATGTAAAAGGCATTATTACATGTTGTTTGAAGGTTAAAAATAAATAAACTTATTCTGTTAATACATGATAAATAATAACTAAGCTTTCTAGAGCAAGAAAAGTACCATGCTGATAACAAATTAGGAACAAAACTATCCTTGAAAAAACATATTCCAATGTTTTTAACGTGTGCAATCTTTGAAGATTATACACATTATGAATCTGCATTTTGTTTTTCAAATAACATTACATTACTTCTATTTTATATGATTAAGATTTTAGTCATTACAGTAACTGAAGTTTCTCAGCATTCCCCATTCTACTTTACTACTACTACTGTATAGATTTTTAAGATGCATTAATGGATTTTATTTTAGTGCCACGGAGTAGAAGGTTATTGATATGTGTGTTCAAACACACACAGGCTCCATCAATCTGATAGATTTTTAAAGTCACATGTTATGGAAAACATTTTCCTGGAAATAGCTGCCTGTAATTGGTTACGCAACATACATTCCTGGAAAGGAGCAGAACCAAATTAATCAAGAAGATGAGGATGAAAAAAGCTTCAAAATCAGAGTTTAAGCTCTTTTGTGAGGTCAGTTTACTGTAGAACAGCAGAGTCCAAAGTGTGGCCTGACGGCCATGACACAAATGTAACCCATCCATCACAGCCGATGGGTAGAGATGAAGACTTTCTATTTTTAATCAGGGCAAAATTATTACCAACATAATTTTCTTAGAATGGAAAATGTGAAGTTTTAATGACAAGTGGAATCAAATGTATCCAAAAACTTTTGCTAAAAAGCAGTTTAAAATCCCCAAATTTTATTTAACTTATTAAATTCAATTAAATATAGAAATATTTCTGAAGGAAAGTGACCCGAACCCTGCCCTTACATGGAGACTAAATTTCTTCAGTAAAAAGAAAATAGATGCATTTTATAGCAAACATGCAATATCCTTTTTTGGATTTACATCCCTTTACTGCAAAAAAAAAAAAGAAAAGGATGACTTTATTTGACTGATTTTAGTGTTATATCATTTTTTTTCTGACCCGTGTGTTCTTTTGACTTGACAATTTTGCTCCAGGTGACAAAACGTTTGGACAGCCCTGTTATAGACCGTGAAGAATGTTTTTTTTAATTATTATTATTATTATTTTAAATGTGCTAAGTTATTTTTTTTATTTATTTATTTTTTTTTGGATAGGGTTTAATGTTCACTTCTGATATTTTACTTTTTCATCACAGGAGCATCTCTTTTAAAATTGTTGGTTTGTTTCTAGACCTTTCATTGGATTTCAGGGACCTGTTTTGTGTTTTAGATAAGACTTAGAAAACTGTGTCAAGGCTTAAATTTAGCTGATTTTACAAACGCAAGACCAGCTGCTTTCCCATCATTGCAGGGTAAGCAGTCCCTTAATATTTCTAATGCACCTACAATCTACAATTGACTGTGGTGGAGTTGGTGTGAGGCATATAAGCCGACTTTGGAGTTGACTGGGTCCTCCTGCAGGCCTGGGACCACAAGAGCGCTTGAATCGACAAAGGGTAGGTTTGCAAATGAATGCTTTTTATCAATGCAATACTCATATTAACATGATGATTTCACATTCTGTTACCTTAGTCTAATATTTATGAACCTGCTCTAGGTGTGTCAAGACTTATGAGAACAACTATCCACAAGTACAGCTTTGTTTTCCTTCTTGGTGCACTGGAGCATGCTTTGTCTATTAAATATGCCAATTAATGTGCATATATTATCTCGGCGAACAAAACTTCTAGTGTATGTTTCCCTTAACATTTTTGAAATCATCCTATTTTCCTGTGGATGCTTGTGATCAAGCACTCTTAAATGCAATGAGCTAAGCTGGAAGTAGGCCACAAAAACAAAAACAAAAAATCTTAAGGCCTGGTTTGTTACACGATCGAAATTGAAAAGCCATGTATACAAAATGAAATAACTTTGCTGCTTACATATACATAGAAACAGAATTAGCATTCTTTCTGTTTTTGCTATGTTTGTCCACATTATGGTATGTCATTGTATCATTATGGGCAGCAGCACTGGATCCTGGCCATTAGTGCTGCAGCAAGAGGCACATATTAGACCTGCTGAATTTAGTGGCAGATGGCAAAACTGTGTGCTCTCCCAAGGGGTGGCAGCCAGCTGGCCTCTTTGCCTCTGTGACTAGGGTGAGCAATAAAGTTGCTACTTTATGTACATAGAAATGATTATATGGCAAAGTTTTGTTTTTTTTTTCTTTTTTTCCCCTGCTTCCTTCTGTGCACTTATTGCACAATGAGTCATGTCATAAATTTGCCAGATGGAACCTTGTTTTGTATAGTTTTCTATTGTACATTAATGTTGTTTAACATGTGGCATGTCTCAGTGATATGGGGAGGTCAAGTGCGTCAAGTGATTGGCATTTGAAAAATGTGCAGTGAAACCGCTGAGAAAAAACAAAAAAAAAACAAACATTGAACAATAAGAATTAGATTGACAAGTGGGAAAACCTGAAAAAAAAAAAAACATAAAAATTACTGTGTGATTCATCTGAATGCCTTTCCCTTCATATTGCTTGCTCTGAATAGGAGGCTGTGACTAAGCCAGCTGCAAAATATTTGTGTCCAGGCCTGTGAAGCACTATTTTTAAACTGTCTGTTGCTAAAGATTTAGACATTTTTTTATGAAATTCACTCTTACTGTGTCATTTAACGTTCGATAATGATTTTCATGATTTATTGACAAGCCTTGAACAAATAATAGAATTTGCTACATGTAAATTTTGGTTCACCATATCGTTTGGGTGAGTCATGTAGAACAAGGTTTTGAAGTATTTGCTAACTAACTAACTAACTAACTAACTAGGCAGTAGGTGGAAATTGAAGGCTATCCCAGCAGTCCAGGACAGATTAACAGTGCATGACATCAATGACAGAACTAATGGCAATTGGGTGACATGTTATATTTTATTTTATGTATATTCAGAATATCTGAGAACACAGATTTGTATTTTTCAGGAAGATTTCAATGGGGTTATATCATCATATTCCCTTAATAGATTTTTTTTTTCACCTGCCCTGTGACCAGAATCTCCACTGTGACCAAGTGCTTGACCCAAGCCATTCCACTATCGCTGTGGGTCTTGGCATAGGTCCAGATGACTTACTGTACAATGCAGAGGCGCCCTGTTATTGACTGTGGAAGTATGTCAGCTGGTAGCCCACTTGTGCCTGAACCTGGATTGAGATAGGCTTCTTTACAGTCTATGAAATAAACAAACAGCAGGCCGTTACTAGAAAGTTTACATGCTACATGTATTTGCAGCTGTAAATAACCGATTCTTCCATTCAGTGGATGAACATTCCCACCACAGAGGGCTGAGATATATTTATGGCATGATTTTGTGTGTCGCCACTCTGCTTCCTCAGCAGTCGGCTATGCGGTGTTTCTTCCATAGTGAGCCATTTATATTCTTTAATACATTATAGAAGGTCATGGTTTTCTCTATAAAAGAAAAAAAAACTGAAAGAAAAGAAAAAAACCTCGCATTGCAATGCATAAAGTCTAGAATAAAGATAGTTTTCTTGGAACAATAAAGGCTGCAAACTCATATGTCATCGCTGTCTAACCTGAGCTCACCCAACCTGAATGTTAATGTGTTGTGTGGAGAAACCAGATTACTGGAAGTAAACCTACACATTCAAAAGGGGAGAATAAGAAACTCCACATAGATGTCTAAGATTTAAATCAACACTTTCCATATTGAAGCAGCTAACAAACTTTTTATTACTTTTTATTAGATTAAGCAATAAATATTACCCTTTGCAATAAGATTTCCCACTGTCAAAAGACAGCGAAAAGTCCAATGATAGAGATCTTCTCTCAAGCAGGGCTTAGCCAGAAAGCAGTGGTGGTCTATTTGTGCCTGCTAAGCCTGGATGACTGGTTCATTCATACTGATTGTATTTGCTACTAAGTGCACATACAAAAGCTCTAAGTATTAACTATTATTGCATGACATGAATTACCAGAAATAATGGCTTTAAGTGCAGTGAAGTGTTTTATTTTAAGGGTCCATTAGAAGATAATTAAGAGTTGATGACCTGTAACATTAAAAACTGTAAAGAAAGTCAAAAAGCTTGACATAAAAATGAGCACTTTTTTCAAACTGAACTCCCAACTAAACATTTTTGCAAGTCTGTAAATGTGTGTGAAAATTAGATCACAAATTTGCTCTCATTTTGACACACTTCCTATATTCTCCTTATGGCATACATCTGTGAAATCACCACAGACTAATTATTTGTTCTTCAACTCACAATTTGTTTCCCCTAATATTCTTCTCAGCGGCAGGCAAAATAAGGCCAAAGGTATTCCCATTGATTAGTGTCTTGTGAACTTGGCACCTTTCTACAACAAGGTGAGCATGCCATCCCATTGAATAAATTAATTACCATTTGTCATTTGGGAACCATTTAAATTTGTAAAATTGTGCCTGGGCCAGGCGAGGTTAATTGGGCATTTAGCTCTCAGAGCTCCCCTCAGCACCCAGGAGGAGCTGGTTCCTAAAACAGAAACAGGCTCCTAATAGAGATGGCACAGTGACCCTAGCAATAGAAAACATGAAGTTTCACATCTGATCTTACCAGCCTGTTACTGATGAATGCTTATGAATCCATTTTCATAATCTCATTCCATCCTGCATTTCTTGCTAAGATGGAAGCGAGAAAGCTTGGAGACGCTACTGACTCGTGTTTTGAAACTGCGGTCATGTTCCGCGTGTTTGTCTCTGCCCTGACAGAGACAGATGGACTGGGAGCCACCATATTTACCAGAGGAAGCGGTTTATAGAATACTGTCAGGGGAGAGCGAGTAGTTTCTGAAATGCAGCTTTCAAGTCACAATCATCAATCTCTACACTGCTTGTCTGAATCAGGCAAGCTGGAGCGTTAGTTTATTTGTGATCTTTAAGAGAGGAGTTAGGCTATGCTATTCTGGGAGCTTTGAGACACAAAGACAAAAAGGCCCTAGAGTAACCTAATAACAACAAAAGGAAAAGTAAAACTAACAGAAATTAGTACGTAGGCAGTATGTCACATTCTGTCAATTACACAGTAAAAATAGGACAAAGAAATTGGTGGCACTGTGTTATTGAAAGGCCTTTAAACATTGTAAGAAAAAGTGATTTGAATACCATTTTATGTTAGACTCTTGCGCACATTTGCTGCACTTTTGAGTGAAATATCATTTAGAAATATCATAGAAATACGTTGAAGGCATAGAAATGGATACCTATTAGCTTCTTTGTTGTTGTACAAAGCAAAAAGTTAGGCTTGTCATAGGCTGTTGCTTAATAATGGCTGTAGTTGAACTGAGAAAATCAAACTTCAGTTTAATCTTTACACTAGAAAATAGAAAACATTTTTCAATTCACAATATATGGAAAATAACAATTAAAAAACAACTACTAAATTTGCCCCATTCCCTTTTTGACTTAATTGCAGTCATGAAACAGCTTGAGCATCAATTCATATCTTGTCCATATTCTAGACAGTGCTTGGGAAATCTTGAACTGGTGTACATTTTGACACATTACTACCACAAACTTGACTTGGATTTTTACATTAGACCATCGCAGACCAGCAAATAATTATTAATTGCAGAAAATAGGCCTGCATAACAACAGTTAATAAATGAACAAATAGTTCTTTGTCATGACCACACCGTCTGGTGTGGCACGCAATTAAATTACTATACATACATTACTATCTAATTAATACACAAATGCATTAT
>NW_006799945.1:6130412-6276451 GCF_000485575.1 Poecilia formosa
ATAGATAGATAGATAGATAGATAGATAGATAGATAGATAGATAGATAGATAGATATGTAGTGGTGTGTGTGAAATTTCTAAGGCTTTGGCCAAAGTAAGCGAGTATTGTGTTTCTTATTCCGAAGACCTACTTTGATATATCATTTCATCTTTTCCTTGTAAATTTGTGATCCGTTTTTCCACCTGAAGGCCACCATAAATAACTCCAGCTGAACAAAAGCACATCATGATTTCAAAACAAAACTCTTGTGTTCCTTGCGCATGAAACTGCATCAAGGTGTTTCAAGTCATTTTCCTCCGACTCTGAGCTCTCTGACAGCATTTTGCCGCTGAAATACTTTATTCTCTTATGTTTTTGTGTGTGACTTGTCACAATATTCACTCTGTAGAATACCCTTAACGTCAGCACTCATACGTTTCTGTCATCCACAGCTGTTAACAAGATTCAAGAATAACAACAGCCTTAAGGTGTTTACGGTGTAGTGTCTTCAATTATCAGGAGAGCTACCTGCCAGGTTGTGTCTAATTCCTTGCAAGGCGAGAGTGTACACTAACAAGTGTGTTTATTCCTGTCAGCTGTTTTTTCTGCCCAGAGGAAAGCACATACTTAGGCTCACCTGTTCTCCATTAATAGGCTTTATTTATCTGACATTAATTTAACTTAGACTGCCTTGTTCCCCACTTATCCGTTACTACACTTTTAGTCATTCAGTTTGTTTTTTTTTCCTTTAAGTGGAGACTTTGAGGTTTTGTGAACTTAATGGAATCAGTTTGCCATATTTATATATTTTTTCAGTGGGATACATACCTGTAATCTGTGTTAGAAACAGGAATTATGAAAAACCCACAATAGCCTGGAAAAAAAAAAACAGAAAAACAAAAAACACACATGCAAGCTTTATAAAGAAAACAAAAAATAAATAACACCAAGATGTTCAATTATACTCTAATTATAAAACCAAAGCTTAACCTTGTTGGAAGCAAAAACTCAAATGAATGAGAAAGGTATTGACAAATTATTTGGATTACTACAGGTGTATTACTGTCCTCCAAATACACTCGATTTATTTATTTTTGATTCTGCTCTACCTGGACTCACCCAATACACACCGCTTCCTTACTTTCACTGAGTGATGTAAGAGTTTGTAGAATTTTAATCACATCTGACACACAGTGCTGATGCAAGGACAGCACTTCATGAGTGCTGTCTTCTTGCAGTTTTCCTTAGGCAACAGTCTGTTTTTTTTTTGTGTGTGTGTGTGTGTGTGTCAATTGCTGTTTGGTAATTAACTGGCATCTAAGACTCTTGCTTGAGCTGATGTGGGAAGAGAGGTAGCAGGCTGTGTTGATTCAGATTAGACATTGCTGTGTACTCATTTTAGTAGTCAGTAAAAGTTTGCATTCGAAACTTGCTAAGACCATGTCTTATCGAAAAGTAGGGGATTAGTGTGAAAACTGCTTAATGACCATCATAAAGCCATTCAGGGCATGAGTCTTTGCATTCAGCTAATTCTGTTACTCCTACAGTCCTACGGAAGACTTCTCAGCATTTTTGCCAAGTGATACCAGCTGAAGTATGCTTTAAAGACATAGCTTGCAGTACATTGCACAAAATATATATTTTTGGTGAAGTACTAAATCACTTTAGTTCTTCAATTTCTATGGAGAAATTGAAAATAAGTTTTCATTTCTCTGCAGTGAATCACTTTTTGCAGGTGACACGTTACAGTGTTCCATTTTTTTTATTTTATTTTTTTGTAAAGTACTTGTGTTTTTTGCTGTTTTGACTGCTCCATGAATATGTAAACAATAGATGTGAAAGAAGCACACTGGGTGAATAAAAACTAAGAAAAAAAAAAGAAAACTACTGGACTGTGAGGAGAAAAGAGAAAATAGAAAAAGAAGACTGTAATAGTCCATTTTAAATTCTTTCTCTAGGCACTAGTTCAGCCCTCAAAACTAATCTCTATTATATATATTTTTTTCATTCCATAAAATAATCCCTTTATGGTTTAGAAAAGCTTAGAATTATCTCCGCACCTTTGATGCATTTTGCTAAGGACTGTATTATCTAAAATAGTCCCATGTTTCCCCTCTGCTGGATGTATCTTGTCTTTTTTTTTACAAGCCGTCTGTGAATAAAACCGGTCTGTTGCTCCGAGGGAGGGAGAAAATAACCCTTATGACATTTCCCAATTTGCAAATCCTGGCACTATCTCCTCAACCATTCTTCTGGAGTTTTGAGGCTTTGACAAGGTTTCTATGACTGTGTGCAAAAACTGCTGATCTGTTCATATTCAGACTATTTTTGGGTTGGTTTCACAATAACTATTTGACTCATGGGCTTAAAGTTAGATTCTCCAGTCTACAGTTGAAACCAGGTGTTTGCATATAATGTATAAGAAGATCCATTTTGTCATTAACATTAAATCAGACTTATTTTGCCCTACTTTAGGTCAGCTCAGTTTGTTAAAATCATAAACTGAACTGTGAAAATGAAAGCATTGGCAAAATTGGGAAACATTTGTGTTGAATATAATCAACAAAATAAGACACAGCTTTGGTAGCAAACTGCCTTCTGATATATATTTTTTTCTCTTGCTCTTGCACAGAATAAAGTGAAGCGACCTTATCCCTATCCTTATCAAAATTCTTACTAAATAGCCAATTAAATTCAAATATCCAGTTCCTCTAAGTTCAAGCTCTGACAAATATCAATTCAGCCAATAGATACAAGGTATTTATTAGATCGTTCCCCAGAAAACTGAGAGAAGACCTGGAACCAGAAGGTCTGCTGACCACAGAGTGCATGCATAACCTTGGTTTCATCTTCTTTACTGTCTCTAATCCTACTTTATCCTTTACATGGATTTTGGGGAAAGCTGGTAATTATCCCAACAATAATTGACCAAGAGATGAGGTACACGCTGGACAATTTATAGATCTTCATGCTGATTCTGTTTATTGGAAGAAAGGAAAAAAGAAAAAAAAAACTTTCCACTTTTTCATACAGATAGGTAAGAGAGTGTGCTTCAAGATTAATGTAACTTTTATGACTGTTGCAAGCTGCCCGCTGTATGAAGAATTCATCCCCTTGGACGGGCAGATCAGAGGGATGTACCACCTTGTTATATAAGAAACAAAGCATCAAACTAGCTGTGTTGCTTTACCAAACAGTTTGTGTAAAGGTCAGTTTCCTGATTCAATTTGTGCCTAATACAGATGGATGGACACAAACTGCTTTTAGATTACACCCTCAAGACATTTGGCTAGTAACATAGTTTAAATAGAATATGTGTATTTATGAAGAACAAGGACCAATAGATGCCATTCATCTTTGTCCAAATCAAACATACAATTTGTTGGCCTTCCTTTCTAATTATCTAATTCAACAATCTAGTTCACTCACCATATCTTTAAGATTAAATGTTTTCCAAATTTAAAAATGCAACAGTCCTTCCAATGTTCTTATTATTTTTTTTCTTTTCAAGGCTGAAAAAAGCTCAAACTTACACAGCAATTTGAGCAGTACTTTTAACGTGACTCCTTTCATTTCACAATATGTTGTATGCCTTTTATATACGACACAAATTGAGCATTAATTGATTACCTACATAAAACCAACAGTGAGGCTGTTTCAGTAGGAAAGTCTAACTCCGTCTTGTCTCAACAAGCTAGATCAGGGGTCAGCACACGTTAGAACTGTTTCTGTCTTGTCTTGCTAAATGCAATTTGTTCTGAGTCACAAAGTTACACCATCCTTTGAAAAAGTTTATTCATTCAATAGAAAAGTCACTCGTTCTATAAAGATGAAAAATCGGGTCGAACGATGAAGACAGCAATTAGAACATGGTCGTCAATGGGGCCTTGCAGACCACCAGCACTTCCCAGTGACTGTTCCATGTTTGCCCGTTTAGAGCATTTTGACCTACCTTAAGAATTGTATGGTACTGTGCACTTTAAATGTGTTTAGAGCAAAAGATTAGCGATAAGTAGCTTAGTTGTTTTTGAGCAGGATCTGTATGATGGGGTTAGGGCCGGTAGCAATAGCAAGAGCAAGGCAGTTTTCAGTCTAAATCCGTGTACATCTGCGCCCTTCTGTGCAGTTTGCAAATTCTTTCTTTGCATACAGTGCTGTGTTCATTTAGACTTCATCCTCAAACAAATATTGGCTTGTAAATATAAAAATACAGGTTTTAGATGATGGTTTAATTATTAACCAAGTCAATCCGGCACTGTGTTAAAAACTAACCAAGTCAACCCAAGTCTATGTTGACCTCATCACTAGTCATGCCACCCTTTGCAAAAGTGATTGCAATCAAATCTTTGCAAAAACGGTCAATAAGTTTTTCCATCAATTTAGAGGAATTATGGCCCATTCATTTTTGTAGAATTGGTTTAAACCGTTAATGACCTATTCAATGCACATTTCACACGGTCTATAGAAAGATTTTGACAAAGTCACTCCAAAATCTTCAAATTATTGAGCTTGAGCAATTCAGATGCATTTGCTGGCATGCTTTGGATCGTTGTCCAGCAGCATAACTCAAGTGCATCTTATCTTTTGGCCAGGAACTGATGGTTAGAAATTCTCGTTCAAGATTTGATGCCATTAAAGTGTCACCTCAAAATTTTGTGAAACATTTCAATGAGAAATTAGATACATGTTATTGATTACTCAATCATATCAACACTCAGTCAGATTATTGAGCTCCCCTTCACCAGTAAAAGAAGTGATTCAATGAACATATTACACAAAAAGTCATCTGCCAAGATAAGAAGCTCTTTAAGCATCAATGCAACAGTGCAAGAAAATGACACCACCTAGTGCTCTGATGTGTGTCTACTTAAATGTGTTTCTGTCAGTTTATTGTCTGCAATCTTAAACACAAGACAATACAACTAAATCCGTTTTAATGACCCATTAAAACACACTTTGCAACATGTGTAAAGTTAAAGCATTTCCAAGGAAATGCCTAAAATCATACATTGAAGAGCAGTTTACTTGTTCCAAAATTTCAGACTAATCGGCGTAGTTTGATAGCACTTATGGGATGATCATAACTTGCCTTTACATGGGGTACTGCGGTGCAGTATGAATAATAAAGTAATAGACAGATGGAATTGTATTGACATAAATTTATGCAATAGTTTTGGGGCCATTGGAAAAACTAAATCTGACTTTAATTGCATAAAGTCAGTCTCAATATTCTGACCATAATTCTAGATGCCATCATCTCCAATAATGACAGATGTGTGAGTTATGGAGAAGAAGAACTAACCTTTTTGGAGAAACATGTCAGATTGAAGAGATTATTTTTAACTTGACAAATTAAACAAAAACATAAAGTAAAAGCATGTTAATTATTCAACAGAAGAAAACGTTGTGGTCAGAGAATGGATTTTGCTCTTACTGACCTTGCCGCCACAATAATAGTAGGTGATTTTTTTATTTTATTTTTTAAATAAATGTCTTAAATGTATAATACCTTATGTACTAAACGCCAGTAGATTCTACAAAAGGAAACTGTACAAACAAGCCTTTCACTTCTTATTAAATATAACATTTTAATGAGAAATAGATTATTATATGAAACATTCATTTAAAATTAGCTGATATAATAATCCCAACAAAAAGGCAAAATAATTACATAGGCAAGTTATTAGGTGTAAAAATGCTCAGACATAATCATGGATACATGTACAATAAGCAACACTGTGGTAGCAAAATGCCATACAAGTAAATGTGCTTGTCTTATGGACCTTGCAAGTGGCTTAAACTAAATTGCAGTATACAGTTTGTTTATCATACAAAACAGTCATAGATGGTCATGAGTCTAATCAGGTATATAAGACATGGCTGCCCTGTATTTTGTGCTAATGTACTTGGAGGGCATTTTTTTGAAATAATCTTTGTATTTCCTTTTAGTATTGATAATTCATCATAGTGTTACTGTAACACAGCGTCGTTACTGTGATAGAGATCCTATTTACACATACATTGTACAACAGGGGACAAAAATATGAACCATCCCTTTGAAATATCTGTTGGCTTGGTCTTGTAATCAATCCACCGCCACCTCATGCACAAGCCTCCTCTTAAGGTTTAGTCTTCTGGAGAAGTTGAAACCAATATATTTGACCTACATTTATGGTCCTAATAATGAAACTAAATTATTCTCATTCTTTTTTTTTTTTTTTTAAATGTATGTTTTTCAACTCTAACCATATTAAAGGGATCGATAACAGGCACTTAATAATAATAACAAAAAATAAATAAATAAATAATAATAATAATTTTGTAACAGTTTATTTGGATAGTCCAATACTGAATACTTGATAAATGCGGGATGCATTTTCGTGGCCAATTAGTCTGCTTGTTTTACTTTTTACTGTGTCTCAGTGTTGATACTTCTGTGTAAATGGATCATCTTTACCTTTTCATTGATTTATACAGTGAGTGCAATTTCACAATTTAGCTTTTTGTTTTTTCTTTTGTTTTTTACGTCAGGATTAGTAGGTTTTAAAGCCAGGGGCGCGGAGGAAGTGAAATGCAATGTTCGACCATGATTGCCGCACTGGTTACAGCATTTTGCAGAGATGTTGAGCCTTTGAACATACATCTACAGTAAAACTACAATGGAGACAATAGCTTAACATGCATAAGCACCAAGTAATACCACAACACATGTACTTTCAATGTATGGCATTGTAGCAGCATTGTTATGGTTGTTTCTTTACATAACCAAGTAACCGACAATCAGTGGTGATTATACTAAGCTATTTATGCTCCAGGGAGTTTATTCAAGAGATGCCGCAAACCTTCTTTTTGTGTGTGTGTGTGTGTGTGTGTGTGTGTATGTGTAAAGTCACTAATGCGCTCAAGAAAGCAGGTGTAACATGAAAATATATCAACTGAGACACAGCGTTTCTTTTCCACTGGCTTGCAAAAAAATGAGAAAGACTGGCAGTGTCCAAAAAGGAGCCAATAATAAGCTAAACATTTTTAGAACTAAGAAGTATTGTCTTAAACTTTAGCTAATAGCTTTCTGAATGAGATAATCCAGGTTACTGATTGCTAATATGAAGGAACAAATCCTTACTATCATCTTTTCAAGAAAATTAATCATGTTGAGATTTGTTGCCAAACAATTACCAAGCAATTCTTGATCTAAAGTAGTAAAAGGGCTTAAAGACAGACAGACAGCAGGGAAAACAAAAACCAAAGACTATTGAATAAATAACGGAAAAAAAAGTGAAATTATGATGACACCAAACCACAAATGACTGCATTACATTAATTCTGGAAGCTCGGCCAGATAGATCAAGAAAAAGCTGGCTTTGTGTTGCTGAATGCATTGAAATCGACTGAAATTGGAGCTCCCAAAACCAATTTTATTAAATGCTTTTGTGATTCCAATTTCATTGTTGCTTGCGTCAAGTCCTTCACAACACAGGATGATTTGCACATCTATGTCTTGAAATGTTTCCTCCAAATTTGTCTCACAACAATAACAGCAGTTATTGGTAAAGAACACAAGAAAATACAGCACAAAAAGTACACATCATGATATTAACAGACATTAAATTAACGACACAACAAAAAAATATATCAAAAAAAAAGAAATGATTTCTTTTTTTTAAAATATATGAGTAGTTTTTTTTTTGTTTGTTTTTTTTTTTTAAAGCTGATACATTTTACTCCATAAGCTAATTTGTGTTTCAGGGGACAGCAATATATAATATATTTTTTTATGTGACACTTTGTAAAAGAAAATATTGGATTTGCACAACAAACCATGTTTGTTTTTGCAGTGAACATTTAGTGAATGAGTCCACTTGCAGATATCAATCACATCGTTGTGTTTCAGTATTGGATTACCAAAATAAAATGTGACAATCAAATACATAGGTAGTGTTTTATGTTTAAGACTGAGTGTGTTGAACACAGTTGCAGTTCTTTTTATACCTCCAGCAACATGCAGAAAATGTCAAACTTCTTAGCTCAAAACAAAAAAAAAAAAGAGAGAAAGTTTTACATGTGGTCATAAAAAGCTTACGGAGTAACACTTTCAAAAGGTATTATAAGCTTTAATATAAGATTTTCTTCTTTTTTTCCTGCAGCACAAAATACAAGTTCAATGGCTTTAACGACACAATTTCACTCAACATGTTATGTCTCCACTCGTCATTTTCATTTTTGCTGTGCTCTTGTCTGAAATCTTCTGAGAGAGTTGAACAAAGACATATAAATGGAACAGGTACAGGGTGAACTTCATGACTTACTGTATGTCTACCTCAGGGAAGTGTATGGCTTTAGGTTGTCTTGCAAATGTGGCTGAATGATGAATGTTTACATTTTGCTCTCAGTGCTGAAAAGCTCCACAGATCAGCAGTCACAACATGTACATTTTGCAAAGCTGTACAAAATAGCATTGATTGTTATAATCTTCAGACCACAATATTGCATTCACGCACCAGGAGGTATACTGCCTTGTGAAAAAAAAATAAAAAAATAAAAAAAATAAAACCCAACAAAAAAACACACAGCTGGAATTTCATACACGGTGGGGGAGAAAAGCGCTCAAAATGCAAGATTCAGCAGAGACTTGGGTCAGTCTCAAGTGACACATTCAATTAAACAGCGTTAAGCATTAAGCCCCCCCCAAAAAAAATAAAATAAAAGAGGTTTACAGACACACTCGCACACATTCACCCACACATATGTATATATAAACAGCTGGCTTTTGTTTTCAACATGACTATCCATTACTGCCCTGCTGTGTGCCTCGTGTATCAGAACAATGACAGTGTTAAATACCTTTCTAAAAGCAATGCAGATTCACTGTGGGTTCTGAAACGTAAGAAATGTGATGACTACTTACTCGCTAGAGCTTTAAATTCCTTACAATGTATAAACATTTTAATACTAAACTGTCTGTTATGTTTGAAATACTTTGCCCAGTAGGTGAAATAAACTGAAATCTGGTCTGCCATTGTGTTTTCTGTACCTTTAAAAATGTCATCTTTTTTTTTCCTCAAGAAAGAATGGCAGTATCAGATGCAACCTTTGATCCCTTATGTTATAATCAAGGCCTCCTTTTCATCCAGTACATATATATACTTGTTTTTTTTTTCTCCACTTTCTCTTTTTAAGGTTCTTTAAGGGAATTACAGACATGCTGGGACAAATATGATACAGTCCATACAGTGTTTCCATTGATCTTTTTTCATTTTTTTTTTTTTTTTATCTGCCAGAAAAGCTTTTCATCACTGCCTCTTTCACTTTTTTTAAGAATTATACTTACAAAGTTAATATTACATCAAAAGGCAGAAAAGGTCAAAAAAGAAAAGAGAAAAAAATAAGACTAACATCTCCTTGTAGTTAATTAGTTGGGTGTTTCTCTGTTGCTTACCGTCCTTAACATTAATGTTTTTACTCAACAAAGTTTTGCAGTCAGGTGGTCTGATTGTTTGAGTATTTCTGTGCTGTACATGTCCAAGGCATGGTTCACTCGAATCATCTCGCTGTTGTTGAGCTTCAGCCTATGCTTCAGCATACAAGAGAAAAGGTCCAGCTGTGGTTTGCCGGGTGCAGAAGGGGGGGCTAGGCGGTTAATCCGATCCCTAATGTCCAGCAGCAGTAGCATCACAGATGAGGACGAGTAGAACTGAGTTCCTTGTGTATATGACTGGTTAACCTGCTGCACGGCGCTACGCAGCAGGTCGGCGTTAAACCGCAGGCTGTAACCAAACACCTGGATATCGGAGATCTTTATGTAGATCTGCCGCTTGTTGGGGTCCGCGAGATCCACCGGACCCTGTCCCGTGTCGTTACGGAGGCCAGTCGGAACCTTAGCACGGCTGCGCAGGTAAATGTGCACAGTCTCAAAGAAGGTCTTCCACCTGTTACCCAGCAGGAGGGTCCAGTTGAAGCACTGCGAGTTCTGCAGTCGCACCTTTTCCCACCGTGGGTAACCGTGTTCACCAAAGGGCATGCTCCAGCCTTCTGAGTGGCTGCCACTGAATGGGTTAACATAAACAAAGAACATGGGATCAATGCTGCTGTTTCGCATCTGACAGATCTTCATTGACAAACCGATGATCATGTGGAGGTAGTCCATCCGATTTTTGTTACTTTTCAGAGTCAGGGACATACGCTTGCGCCATCGCGGGTCGAAGAATGTCTCCAGCCGGATTTCATTGCTGATGAAAGTGGTGTGTATGTACAACCGTGAATCCATTTTCTGCAGCAAGTATTTCAGCTCCAGGTCCTGAAAGTCCAGATCGGTTTCAAAACTGATGAACTGCTCGCTGCGTTCTGAGTCCACATTCTGCGGCTCGCAGCGGCCGCGGTACAGCTTGTAGCCTTTGTTGCAGGAGCCACATTGTGAGATGTTGGCCAGGCTGCACATGGCACAGCTGTTGTTGCCGCCTATGACACACGGGATGGGTCGCTGACACAAAGTTGCACCTGTGTGGCACACACATGCCTTTTGGCTCTCCAGGAAGGTCCCCCAGAACCCGTTCTCATTGCAGTACAGGAAGGACTGAACCCTGTTGAGCCACTGCATCACAGATCTGGAGTGAGAGAAGGAAAAGAAAAAGAACAAAACCATGAGCAGCGAGTAGAATTTTGATTAGGTCAGATATGCGTGTCTTTTTTTTGGTTGTTTTGTTTTTATGAAACGGCTGCTCTCTATATAAAACACTCAGCATAAAGTTTGGAAGAAAAAAATATGATGTCCCTCAAGGGAAAAGAATTGCATTATGATAGGAAGCATTAATTGCTATTCTTATCTAGTGTATTCTTTCCCTCAAGGCATCTAGCCTTGTCATCTTGACAGTGCTGTAGCTTCTTTTCTGACTAGAGGAGGTGACTTCTGATTTCTCAGAGAAGCTGGCAAGTGAAGGTTAGTTTATATATTATTGAAGTTTTGTATAATAACTCTGACGTTTGACACTGCATTCTGAGCAGGGCAAGTAAAAGCAAAGTCTAAAATATAGCTTCATTTAAAAGTACACAGAACCACATATTGCTTTTTGGCGTTTTTTGATCAAACTGAAAGGCAAATGAAAATCCTTCCTCTGGTTCTTATTTTCTTACTGCAGACTGAGAAATGGACAAGTGTTAGGTATTATGTTTTCTTCAAGGCAATCAGAAAAACTTTTATAGATGTTAATTATAAAAATGCATTATTTTTTCAAAAGTGTTCAAAATGTGCTTTAATTTCTTGAACATCTCTTGTCAAGTGAAATACACTGACAACAATGGTTGTTTTTATCAAAAAGAAAAGAACTTAATGAAATTCGAAGACAAATTAATTATTGATCTCCAGCAATGTCAACATATTCAACATGTTCTTGATGTTGGCATGATCTATTTAGATTTATTTCTTTTAGAGTTCAAACACTGGAAAAAATAATGACTTCCAGTTAGGATTGTGTTTTTTTTTTTTTTAAACTTAAAAAAGCTTTGGGATAATTCTTCATTAGTTTCTTGGTGTCTGGGCCGTACCACTGGCGAGCTGTTAGCTCACCTTTGTTTACCGTCATTTCCTTCACATAGGATCAGAGATACAATTCAATCTTTAATCAGTTCTGTCCTTTTGCTTGTGTTTCTCTATATGAGTATCTATTTTTCTAAAGGCATTAACACTTTTGGCAAACCTTGTCTTACAGCTTTTTCTTCTGTCAATAAAATGTCAACTTATAAATGTTCTGTTCTTTGCCAAGTTCTACAATTGATTAAGCCTACATCCAAGTGTATAAATCACACACCACGGACTATTATGTCAACAATATTTATACTCACACTCAGCTCAAATGTACGTATTATTTAAGATACATTAAAGCATGAAAATGTAGCAGGGTGTATAGCAGCCAATAATGTAATAGTGGCTGATAATGTGATGCATGCCAGGAGAATAATTCTTTTATAGTAACAAAGCTAATTAAACAACAATGCATCAGAGATATTATTATGTGGCAATAAGAAAGTCACATTTTATCCATCATGTTATATGGTAATACATTGTTCACTAGTAAATACATTACTGGTATAGAAATAAAAATATTAAACCATCACCAATAATGACACACCTCAGAAACAGGACTACATAACTTGGAAATAGAAGATTTTTAGCTTTTTTTTGTTTTTTATTTATTTATTTTTAAATCAAATATGGGTATCTTAATCTTCCTGTCAATCCATCAAGGGTGAGTGCTGACATAAGAAGTTATTCAACAGAATCTTTATTTTAAATATTGGGGCTTTGGGAGATATGCTAGTCAGTAATTTCACCTATGGAAAATATAGTTAATACATTATTTTTATGCCACACCATTATTATAATAACCCAGCCAATGGTTATTATATAATCTTTAGGCTTTACTTTATGACATTAATGGTATGTTATTATTTTATTACCTTTATTACGTGCAAAATGATTGTTAATGGCCAGTGTTTAAGCAAGCAAATAATAATAATAATAATAATAATAATAATAATAATAATAATAAACTAATGGTTTGAGCAAAAATTGTTAGACTGACAGGACAGAAATCTTGTTTGACACAAACCTTTCTGTGTCCATTTTTGTAGTGGATGTTTTGATTGATGCTAAGTTGTTATAAAGAGTGAAAAGTGATCTGATGAAAAAGAAATGCAATCAAAAAAAAAATCTTTGCTATTCCTTTTGGCCCTACGACAAACCGAAATACTATAAGTATATCTATGAGCTCAGAAAGAGTGTTAATGAGGACACGGCAGCTGTTATCAATCTGTCATTCTGATTGGATTAGAACAGAACGTTTGCTTTAAAAGGGAATGGTGCTTGACATCCTCCCTCTCGTCTTAATCATGGCTGACTTTCAGAAAACACATGCTAACAGCATTGGCTTGCTTTAATAGGGACTTCACGAGTCAAATTATTCAATTATTGAATCACCAAGAACTTCAAGGAGAAAGTTTAGAGCTGCAGTATGTGAGTTTTATAAACACGTCTTTAAATATCTGTTAAAACTATCACTATTTACTGACAGCATGATATGAGACAGATGATCTGTGATAAAAAATAAAAAAAAAATCAAGTTCCTCTGCCTCCTCCATGTGATCCTACAGCCATCTGCAAAAATACACCGCTTGGTCAGAAACAACCAATCAGAGCCAGCAGGAAGGTCTTAGCACTATCGTCTTGCAGTCTCAAAGCTATTGGTTTGATTCCTCCTGCCACATGTCGATGTGCCCCTTGGCAGATAGGAAGGAAACTTGGGGTTGCCTATTGATCTCCAAATGAGTGTATGAATCCATGCACATTTGACAGATCGATTGGTTGAATGTGGCTCTATGAGTGAATAGCATTTCTAGACATAAAAATGCTCTTTCCTATGATTGGAATTTCTAGAAATCCTTTTCTTTGATTAGAAAAGCATTTTCAGTGAGTCATGTGACATACCAAAAATAAAGCATCCAGAGATCATCCATTTGTTAGGTACCTTTCATCCAAAAGAATGGCTCTTTTCTAATTCTTCCCCAAAACACTGTCATGAATAAGTGGGCATGAAAACAAAATGATAAATGGCTCTATAGTGATAATAAGAGAAGGTATCTTACATTCATTTAATTAAAAAAAATGCAATTTATCCAAGATATGTTTACTGAAAACCTACCTACAAAGGACTTATGATATGTGCCATGTTAAGTGGAATTTATGACTCTTTTGTTGTATGGAGACTGAGGTATTAAAACGGGTTTGACCCTGGACATGAATAATTAAACCGAGCATATAAACTGGATGCAAATGACTTGGCTCGGAATGATGCAACTCCATATATGTCACTATTAATCATTTACATGAAGATTCCTACGTTCGTTGTACCTGAAGCAAGCTACTAATAAAGAAAATGCACTAGTAAATCTATTTAGGGGTTCCACTGTGAGCGATCACAACAAGAATTTATGATGGTTGTAATGAATGGAAACACAGACCAGAGCAATGGTAAACTGTCTATGTGTAGTTTTTTTATTATAGCTACCTAATAATACTCTACCTTCCTTACATCAAGTGAAATATTTACTTACTGGCTGTAACTTTCTACAAGTGGGACAGCAAATAGTCAAAATTCTAAGCTGTAATTTTGGATTAGTTTGCTCTGTATCATTGTGCCTAAATAAGTACAACAACAAAGTTCCTCTTTTATTATCATGAATCCATTTTGTAATTAAACTAAGAGCTGCGAGGGACCCAATTTATCTTTTGGCCCATTAGTAAGAATACATGTCTGTGCAAGAAAATTAAATAAAACCTGCTTCTTTGAAGTTTCATTAAGACCAACAACATATTACAGTACTTCTATTTTTAACTAAAGTATGAATATGCTGTTAATTTGCTCAATATGCAATGCCCCAAGCACTGAAACACCATTAAGTATGTTCCCTAGGCAACACGGCATAACAGCAGCTTTTACTTTTCCGTTTCCTCATCTAATTTTCTTCTGCAGAACATTGCAGCACTTACACAAATGCAACCCAAGACTGTCTAAAAAGCATTGGGTTCTTATGTCTTTTGTGTATGACATACTTATATTTGCCACCAAGACAATGACATTGACGTTCTCTTCTTATCTCAGTAGCATCAAGCCATTAGCACTTTGGTGGGTTTAAGTGTGTTGTCATGTGCATTTTTAAAATTTCAATATGTACAGTAGAAGTGCTGTAGATGTTAATGGGAATGAAAATGAGGTCAAATGTATAACTGTCAATTTTACATGCATGGTTCCCATGAGGACGTCCACGATTCCTAGCTTATTTATTAGACAGGTATTGTTCCAGAGACTGTCTTGTAGGTGATGTAATCAAAAGCCTCTCTGAAGTGTCTTTATTTAAAGGTTGGAAAGTCTTACAGTAGGAATGCAGGATATCTCAAATCCTCAATTAACATAACATCACAGTACATATTCAAGTAAAGTTTTAAATTGTAGTATGTCAAGGATTTCATTGCTGTCCTTTTTAAGGGTCAGATGTAAAAATGGGAAGATTTCAAATTACTTCTTTGCTGGGGTATGTAGCTAATGTGTATCAGGTCAGCTGTCTTACTAAAGACTATTTATTATTTATTTTGATCATGTTCTTCAATGTTAGAGGTTCATATTCATTTTCTTGATATTTGTGTGTTCCCACAAACTTCTAACAATAGTTTGCTGACACTTTTGGTATGTCTCCTGGCAGATCTGTTGTAACAGAGGCAGGTTTGTAGGTCTTCATATGCACACTCATCTCTGCCCACAGATTTTGAATGAGACTGAGATTTGGGCTTTATAATGGTAATAGCTAAGAAAACTTTCCACTTGTTGATATCTCATGATCCTGCCGCCTTCTGTGCTTCACAGCTGGATGGTGTTCCAAGGTTTGTAAGTTTTTCCCTTTTTCCTTCAAATGTAATGATTGCCTTTATGGACAAAAACATCAGGCCACAAGACATGTTTACAGAAACTACTTTTTCTTTTTTTTCTTTTTTTTTTGCATTTGTCAACTGTAATTCTGTCTCTATTATGTTCAATGATGGAGAAAATACTTATTTCCTTTTGAGTGTCTGTCATGGCTACTCATAATTAGCTCCAAAAAAAAAAAAAAAGAAAAGAATGTCAGAGTAGTTTCTGAGGAGGAGGTTCTCGACACACTTAAAATAAAAAGCACTAGCAGAGAGGTTTCTGGTTCAACTTATAAAAGTAACAGAAATATTCTCCAGGCTGACTTCATACAAAACTCAAATATAAACGTCATTTTGTGATACAAAAATTGTTGCAGTCGTCACTCACTGCAAAACAATCAGACCAAGCACAGCAGCTGTCTTTTCTTCTTAATCGCAGCAGGAGGTTGACCTGACTGGGAAGAGGCCCTAAGCAAAAAATAAATAAATACATAATAGCTCATCTACCATCTGTAATCATTAGCATCATTTTGGATCAATAATAACATCATTTAGCAAATAAGTAAGTTGTTAAATACTTAATAGGCTCCAACAGTGGCCTTCAGGTTTTTCTGTGTGTCTGGAAGGACCATTTCTGGTTTTAAGTGTTTTGCAACTTCATAGTGATTTTCTTTGGGATTGGTGTGCATTTAGTTCTATCCATCTTCTCTTCAACTCTGATCGTCTTGCACAAAAACATTCCTAAAGAATCCTATGGTCATCCTAAATATGTATTTCAACAATAATCCGTGCCACTCTCCTATTGTATAGGGATAATATTTGTCTTGTTAACAGGCTCCCTCACCTGAGCTTTGGAGCTTAGCTCCTCCTCCAGAGATACTTTGTCATTATCCTATCACGTCACATTGATTTGCTGTTCTGTGTTGCTCTGCCACATAAAGATAGACTAAAAATTATGGTTGCAACATGAAAATATAAAACAAAAGTCTAAAGGGTAAACATACCTTTACAAGACACTATGTGGGCTGATATGTACTGAATAAGCTTTGCTTACAATTACCTGTTACAGGCCGCAGAGGTAAGGCATGAGACTTGGAGCCTTTATTGGTAACAGAAGAGCACTTTATTTCAGTAAGAGAAGGGTAACGATGAGAGCTGATGTTTAATGATTTATGGCATGACTGACTGCCAAGCTAAACTCACAGCAGGTGAAAAAGCTTTTACACAGCTTTCTAGCATTGCATCTTTGAAACAGTCATAAAGGATCAAACACCTCTGTTCCAAAATGAACAATGAAAAATGAACATGGGGAGTTTGAGTTTGAGGGGAAATTGCATTGTGCACAACAACCGCAACTCCCCTGCAGAACATATATGAGACCTAAAATATACATGATGAAATCAAATAAATCCACCATCTGATGCAAAGCTGTTTCACACAGGCAAACAAATAAACAAGCTGCTCTTATTTCCTGTGCCATCAGGCACTCTCGATGTTTACTCCACGGAAGAGGAAGCACATACTGCAGTTCTTTGATAACACTTCAGAACAGACCCCATGCCAACTCTCACACAAATGTGGGTGTGATCCTTTCTGTCAGGGACAGAAGACAATGGCTGATTTTCAGGCCACTTAAATCAATATTTTACATATTCTTTCCCCATTTTTATGGTGACATAACTAATGCTGGACAGTTTTTTTTGCTGGCATTTCATCTGGCACTCCCCATTTTGTGTTTTTCCTTTTTTTTTTGAGTTGTGTTTTTTGATTTGTGAGAGCAGATTGGGGAAATTCCTGAAAGTTCCTGCAGCGTTGACACTGTGGCACATCAGCAGCAAGGCTCTTAAGCTGCAACTGCAGTACGTGGTGACAGATGTGTGCAATGACCTAACAAGAAAACTCCCACAGCTACATTTTCTTTTAAGACTGCTAAGTGAAATAACAAGAGTAAGCTACAGCGTTTTGTGCATGTGCAAGCCTCAGCACTAAATAGATTTGATATAAAGTAAAAGCACAGCACTGAAGAAAAATGTAATAGAAATTGCATATTTGATTACCGTCCTATATCGAGATACAAAAAATAAGTATCTCCAGCAATATTATTTTCTTTAAAAAAACAAAAAAATAAACAAACAACATAAACACCAAGTCTTTGGTTTAGTAAATCCCCATGGATATTATTTTTGCTCACCTCTCTCTTGGCATTTGGTGGCTGGGATTGTGAAGACAGCGGATGCTGAGGCTGAATAGCTTGCGGGCGGTGCGCTGGATTTTGAGCCGCTGGATCTCCAGGGAACTCTGAAGGAGTCTGTAACGGGCCTGCAGGTCCCAGTCGCTGCCCCACAAAAGATGCACACTGCTGATGGGCAAAAAATGAGTGGACGGGAGTCTCTTCAGGAATGACTTGAACTCATCTAGAGGACAGTGGAGGGACAAGATGGGACAAAACAAAACGTAACACAGGATAAAGACTGAAATTCAACAGAAGTAATTTGCAGCCAGACGAAGACAAATTTACTGACACAAAACATTTAACTATGACTATTCCTCATTACACAGTCTCTTACAGACAGGCCAGAGTCCTGAGTCCTCTCTTTTGCACTTTATTCTGTAGTATAACCCTAACATATTAAGCTTTAGGGACTGAGATGACATAGAATGAATTTATTGAACAGTTTTATTGTTGATTTAGCAGAATATTTTTAATATTTACACCTCAAATCTTTTTTATCTTACTGGTAGAGTTCACCAGACTATTATTTAATATGTCCTAGTATTTCATGATGACATGTACTCCCCATGGAGGAGAAACAAGGCCACAGTATTATGAACGCTTCACCAAACTGAACAGTGGGATAAGCTGTTTTGTTTTCAGATGGTCATTCTTTGTTTCATATCAAACCCACTTTAAGTGGAAAGCTCAATTTTAGTCTCACCTAACCAAAGCACTCAATCCAAGCAGAATTCATAAAACTCCACATATCCGTTTGTGATGGTAGGGCAGACTATGCTTTTGTTTTTTGTTTTTTTGTAGCATATTGTATGGTATATAGACAGCATTCAGTTGCTGTCGTGAAGACTTGGTAAACTCAAGGGTATAAATGCAGTTTAAAAAATGAATTAAAGGAGAAATGTGACTGAGTTATTTTTCACTGTATAAAAGTAGTAAAAAAAATACGATCCACATTTGAAGATCATTGTTTTCCTATTCTTTAAAAGTTGCCAATGATGTTTTCCTCTGCATCTTTGGTTTGAAAATTTAAGGCTGATTCTGTTGTTCAAGTGCAGAAAATAAGACTCTGGAAGTGGTAATCATCCTGTCCTCTCAGCTCCTGGGTACCTAGATTACTGCCCCCACATTTTCTTCAGCCAGTCTTAGTGATTGTCCAAGTGGCTATCACACAGCCTAGGATAAAATTTTCTTGTTTCTTCTTGAGACCACTGTTTTGTTTTGTTTTTGTTGATTTCTTAGCAACAATCGATTTAAGATGTTTCTTAAAATTTAACTAAAATTATTTTATGCCTGTTCGCATTGTGATATACTAAAGTTAAATGATTCAGCAAGGCTTTAATATGATCTAAAGGAATTTAATCTTGAGTAAATGGAAAGAAATAAATAAGATCCTAAATGTCGGCTCATCAAGATTGGGTTGAAGATGTTTGCTAAATACAACAATAAGAACTGTTCACATCCTGAAATGTTAAAATGAAATGTTTTTTTCAAATGTAATATTTTCTAAATAAATTTAATCTTGAATACTAAAAGCACATGTTAAAATAGCAATACATTAAATATTAGCTCAATAATGCCAGCAATATTTAATGAATCATTTAAAGAAGAGACAAAACACCAGAAACCTCAAACCATTACACTTTTACAGCTGAGGAGATGTAAAATTATAAACCTAAAACAAAACGTACGGAATGAATAAAAACGCAGTTTAGCACAAATGCAAACCACCAAAAGCTTTGGCACACTCAGAACATAGATCCACATTTTCAAGAAGTGCACCTGGAAAACATGCCGGCACTCTCCTAGACATGTCCTCAAGACATTTTAACAGTATTAACCAGAGTTAAGAGCTCTTTTTCAGTCACAGCTGGGAAATGTCAGGAATTCCTCCACCCTCCTCCCTGGCATGTCAGAACTCAGATTTCCCTTTTTCTTCAAAGGAGCCAGGATCCATCTCCTCCCCTGGTTTGAACTTGCCACAAACCTCCACCCAGCTTTCACAGATGACATAAACCGTCTTTAATTCTTTCCTAAACAAATCTGAGCGACACCAGCACCTAGCATTCAGAACTCTGTCAACATGAAAAAAAGAAGCGACATTATCATATTGTGCCCCAGTGGCAGATATGCAAACCCTTTTATACAAGCTTCAAAGACTTCAAGTATCATTTTCCTTTACAGAGCAACCAAATAGTCCACATGGTGGTTCTTATCCGAACCCACCCAGCACACCTTGTCGAAAGACTAGAACTCATAATTTAACTTTTCCCTCATTTCATATCAATTTGTTTGCTCACATCAGTTGCAAATATTTGAACTGAAAGTTTTTTTAACCAGCCAGATGCCACTTTTTAGCGGCAGCCACCAGTTTGCTGGAAACTCTGGCAAAGGCGTAGATAAAGCCTTGAAAAAAGCTCACATTGGAGTAGAAAAATATCACCCTGAAAATTTTAGAGGATGCCAATTTTTGAGTATATTTATTTAGTAGGGGGAAAAAAAAAATCATATTCACAAATGTTTGTTTTTCAAAAAATAGAAATCGTTTCAAACATCTTGGCACTTTCTACAATTCCCTTTGGTCAAAAGATTGTCAGTCTGTCTCTCTGTCTCTCTGTTGCATGCTTTGCAGTAGTTAACTAGTTTCATTGCTCTTCACATGAACATCTCACAAACCGAGATAGACTTTAGCTGTGATTACTGTGATAACCATTGCGCAACGTGTCATTGTGAGTGCAGTGTGTGTCTTTTTGTAATAACGGGGGAGACAATTCAACAAACACTAACAGCATGCAGCAATTTAGCATGCACTGTGAACTGGCACAGTATGCACAATGAACGTGTTGTCACTGGAGAAACTGGGCTACTCCCGTGAAGCAACGGTGGGGCGTCTGTCACATCTAATAATCCCCTTTTAAAATCATTGAGACGTTTAAAGCTGAAACAGAAATGTGAATATTGTTGTCAAGGTTATTGATTGTTTTTTTTGTTTTTTTATTTTAGTTGCCAAAAGCCCAATATATACTTTCATATACCACAAAATAATATTACACCATCTTCATCCCAAGCAGCTGCCAGAACATTAGTGAGCCTCAGACCACACAGCTAGCCAGAGCAGCAGCAGCAGCAGCTGTCCTCACAGCCAGGGAGTTTACACTGTCAAAGCTCTTGCCTTCTGATAGGATTACCAAGCAATGGATGTGTCATGTCCAGTGTGAGATCATCTTCTTTCTGAACCTAAAGAACATATCCCTAGAGAGGCAGTGTTGAAACAACTGACTATTGATTCCCAGAAATGTAATCAATGTCACTACAATGCAATGCAAATTAATTTCTACAACTCTACATCTTTTGTCTTTGCTGTACTCATTCATTTCACTTTGTTGAACATTAACATGTATGTATATGTGTCTCAAGGAGTTTACACTAGGAACCCCTTCAATTCACACTGATATTTAACTTATTAATCAGAGTGAGACATAGGTGCTGCCTTGGAGCAGCAATGCTCTAAAAACTAATATTTACATTCTTTCCACAATGTCCAAATTTGACATGTATTTTCATCACTTTTTGTTGAAAACAGAAGCCTCTACAGGATAACCCTTTTTCTGCATCTTTTGCATCTTATGTGCATGTTTTTATTTTTTTCCATACTTAAAAAGCTCTCACAAAATAAAAAAATAAAAAAATAAATAAAAATGCCTGTAAAAGGAATAACAAACAAACTTCAAGTCTTTTGATAATCACAGAGGGGAGCCAGGTTAAACTATTTTGTAGGAGTTTTCAGCTTACCAGAGTTTTCAAAATCTTTATAAGAGGCTGCCCAGGACTCAGACATCACCAGCAGGGTGTTTTCCATGATCTGGATGTCAGTGATGGGACAGTTGCACTGGGGATAGTCATCAGCACACTGACAGATGCACTGGTTGTTGTGGCACACATATTCACCCTCTCCGTTGCACATGATGTAGCTCAGAGCTGACTGGACAAATTTCTCTTGCAGGTATTCTGGGAATATGACCTGAAGGCCTGAAACAAACAAAAAAAAAAGTGAAGTTTTGCTTAAAAAAAGTGACAAACCCCATTTTTCTTTCTTTTTTTAACAATATACTAGATACATGATTGAGAAAAACTTTGTTTAACTTTCTTCATGTAATATAGAGTCAAAAAAACAGAAAATGAGAAATTGTATGTAAATATTTCCTGATGATTTCCCATAAATCTTCAGGAAACTGATGATTTATGGGAAATCATAAATCATCAGTTCATTGAATGATGAATAATTAATGGGGAATCAATATGTCATCAGGTCATGTTAATATTTTGTGTAATATGTGTAAGCAAATTTTTCTACAAAGGATAGCAGCATTTATACACAGGAAACAAGTTAGTTTGGTAGTCAGGGTTTAAAAGATCTGAGGTCCTTACCAGGTCTTCTCGTGACCCATAAAAGTTATCAGTGTTTTATATAAACTGTAAACACCCAACTGAACCGCAAGGGTCCTTCAGAAGTTATAACATCATTATAACATCATTAAATAGGAACTAAAATGAAATGAAATGAGGGTGTGATGGAAAAGTAACGTACCCCATCCTGACGAAGCAGAACATAGGGCATTTTACACCTTATACCAAAAAAAAACAAAAAAAAAAACATAGGTACCATAAAATATGAGGTTGTGTCAAAACAACAGAAATACTCCAGACATCACTGCACAAAATCCTCCCCAAAATGTGGTTTATATATTCATGTTTAGACCTACAAAGCACATTTTTAGCATGCAAAACTACAAAACTTTAAGATGGGACAAGCACATTCTTTATATAGAAAATACATTTTGAGTTTTATTGAAGTAATACAAAAAAAGAAACAGTTTCATGCAATTTAAATATTGGGATTATGCCCAATTTCTTCACAAATTGGCCTGTTTTGAAATGAATAATCTTGAGCATAATTTGATGGTTGAAGTTCTGATTTCCCCAGATCTGGGGCAACTCCTGTAGTTGCCATCCCTCCTTTCACGTCTATGTTTTAAGCAGTCAATGTTATTTTTTCTGAAGTATGCGCCTTCAAAGAATTCATCTCTTTTCTTTGAGCTGTTTATGGCGAGTCACATATAATGTTACAAGGAATGGGAAAGCCTGATGCTGGGCTTTGACATATTTAGCTGATATTTATGTAATAGCCTCATTTGTGATTTAAAGGTTCATTTAAAGTTTCAGAGTTCAAGCTGCTCATTCTTCAGTATCAATGACAAACTTTTAATAATTCTTAAGACTCCCAGCCAATCCATATCCCTTTGGGGATCTCACCGAATTAAAGCTTGGACATCTTACAGTTCAGGCTTTCACTTCAGTTCAGACCGGGAAAAATAAATCCCTTACTCTACAAGCCACTGGATTGGAAAAGAACTAAATAGATTTTTCCTTCTCATATGAAACAACATCTTGGCGAGACCGTATTTTCTTAATAGCTTTTCCTTGAAGACAAACTGTGCTTCAGTACAAAACATATGCAACCAAGAACTAGGACACAACATGTTATTGAATGATGAATAATTACATTATTCCTCCTGCTCACATTTTATTTTCACCTTCGGGTGAAAGGCGGAATCCACTTATGCAAAGTCAACTTAATGTGGCTGAAATGAAAGGAAAAGTAAGCATATAATTTCATATTGTACACATGAATCATTTTCAGGGTGTTGTCAAGGAGTCAAATGGTATCTCATTATGCATTTGCATGCAGCAATTAATCCTCCTTATTTTCACCCACAAACAAACGCTGAACATTTCAGTGGGTAATTCAGAAACAGATGAAAGCCTTAATGGTTTGGGTCTGAAACAGAACACTTCAATAGTCATCATCATGATGACAGCCTCTTAAGAGAAGTAACACATAGTGCATTTTTGTTTGTTCATGGAAAAAAAAAAAAAAGTTTTGTATTTATTCTCAAAGCTCGGAGTTTAGACGGTCTTTATTTAAATCTGTTTATATGATCAAATCAGAGACTACTCAAAGGAATTCTTCCACTTGCAGCTATTCAAACACAGCCCCTACGCCTTGCACTAAAAGTCTTCTTACAATGCATACCTCTTTTTTTTTTTATAAAAAAAGAGGTATGCATTGCATAATGAGGTGTGGGGATCTCTTCTATCCCCCACACCTCATCAGAAGCCCTGCCCATCAGTGATGAAGGGAACAGAAGGAAGCAGGGATGGAGCAAGTAAAGAGGATGGATAGATCATGTCTGACCACAAAAGAGTTTGGTTGCCCAGGGCTTTTTCTCCATCAGGCTTGTCTGGATCCAATATTCATTTAGCTTGATGTATTCCTGGGCTTGAAACTTTAATGTGATTTGTGGGAAAATCCAGATGGCAAGTTCACGGATCAACGCTGCTCCCTGACAGTGCTGGTGCCAGCGGCCGCCTGCACAATAACACCAATTGCCTCAGTGCTCCCCCAACGCCACGATCGCTCCCACCACGAGACCCTCCCCCCATTTCCTTATCTGTATAACTACACTGCATACCCCAGCTCTACCAATACATACACATACTTTATTTTTATTTTATATTGGTGTGTCAGTGCTGAAGAACTGAAGAAGAAACCATTTGAGAGGCTGACATTCAGCTCAACTCTATTGGTCTTGCAATCTCTTGTATTTCACTCTCCTTTGCTCTCTGTGTTTCTGTCCATTCTCTTCCTTTGCGTCTCTTGTTGCTTCTTACTCCGTCTTTGTACACATCTTCTACTGTCTTACTTCATTACACTCACTGCTACTCCTACCACACACATCCATGTGCCCTCTGACTTCCCCCATCATCCTTTGGCTCCCATTCACTCCATCACTCACTCTCTTCATTCCCGTTTCTTCACCTCTTCTGCTCTCCCCTACATTTTCTCCTGCTGAGTGCGCATTCAGATATCAGAAAATTCATGCCCTGCGTTGCCCTGTCTGCTACTATGCAGAAATGATGTCACGTAATAAACGTAAATCTATCAACATTTGTTAGAGCATTGTCAAAATGAGCAAAAGTATGGGAGCCCGCAGACTACAAATAAAGAGAGAAACCAATCAGATATAAAAAAACATTTGTCTTGTGACTTAGCAAGCTTTTCTAGGTTAGCGCAATAACATGTGACAAAATTGAAAATGATTGAACCATAAAGCTAGTTTATTGGATTATGAGTCAGGCATGTGTTGGGGGAAGCACTAGATACTGGAGTATAGGTGTTACACTTACCATCATTTAAGGGGAGATGATGAAATGAAAGGTACATATTGCAGCAGCTTTGCTGCTATTTGATAACCTCTAACTTCATGCTCTGTCAGTGCAAATAATTCTCTTCAATACAGATGCCTAGCTTGCTCTAAATAAATAGCGCTGCAAAACGGCACATAATCATATTGCATATAAGCTGATAGATTTCGCTTCTCATATTTTGATGGATATGGACCCACAAACGTTCTATGAATGCTAAAAGCGAATAGTGACTTTGCCTTTTCATTATGTCTCTTTCATGTGTGCTTTTTCATCTTTTTTTTTTTTTTTTACATAGTGACAGATAGGGAGTGTAGGCCACAACTGAGGCTTGTAACTGCTTTGGCAAGCATTTGCCTACTTACTGGAATACCATGCTCCGCCTCATAAGTTACAGTTTCATTAAAGATTAATTGACCATTGTGTAGCTGCAATTTCACAAAATAATCATTACTTAATCCACTGGTGCAATAAAGTGCGTTACCTCAATGGGGGCATTAAATTACCACAGGAGGTTATTGTTGCAGCTATAATACCATTCCAAAAAGCTTTGGACAAAAGAGACTCCTATGTTCACGGTTGCACAGGCTTTCTTGTTGATAATACATCCTTGATGTGGAAGGGGAACATAATTTAAAATGTTGCTGCATTTGCCAGTTTTCACATGCAGACTCCTTGTCTTTACGTATGAGGTAGAAATGCAGCTGAAGAAGCTATTTATCCACTTTTCTTTTATTTTTTTGTATAGAGTGTGAGGTGTGTGTATTGGGCCAGACAGAGGATAACATGTTCCACTGGAGCTGTTCTGAGCTCTCAGAATATGTTAGCATTTTTTAAAGTTCAGAATGAGCTGTACTTAGCATTCAAACAGATAATGTGTGGTGTGTCAGTGCAGAGTAGATTATCGTAGATTATCATAAGTGCTCTAAGCACTCGAGTAAGCAGAAGCTTGTGTTGTCAAAGAGGACTGTTGACTCACAATTTTGTAATAGTTTTATTTGGAAAATTCCTGCGGAACAGGAAGTTTTATTGTTGGAATAATGCTTTCTGTTTCTTTTTGTAAAATGTCCCGCTTAGTTTTAGGATTTTTATAGAATCCTTGTGCTCAGAAAAGGAATGTATTTGAGGGAGCCGGAAAACACAAACAGATGCACACAGCATCTTGCAAAACTATTCACACCCTTGTTTTCACATTTTGTTTGTTGCATTCAATTGTGGTTTATGTGATAAAACACATTAATGCAAAGCGAAAGGAACATTCATAATTTATGTAGATCTTATTTTTATATGTATGCAAAAAATAAAGTGAAATGCGTGGCTTGTAGGGTTTTTTTTTCATATCAGTCTCCCTGATTTTACTTTTTGTTGCAGTAATAACAGCAAACATAAATATGTGCTTGATCTAAACCAGAGATGTTTTAAGTGCAGTCTGCCATTCGGAGCCATCGGAATAATTTTGTGTTGCCCTTGACTGCAGCTTAAAAATGGTACAAATTGGCCACCCAGCAAAGGTAGTTGATGTAGATGGAAACATTTTGTGATTATTATTATTATTATTATTATTATTATTTTTTTTTTTTTGGGGGGGGGATGACAATTTTATGATGCATTTCTATGATCTTAAAAATATGGATAGTTTTTCCAACTATTTTGAAAAGAAAAAAGTCTCAAGCTACATGTTCTCTTTGATTCCAGGCAAAAACACAACAATGGCTTTGTCCTGCCAGGAGGTGGCAATAACATTGGCATCAACTCCATCAAAATTCAACAAATGGAAAATCTTGAGAAACTAAATCACATGCTTTCTCAGACAGTTTACTTTTATTCCAGTCATTAATTGCGTAAGTCTGAAAAGTGTTTCAGGTGTGTTTTCTTTTTCATTGAAATTTAAGTGTGTGCTGTCAAAAGGCACAAATAAAGCGAAAAATATCAGTAATGTGAAATACCAATATTATTGCAGATGAAAACACTGATCTAGCTAATATTCACCTACTGTAGGACACACATTCTTCTTTTGCCGTCTACTTATCCATTTTGCTCATGTCTAAGCACATACAGCAACATACAGTGTCATTGATACAAAGACAAGACAACAATAAACTGAAAAGGCCCCAAAAGATAAATCTGCTTTAGACTGGAGAACACTTAAAATATTATATAAATGCCTGCCAGTTTGGAAGCAAACTAAAACAAATTAGGCATGGTTTAAAACCTTTGCACCATAATTCAGCTTTTGTCTTGATGAAACTGAGCTTATATATTTTTATCTTCCAGGTGTAGCAATCACAGTAAGAGCATCAATTACCTAGGAAATCATCTTGGCATTCGGTTTGCTGTGTTTGCCGTATAAAAAACAAAATGCTGAAATTGCATGTTGGAACAAATGTGATTGTGAAGGGCAGGAGAAGTAGAGAGGTAAACGAGACCTCCATGGCGCTGAATTATTACCTGATATTTTGCACCCTGAAAACCAAGATATACATGTTGAGTTAGAGAAAAATAAGTGAATGATTACTTTTATTCCTCTTTACAAAATGTGGTCCCCCGCTATGCGGCAAATCAAATTTTTGCACTTCTAAACAATAATGCAGGTCTCAAGATGCGTGCAGTAATGTTAAATTCACAAATTGCAGCTTCACTCAGTATTAGCTGTATTGAAAAACAATGCTTTGGTGTATAGTGGGGAATGTGATTGCCTTTGGCTGCTCATTCAGTGTTCAAGCTGTTCCGTCATGTGTTGCCATGTGTCCCCTCACAGCAGTAGCGGTAGACCTCGACTGGCAAGATTATTGTACTTGTCTCACAATAGGCACACAGACTGAAACCATGCACCCACATGCACACACGTAGATCCACAGCCTCCGTGAGCTATTGCAGAAATCACATGTTTTACAAGAAGCCCAGAGAGTGGGGGAGGAGAGACATATGACAGGCTCTGACATTTCCATTTGAGCTAGAACAGACACAACTGTCCTCAAAGTGTCACTGTGTGCTTTATGCACATCTCAGATCAAAAGCCCAGAGTTATCACAGAGAAGATATCACATATCCCTAAACGCAGTATTAGTGTTTATCTTCACGCTTTGATCAGAATGGACAAAACTTAATTCTAAGCAAAGTCTTGCACATTAACTTAAATAGATGCGACTGCAGTTTAAACTATATTGTAACCTGATTGTGAGATCCTTTAAAAATACAAGTTTTAATTCCACCAGGATATGCAATAAAGTGCTAATGAAAGCCACTCAACATTAAAAATAAGGATTACTAAATTTCTAATTTAAAATTTGGAAATAAAAATTTACGTTTGATACAGGAAATTAAAGGCCATCTGAAGAAATCACAGGATGCAGCAAACGGAGGAGGGGAAAAAAAATGTGTGATTTATGATCAAGCTTGTCCAAGACTAAGTTAAATAAAGAAATATGTTCTCATGTTTTCAACAGGGGTTTATAATATATTAGAGATTTTTTTTTCAAAAAATAATGAGCTGAAAACTCTATATGCTTCCCAAATATAAGGAGAAAAGTATTAACCCTTGGAACTCCCCCGGAAAAAAAAAAAAAAAAAGATATCTAAAGATCAGATATTTTTTTTTTATTTTTCGGTGTCAAACTTTCATCATATTAGCTAAATACACTTAATTTCAATACTTAGAATTCTTCTTAATTAGGAACTTTTTCTGATGTCACAAATCATGGTCACTTTACTTTAAATTGATCATAAAGGCATTTTTTTTCTAAATACAAAATTATTTTTTTTGCAAAGCTATCTAAATAAATAAACCCCATGTGAAATGTGCATATTTATAGGACAGTCAAAAAATATATATTAATAATAAACTAATTTATAAATGTAAGACAATGTTGCTGATGCTGTGCATGTTGAAAATCCTGGATAGGCACAAAATATGTAGCCTAAAGGTAAACATGTTTCTATAAACTGAATGCTTGTCATTTCAAAGTGTCTAAATCTACAAAAAAAAAAAAAAAAAAAAAAAAAAAAAAAAAACCTAAAATCCTTTTAGTTTAATTGTTTGATAAGCTTTCAAATAAGTTTATCAAGAGAGAGAACACTTTAGGAAAGAGCCAAAGCAAAAACAAAAAACATGGACGTTGATAAAATGCCTGGGCTTATTTTTCTTTTTTCCTCATCCAATATTTGCTCTTCATGTTATGCATCAAATATTTTGTCATCAGTAAATAATTCCCTGCTAACCAAAAGCTTTTTGTTTACTGATACTCCCATCTGCACATCAAATCCTCAACAAGTCCATCACAGAAACACCCAATTGATTTGTCTGTTTGTTTTACTTTCCCAAACTGTTTACAGCATTTTTCACTCTGAAAAAGGGACATGCATTGAGGAACATAGCAATGAGTATCCAATTCATCACTCTCTGCATGACTCGCCAGGGCCAGTTTAATTTATTTTCACTTTCCCACTTTGAAAACTGTTGGCTCAGGCTATTCTAACATATTCATAAATCTTCCAAGATAGGCTCATGGCTCTTCCAAGATAGGCTCTTGAGGAGACTGGAAAAAGAGAAAAGAGAAAAGCAGGCGTCGGAGATTGAAAGAGGCAAATTAGTTTGCTTTTGTTTTGGTGCTAATTTATGACAGCCACACTGGGGATGATAGGGTCCTCACAGGGTAATGGCTTGTGGAGGTTCTGGGGCCTTTTATCTTTCCGTGGTGGAGCTAATATATGTAACCAATTTGCAAATAATCACCTCCAGTACTCAGTTTGTCTGTTGCTTCTGGAAAAAAAAAGTAAAGAAATATGTTTTAATATTCTGATTTAAAATACCTCAATTTCAAAAGTAACAGCTAAAATGTATTTCCCTACAAATGCTACAAACATACACCTCAGGGGTCAGGAAAATATAAAAATTAAACTCCTTTTGTTTTTAATCCCTAAAAAAATAAATAAAAAAATAAAAAAATAGGCTTTTACAAAGAGTTTTACAAGCCCATGAAAATCCCGACCATTTAACCGTGTGCTAATACCCTCTCTCAACTCATTCTCAGTCCTCGATAAGCTATTTTTACTTGTCGGTCTCAGTGGAGACTGAAAGTGAGAATCCAGCCAAATGCAATATCATCAGGTTTCTAAGCTTTAGCCTGGAGAAAGGACAAACAAATAAAGAACAAATTAATGCGGGAGACTAAAAGTTTATCTAATTCCCAACAGCTGTAAAGCTAAATTGTGCAGATCTTTCATGTGGATCAAACGAAGCAGAATAAACAAGCTAGAAAAAAACAAAACAAAACAGAATACAATCATCTACATGATTAATTCAAGGAAATTGGTTGCTATCCATTTAAGTTAAATATGTGGGGAAGTTTTGGACTTGCAAAATAATTAATGAACAATGGAATTTTAAACCATATAACATCCCAGACAACAAGGACAACATGACGGTACTCCAAAATGGCATTACATACTGAACATCCAAAACTGAAAATATGCATTAGTAGGATTTACAGGAACTTGCAAAAGTATTCACACCCCTTGAACTGTTCTGAATTTTGTCATATTGGAACCATACATTTTTGTCAGTGTTATATTAATTTCATGTAATTGTATGTAATTTTTTTATGACGTAATACATCAAGAGAAATTGGTATATAATTGTGAAATGGAAGGAAAATGCTACATTACTTTACATTATTATCTGTAAAAAAAATCAAGTCAGGTTGGATGGTGTGTTACTTAACAGCAAGCTTCAAACTTCAAGCCTAACCACAGTTTCTCTGTTGGATTTTGGTCTGAATTTGAGTTATTTCAATACACTAAGCTTTGATCGAAAACGCTTCATTTTAGCTCAGCATATGTTTGGGTTCAGTGTTCTGACAAGAGATAAACCCTGATTACAAATCTTAGACTCTTCTAGGTTTCTTCTTATTGCCCTGTATTTATTTCAATCAGTCCTATAAACTCTGAACTTCTCTGTTCTTGCGAAAGAAAATCATCACCAAGACATTTTACGGCAACCATCATGTGTCACCATGGGGGTTGTTTGTTCCTGGTAATTTGGAGTGCTGGGTTTCCTCTGCACAGCATTTTGCCCCCATTTGACCAAAGCATTTTCTTACGCATGTATTCTGTGTCTCCCATATGGTTTGTGGTAACCCTTAAATTGGACTCTTTTATGGCTTTCTTTCAGCAATGGCTTTCTTCTTGCCGCTCTTTCATAAAAGAAAGATTTGTGGAGTGCATGACTAACAGATTCTCCTGGCTGAGCTGTTGATCTTTGCAGCTCCTCCAGACTTCCCACAAGCCTCTTGACTGCTCAGCTAGCCTCTCTGATTAATGCTTTCCTTCCCCAACAGATCAGCTTAGGTGGACGGCTAGGTCTTGGAGTGTTTGCAATTCTGGTGAACAGTTTCGTTTACCAAGTGATGGATTGCACAGTACTTTGTGAGATGTTCAAAACCACAAACTTCTTCTTTAAAAAAAACCCTGATAAATACCTTATGAACTGACCTGTCTGTTGTCTTCCTTAGTGTTCACAATGCTGTTTGTTTATTAATGTGTTGTTTAGAAAGGTCTTACTCTAACATCTGCTTTTGTACCTAGATTAAATTACATAGATATAGATTATTCTTACTAATTATGTTTTCTCTGGAGGCAATTAGCTGCACTGTATTATATTGAGGAGGAATGATAATAAACGGGGGTTTAGTACTATGCATGCTAGAGTTTTTGGAAAACCCTATATTATATTTCTTCCATTTCACTATGTGCCACTTTGTGTTGATCCTTCATAAAAACAAAAATAAATTTAAAAAAATCTAACAAATGGAAGCTTGTGGTTAGAAGATGAAGAAATATGACAAAAGTATGGGGACAGTAGATATTTTCCAAGCTTTAATGCATTAATAGATAAAATATTGCTAAATCTTACAACAGTGTTTGTGACGCTGTCAAGGACAAAAAAATGGGAGTAGGGAGATGAGTGATAAATAGTGGTAAATAGCACAAGGAATATTTGCCAAACATTTTACATACCAAAGCCATGTGACCAAGGAGCAATATCTGATTTTAGGCTATGTGGCTGTTCACTTGATGCCGGAAACCACTACAAAATTCTAAACTAAATCTAGTGCGGTAAAGTGGAATATATGTTTTTACTGAGCAGTATGTGTATTTTTTGCTTTTATTGTGGTGTCAGAGTTTAGCATGTATTTTCACTGTTTGCAGTGTATTTAATTATGGTGACAGCGTTGTTTAGGGCACATTTTCCTAGACAAATTTCCCCTATGGGTGGAACAAAGTATACATTTATCATCTGCACCTATCTACGTAAAAGCAAAGAGAATATCTAGGTAGCGTCAGATTCACTGTGTTATCTGCGTCTCGCAGTACCACCAACTCACAAAATCAAAACCACAGGAGTGAGAACAAAGGAAACACTTTCTCCTTTCATAAAACTTGTGTATGTGGGAGAGAGCATAGTCAAATATCTAAGGCAACCACATTCAGAAAGTTGCTCATTTCTTGCCTTTTAATTCAAAGTCCTGTCTGTGGTATTTCCACACCAAATTCCATCACAGTGAGGATAGGAAAGCTTGATCATAGTGAGCATTACAGGAAATACTTCACAGCATAGTTCTAGAGTCTTATGTGGGTATATCAGTGAACAAACTGCAGCAAAAAAGATAATAAAAAAAAATATATATAATGACAATAATAATAAATCAAACCAGCAAAGGGAAACACCATGATTAAATGTTTAATTACTGGAACAAATCTAGGGGTGTTTTCTATTACTGCATCCTTGTTGCAACTCATGTGATTTTAACATACCAATAAGATCCTCCTATATAACTGAGCAATTAAAAAGACTAGATTTATTATATTTCAAGTTTTCATTTTTTGCAATTCATAAAGAATGTGCATCAGTGTTAAACTGAAAAAAAAAACAATTAAATTATGTGAATTAAAGTAACAAGAGAATGCTGCTGCAAAAGCTTTAAGCAGATAAAATAGTCTGAGATGTGTCACCATGGAAACTTCATGTGATTATGATTAAAAGTGTGGCTCTAAGCACTGACAAGAAAAAATGCATCAGTACCTGATTCAGCACACCCAAATGGCCAAAATACTTTTGTGTCTGCCAACTTTAAGTCAGAGTGTGGTCTATACATCAAGCAACCGACTGGTTGGAACGCAGCCTGTTCTCACTTCCTGTTTTGCAGTCTCTCACCAGTGTAAGCGGAGGAGCTCGACTGCTGTTCAAAAGGCTTTAAAAATCTTAAATCAGTCAGGAAACTGTCAAACTTGGTCTAAAAAGCATCTATGAATCTCATAGTCTCATTTCTTAGCAAAGTGCTGGAGGCAAAAACCAACATCAGGGTGAAAAGAATCAGAAACTCTCCTCAGTCAGAGTGGCAAGTTTTCACTCTGGTTGTCATAGACTTAAATGGTAGGAGAAGAGAAGCAAAGAAAACAAAAACAAGAGAATAGAGAAGAAAGGGAAGAAATATAATGATCAGTCACAACGGAACTTATTAGGGACTAACCGTGCCTCGAGGATTCCTCAAGCAGAAAAAGAAAACTGCATAAAATAAATATTATTCTTCAATAGCTGTTTCATAAAGTTGAATGCAAAAGGAGACTTTTTTTTTCCTTACCATTAACCTGAACAATGAGGTCAAACAAGCATATTTTTAAAGACCAGAATGGTTATGAATAAAACAAGGACATTGGTTATGAATATTAAGGTCATTTAATTTCATTATTTACTCTAACCTGCAAATTTCAGTAGCCTTTTACTGCATATTTCAGCAACACTCATAACCAAACTCATACTGTGATGCTTTCTGGTGAACATTTTAGGGAGGAGTGGGACAAACTTGAACATTTAGTTCTGCAGTGCAAAACTGCTTTCTAAAATTATAATAACTATCATAGTAACTCCACACAAATCTGTTAAAGAATGAATGTGGATAGATGAGAGCATAGAGGTCAGAGGACAAGGTAGCAATTTTATAGCTCGATTACATCTTTTCAGAAATTGAAAAAGGTAACATGTTTCAAGTAGATTAGTTAAAATATATATTTTATTGAAATAAAAAGTAGCTGAAGACCTCTGTCTGAATTTTAAATTTGTCCCACAGTTAAGGACTTGTAATTAATCATTTGGGGATGATCAATTCTATACATCATCGGTGAGCGGCCCTAAACAGTTAAATATGTTGTCTTGTATTATCAGACAGTAAGTAAATCCTCAACGGTGCAGACAGTGTCTCTATAGTAAGACATTAATTAATGCTATTATTGGGTTCATTGTTGTAATTTCTGAGTAGCATTAGCATTGATTCAGTAGCACTGGGACTGGAACAGATTTGAATACGACTTTGCAGAATTGCGACAGTCATCCCACAAAATATTTTGACATGGTTAAAAAATAAAAATAAAAAAATCCATTGCTTCCTGGCTTAGTAAGTGATCAATATAAGTATGCTGCAGTGAGAAATGTGTAAGAAGGACATTTTTGATTTGTGTTTACAACATATTTCCTCTGTATTGAAATTAAAAGGCAGATATCCAATGTTGCAATAGCAGTATTAGAAGCTGTTAGTTTTAAGAGCTCATGTTCATGCATGAAAGATTTGACTATGCCAAGCCACAAGTTGAAACAAATGCATGCATTTGGTAGGTAACAAATACATTTTCACTATATGAAGTGAACTTTTTTTATATAATAAGTGCAATTATTAAATATCAAAACATAGAACATAATTTTGGTGCTATAAATATGGGTATATTCAGTGGATGTTTCTTAATCTTTCTCCATGTTTCCCTCTTCTCATCATTACTGTTTTCTTTTTACTGCTACTGTAATATATATATATATATATATAAAACATATTTGGCAAATATGACACATTTAGTCATCCATATAAAAACACATTTTCACATTAGAAATTGCTGCTGGTGATCTGTGATCATCCACACTGGCCAGATGCGGCTCCTCCCTACAGTTTAAATGCCAAAAGTTAGCATTTTAGCTAATTGTCTGGTAAAAGGTCAATAGGCATTTGTAAATGAGACACATGGCGGGTGTTCATTAGAAGTGCTGAGAGCTGCTAGAGCTTATTAGAGTAGCACAGGGCCCAGCCATTTCCGTCTCTCTCAAGGGAAAGTCTATAAAGTCCATTTATGCTCTGTAGTCAAAGAGGACAATGCTGTCAAAGCTGTTATTTCTTGGCATTGGCTATAAAGACCAGTCAAAGGCCACAATAAACCTGTTAGTGTTTTTGTATGAATGAAATGTAGTCAAGATGGGGCCACAGTGAAGTCCAGAGGTAGTTCCAAATTTTTAAGTATTATCTTATTTTCTTTTTTTTTTTTTAAAGCTTACTTTGTTCAGTGCAAAACATTAAAACACTATCCTGTCAATGTATCTTTTGAATGGAACAATTGACTTTTTTATCTTGAGCCAATTTCTTCTCTGCTATTCATCAGTTTAAGTGAAGGCAGTGAAAAGAGTCTCAGTAAATGTAACATTGGACCCAATGTTTTCAAGAATGCTTTGTGCGATATAAAAGAAGGCACTTGTTTGGTCTGCTGAATAAATGTTGTATTGATTCTGGTGATAGGAGAAGCAAATGTGACCCATTATCTTAGCTGTTTTTAACATGTAGCTCAACATAAGAGAACACACATCCTGACTTTCACTTAAAATCAAAAAAGTGCAAAATAAATACTCTGGATGTTTAAAAATATTTGTGAACTAGCAAAGCTATTATTTCCTCCTGAATCAATTCATCTAAAACATTTTACTTGCATTAAATGCTAACTCTCTCTTTATTTGTAGAGAACCTGTACATGTTATCTCATTAGATCAGAATCCTTGTGAATTGTAGAACTTTTTTATAGAAATGTCAACATTTATTATATTTATCACCACAAAGAGTGTTTATGCCTGACACAGTTGAGATCACTTTTCTTTCCACAATCTAGATTTGAATTCATGGTGTTACATAAAGGGGCAAAATGGAATTAGAAATTGAATTACAATTTTATTACAATATTTTGTGGTATTTTTTATAATATTGATGCAATTAACAAATATCTAAACATTTATCAGCCTTATTATTTGTGGTGCTGTGATTGTATGCTACTGAATGTAGCTCAAGCCCCTCAGACAAAAATAATGCTGCTAATGACAAAATGTATATGTTATCAAAAAAGCCTGTCTTAGTACACCAGTTACATTAAAAAACTGCAAATGTACTTCTAAGTAGCTCCAATTATTTCACTTTATTCATGTCTTGGGACCTGTTCTGTTCCTGCTGTACCTACTTCCTCTCAGCAGGGTCATCCAGAAGTTCAGTGATGTGTCCTATCATCTGTACGCCGATGATCTGCAACTGTACTGTTCTTTCAAGCCAAGTGAGCCACATAAACTTTGCACTCTCACTAGTTGCTTGGCCGAAGTGACAAAATGGCTCACTGAAAACAGCCTATTATTGAACTCCAGCAAGACCGAGACCTTGATTGTTGCTCCTGACAGTGCTGTGCCTGGAATTAAGCAGCACCTCGNTACCATTCGATCTCTGGATTGTATAGACACTTTTAGGAAACAACTTAAGACCCACTTTTTTAAACTTGCTTTTTAGCGTAATACTGTGTTTTATTGTTTTGTATGTTGCTTTTAATTTCTTTATTTTTTACATTTTGTGCAGCACTTTGTGACCCTGGTCTGTGAAAAGCGCTATAGAAATAAAGTTTACTTACTTACTTACTTACTTATGTATTTGATGATATAACCAATAATGGAAAAAAACTAGAAGTCACAATTCCAGCCACAACAATAACCAGTGCTAAATGTATAGCTTCAAATCATAAAGTAGACTTAGCAGTTTGATCAGAGGATATGCCAACCTTAATGCCAACATGAGAAGTGTAAGGTGATTTTAATGACTGGAAGTAATTAGAAATCTATTTGGCAGCAAAAACCCTAAAAGCTCTTCAGTGTTTATATACCTCTTCATCGTTGGCGTGAAGTGTATTACTTTGAAGAGCACTATTATCGTTCAGCAAGTTACACCACCAGCTGTCTTTGTAATTAATGACAGGAATAATTGCTCTTAAAAACGCATTTTAAGGAAATCTCTTATCGTTTATCCTTGCATCTCAGTAACAAGAAGAGTTTGGCTCCAAGAAGAAAATATTTAGCTGGAAACCAACTCATAAAGCTTTTTCTTTCTGTTACGTGTATTATCACAGAGAATAAAAAAAAAGAAAAAAGAAAAAACAGCTTTCCTTACTCTGTCATCTGTTATTTGGGTGCCAACAATTCTTCATGCTAATAGATTTGATGCTTGACAATAAAGGGTTCTCTTCTTTTTCTTTTTCATTTTTCTGAAAAAACATAGGACCTAAAAGTGTTTCTTTGACAAACCGCATTGGAGTAGAACTAGGAGGTGTGTGGATTAAAGAGAAGTCTCTGTGATTCTAGGACTGGTGTTAATATGTATGTAAACTTAACTACACAAATGGATCAATCATTGCTGTTAAAAACTGTCATTCTTTCCCCTCTAAGTGTCTATCACTGCATGTGATTCTTTTTCTTGTGATTTCTATTCTGATTGTGTCAGTGTTAAAAAGGGACAGCGTTATGTAAAATCCGCTTTTTTGAGCTTTACATCATCATCACTTCATTATTCTAAAATATGGCACTAGGCAAAATAACATTATGCTGCCCCTTTAAAACACAAGTTTCATCGAGAAGAACATACAAATGAGTAAAAGTTGCTGCTTAAATTCTGCTACAGCCAGTGAGCCGAATGCAAATGATTTACCTTCCAACTTAGACAATCTTTGACACTGACTTACATAATATGTTCACTGGATAAACTCCTACAAATCAGAATGTGGCTCAGAATTAATAGGACAGGCAATGTTTTACACTGATTGCATGCACCACACCTTTATAAGGAGTTTCAGCTCTGAAACCGAAGGAACTGTTTTGCATTTAGGCCCGTCTTTGATCAGCGCTTTAAGGAAGACTTAGGAACACAATCACATTAGAACATGAGCAGACATCTATAACCAGAAAATTGTACTGCAATCCCCCAGAGGGGATTCGGGAGCAAATCTATTCCAAACCCAGTGCCAATTAAAAAGTGCATTGACATTCAATTCTTCAGCAACCACAAACCATTTTCCTACTTCATGTGCAACTACAGATCTCCTTTAATTTTAACAGGCTGCTGCCCTCTGATGTCCAGCATCCTTGGAAAGCATGGGGCTGTATTTGATTTGTTTACCTTGCAGATGAAGCTTGCTCTCAGGGCTCTGCAGGAGGATCGAGCTAACCGAATCCAAATTGTCATAGCTGCTGCATCCCAGCGGCCCTGTCCGTGTCTCTGTCACCTGCAAGAGAATTAGGAGTTTAATGAAAGCCACATTACAAGGAAATGTAGGTGTAAGTGTCTGCCTGTATATTACACCCAATGAGTAGAACTGCTTTCATCTTAAGCAGACATGCTGTCATCAGGTTATGTAGCATTTTTCTCACTTCCCTCTATGTTGCAGCAACGCATTTCAAGTCAAAAAAAGAAACAATCACGAGACTACCCAGCTATTAACAATGTCAGCTCTTTATTATTGCCGTCAGCGAATAACATAACAGTTATGAGATGTCTTTTCTTTTTGAGAGCCTTTCATACATGCTAATTACACTGCATTCATACAAGTAAATTTGTACCCCATGGCCTGCACACAAAGGAGCTTTGATTGTGCAGTTTTACCATATAGTTTAAAGCTTCAATAACCAAAGCAATTCTTTTTAAACCACTCCTAATGTTATGCTTTCACCAACTCATTTCTAAAAATCAGTCTCAATTGCAAATTTAAGTAACAGCTGATTTACACATAGCATTCTTAATTCAGATGGCAAAAAATTTAAAGCAATTTGTCAATTGATATGATGATGTTGCTGTGGCCAAAAACGCAAAAACCAGGGTGGCAAAACAACCAATAAAACAACAGCAAACTGCCAAAAACTGCTAATATTTAGCATTGGTGATTTGTGCATGAATGGTGTCCATTTTTTAGACTGACAAAATTCTGAAAATTAATGAAAAAGATAAAAATACTTGACAAAATAAATAGACAGGGAGAGACAACAGTAGACCCAGAAAATACCTTTAACATATTACTGACACATGCATTCTGAATCAGAATATATTTGTGTTGCAATAAGAATCATATTTCATGGAAATCAAGGTCACTTTCCAAAGAAAGTAAAAACAATAACACACATCAAGAAACACCATATGTATCAGACATTAACTTTGGTGTAGTCAGTCCCTTGTGATGCACAAAAGCCTGCATTAAAATGATTAAACTCGATGCATCACAAGCCGAGCCCCCACTTCCCTTTATAAGTGTATGAAAATATAAAACATATCTGATGTGCTACTTATAGATAATATTTTTGGATAGTGGTACCCACAAAACTGCACTGCCCTGCACATGAAGCCATACAGTCAGACTGAAGAAGAAAAGTGACTGATGTTTGGTCTGTTATTTAATGTAATGCTTGTGTTCATAACTTAATATCTGAAAACAGTTGGTTGCCAGGACTCAAAATGATGCTGATGAGGGTAGGCACAATGAATCAAACATTGCATATTGCATAAGTGGAAGCCCCAAATAATGAACTGGAAAAAGCTAAAGCTACTCTAATGTAAAAGCTATGATCATGTGTATGTTTAACTTTGACCCTTTTTATCAGCATGGGGCATGTAGTCACAATGGCCACTTTGGATAAAAAGAAGAAATTATGTTAGCATGAAAAAGAACAGACAAGGATAAAATATAGTATTTTTTATTTTTTTTTTAATTATGATAGTGTTTTATTATGTTTGCCTTTACATAAAACATTAGTATAACTATTAGGCTAATAATAACTTTTCAATACTTTTAGAAATATCAGAAATATACAGCTATTTATTATTTAAAAGTGTTGATGGCTGAGTTGCAGTCATCGGAGATTCCTTTATTTTTATAACATCCATCAAAGTAGACCAGAAAAACCAAGTTTATCTTCACCATCATCACAACATTTGACCTCAGTAACTTTAGCAAGCAGCTCTACACTGTATGTGTGTGAGAGAGAGAAAAGCAAGAGACAGAAAGGAAGAGAGAGGGAAAAAGAGAGAGAGGGAGAGAGAGAGAGAGGAAGTGAGGGAGAGAGAGAAAGACAGAGAGAGAGAGAGGGGGAGACTGAAGTGGGATGCCATTTTTTCTGCCTTTATTGCTGATACTGTACCAGATGGTGGGCTGACAAGCAAGAAATTAGACAGATGTATATCTTACCCTTGGCATCAGGCGATCAGGAGGAGGGATTGACGAGGAGGTGTGGATGCAGTTGACAGACAGGGCCAAAACTCTCTCGGAGTAATATATAATTATAGTATTCAATCCATTTGGTCTCGCATAAATCCCTCAGCATTTTTTTTACTTATCCTTTTCCACACGAAACAGCAGAAATAAAGAAACTCGACATTTCACTTGATCACTTGCGATTTATGAAGAACAACTAAATGCAGGGTAAAGGAAACACCACTAAACTCGGACTGGTGAGGATAGCTGCATTAATGCAATATAATATTTACGGTCATGTTGGATAAAAAATTAAAAGCTGGATCTTTAATGAAAAGCGGTAGCATGTGGCTAAAATATTCTTAAAACATAAATAAGTGTTGTCTGGTGCAACAGAGATATCGATAAGATCAAGAATGACGTCAAAGTCTGTTTCTTACCGTTTCGTACAGAAGCTTTTGGTTTGATTATTTGTAAAGAATATTGCTGCAATGTTCTACTTCCTGGACTTCTCTGCTATAATTACTCTAAAATTATACTGTCTGAACACTTAGAGACCAGCGAAAGGATTCACATCACTGCAACTTCAAAGTCTCTGCACTGGCTCCGCATTTGTTTTGGAAGTGATTTTCAGATTCCTTCAAAGAATTATCTAATAATCAATAGGCTTAGTTCAAACTTACTGTAGCTTAATTTAGTTGTCTCATTGTCTTTTTTATTCCACTTTACTGGTTTGACTTTAAGTAGAACTTGAATTCCTGAAACGTTGGGCATTATCTAAAGTTGAATGAAATGGAAAAACAAAATATTTTTAAATCACAAGGGTAAATTTGTTTTCATATCAAAACCTAGAAAATATAACTAATGTTTGAACTGTGAGACTTTACGATTTTATGAATGAAACGATATCATTTCAGATTGAATGTTTCTTCCAAGTCTCATAATAGTTGGGTCAGAGGCAAATGGCTGGAAAAGCATAAAAGGATTCATCTGTGAGAGCAAATCAACTTGCAACTAATTAAGTTAACTCATATCAGGTATGCAGGAGAGTGTATTAACTAGCTAATGCATTTTGTTACTAGTTACATACAGTTCTACTGAGTGAAGTTCACTCAGTGGACAGCAACTACAGAGAAATGTCTTTGAAAATTTCCATTTTAAATTAAGCACAGACAAAGCCATCTTTACGGATTAAAGACTAGTGGTTGTAATCTGAATGACCATAGAAGAACAGTGTGTGGCACTTGTGTTTTCCTTCCCTAGCACACGCTGTGCAGTGCATCAGATTATGAAAATGGAGTTAAATGCAATAAAAATAAAAGGAACAATCAAAGGACTGAAGTGGGCCGAGTGGGACTTAAAGGATTTGGATTATTGAGCAGAACACAACAGTGGAATCCCACCAGGCTGGGGATGTATCACAGCACACAGTCAAAAATCACAGTTCTGGAACGTTCCCTTTAATTGTCATCTGCCATCAGGACTACAATCTAACTGGGTAAATAAAAGATAATGCACATGAGATCTAAAGTTTTCTTCAATATATTCAACTGCCTTTTTCCCAAAAGCCCACAATGTTTGAAAACTTTCTTCATTTATGTAAACTTTTCAGTCATAGAAAAAAAACAAGATATTCAAATCTAAATATAGACATTAAGTGCCTCTGGGCACTTGGTGTCTATATTTGTATGGAAAAGAGAAAATAGATTACTCTGCTTACATCTCTGACTATGTATCCCATATGGGCTATTGTTTCTGCTGTGTTAGTTCATCAATTTGACCTCTAGTCCAATTACCAGTTGCATCCCTACATCTCACAATGCAGAAATTGTAAATATCAGAAAGTTACAGCAGAAATGAACAAATTATACTTTATGAGAAATTAGCCTGATTGACCAAATCTGTTTATCCACATAGGAAGTAATGAATAGCACATCATTTCTACATTACATCTTCTACTACATTTCATAAAAAAACAAACAAACAAAAAAAAAACATGCTAATAGACGTAGCCGCTATAAAAAGTTCAATTACAACTCTCTTTAGGATTTTTAGGATTTAAATGTAGAGATGTAAACTCAAAAAGTGACATGTGAATGCAATGGACGCCTAATGAGGCATGAACACAGAAACACAGAGCGGAATAAGTGATCTGATGTAGTACGGCATAGATATGGACTTACATTGTTCTGACACAGTAAGGAAACAAACATAGACCCCTGCACTCTCTCTCTCTCTCTCTCTCTCTCTCTTTTTATTAGATATCACACTTACCCTTGGTTGAATATGTACTGAATGCTTCAGTGTGCAAAGACAAACAAACCAAACTAATTACAGCAGTATGCAAAAAAAAAACTCATTATTTTTGCAAGAACACATGTGGTTGTCATGGAAGTGGTAACTTCTTACTTGTGTTTTTAAAAATATCCTTCACAGGATGTGTTCTCTGAAACCAAACCTCACAAGATACTTTGTGTCTAAGTTGCAATTATACTTGAAAGACCCATAAGGATGAAAAAAAAACCCTGATTTGTTATTGTACAATAACAAAGACAAGGAATGAAGGCAATGAGATAGATGAGTGGGCCTGGGACGAATACCGTAAGGTTCAACTGTCTCCATTACACATCTCCTCTGCTGTGCCTCTCCTAATCTGCCCATCACCTGCCATTTTCTTAATGACTTGCTATTTATGGCAACATAGAAAATGAAAAGGCTTGCTCTTCAGTAGTTCTCCTATCCTGGTCGTGGAAAATCTCGGAGGACATTTTTTCTCTTCAATAATTCATAAATAGTGCATTTGGCGCCGGTGTTCCCGCCAGTCTCACAAGGAGGTGGCGCTGTAGGGATGCAGAGGTAATGAAGATACATTTTATGTAAATCAGATTTTTTACAAAGTTAATTGTTACAAAAAATAACTGTCTAATTACAACTGTGGCATATTCAAGTTTTAAAGCTAAAACAGCACTGCGCATTAAATATATTTAGATTGTTTTTACTACATACAAATTGCAAATAAGATGCTTTAAACTTCGTAACTGTTTTTTTTTTTTTAGGAATCTGGGTCATACTGCGTACATGTTATATATTTCACCTTGCGTGAGATTCACTAGACTGGAGCATGAAATAAGAGATAAGATCATTGGCTGTGGTTGGCACACCACTACCATCCACAGCACTGCAGCATCATCAGGAAGTATGCATATTGATTGCTAGTGTAAATCGGTCACTGTACGAATAGGTGACCTTGTGGTGGTTGCAGCAAGCATATCCTCCACTCGTGTGGGGAAAGCACACCTATTTACTATCACACATCATGCATGAACGGAAACAACCTCACGCAGTCAGCCGCACACTCGCATACATGCTGACATGGTCATGAAAGCACGCAGGCTCACGTGGACAAACAGTCCAGTTAATTCCTCATCATACTTTTTCTGGCATCATCAGACATTCCTGCAGAAAAACACTCAGTCGTAAAATTGACATTTTCTTTCCATTACAACACTTCATTGAGTATCTTATTTCATTCCTAAATGACCCGACCCGCTGGAGTCCTGGCTTGAAGCATTCGAGTTCAGCCGCACAGAGACAACAACCGCATGTCATTTATTTCTATCAGCAAGGGATGGTATTGTTCACAGCAGGAGAAGCTGAACCTTTCTACATACACAAAAATGTGCCAAAATGAACAGAAGAATGTGTTTGGACTTTTCTTTAGTAGGAGTTGAAATACAATATTTAAAGCACTATATTGCATATCAATATGACCACTGTGCCAAAAGAGTTCTGTGATTTATTTATTTTTCTGTTTAGTAAAAGAGACTTTGCATATTTTACAGAAATCATTCTCACCCCACGTCTATCCCGTCCTATCTCTTTACACAGTAACCCCAGGCCAGTTTGAAAGCTGCTTGTTTGTTTGAGTGCATGCAAGTTTGTGTGCATTAAAAAAAACACAGCAGACAAGGGCACAATCAAAGTGAAAAATATCATTTGTTTCCTTTCATAATAATATAAATATTATATAATGTGGATAGTCTGTAGGAAACATTTTAAGTCTGAAATACTTGATTCATTAAGGTTGCTAATGTGCACAGAATCACTCATCAAGTCAGTCCATTTATAGGAGAGCATCTGGATGTTATTAGGGAGGACAGAATTTTTAGATAGCAGCCCACTTCTGCTGAAATCACATCTCAAACTTAGCACCCTGGACATTACTGGTCATTATATAATTTTATTCAATAATAAAATAAGTACTCCTCAGTCATCAATTTTTATATCAGAACTTGAAAATGTTATATAATGAGTTTTCATCATTTTAACTGCTGCAGCTTGCACAGTATGCTAAACCTGTTGGATACCAATAACAAACGGATAACTGTTTGTATATCTCTTTGATAAAAAAAATATGGTGCTTGTAAATGAGGACAATTATTACGAGAGTCGGCACAGTTGCCTGATGTCCTCAAAGACTGATTGTTGCATACCCCGCTGTCTGTCCTGATGTTCACATAGTTGTTTACTGCCTCATTAGTAGTCAAATAACGACACAATTAGTCATCTAACCTGGCAGTCATTTTATTTGACAATACATTATTTAGATTTTGCTATGTATGAATCCTATTTGAATCACGTGCTTCAACAATAGCATTTTGACTCATCTTTAACCTTTATTTTGTTTGGGATTGAAAACTTGTCGTCTTCACTTGAACACTAAATTTTGACTGACCTCGTAATATACAACCGTCATCTAAACACGCACAATTTCTGTATTCAAATTATTTTTTTATTGCGCTGAGGTAATATCTTAATCTTAAGGGTTGAGTTCTTATTAGCTGTAAGTGGAACATTGTCAAACTTTACAAAAATAAAGGCTTGAAAACATTGGCTCGAATGTGATCTGTTTAATGTGTTTAATGTTTTTCACTTAGTAAAATGAGCCGCTAATATAAACAAATTTTACAATAAGAAAATAGCAATCCAAGTATTAGTTGTATTAGAACATATGACAAAATAACCACTTGAAAAGGGTCAATGCTGATGTTTTGAACATTTTTAAATATGAGTTTGACCATATTTGAAAATAACACATCGGAATCATTTTGGACTTGTTTTGATTTTTAGACTTTGTAATGAAGCAACTGTACTGTCGAAATTGTTCTGTAAATATGCGTAGTACCGGATATTTTTGTACTAATAAGTGTACCATTATGGATGGATGGTTGGATGATTTTGGTCACAATAATCAGCACTATATTATTACAATAAGGGAATATTTGAAAAAAAAAAAAAAAAAAATCATGCAGGAGTGGCGTAGAAGTGGGGGGTGAAAGCGAGTCCTGAATTGACTTGATAAACCAGTTTCATCATATATTATATTATATTTTATTGTATTATGTTATACAGCTAAAAGCAGGTCTGATCTTTAGTCAGACCAGCTCAGTAGAAAGACCTAATTGTTTTGACCCGACTTGTTTGGTTACTAGACTACCACATGTTGCTACAAACAACCCCAGCATATTGTCCAGTATTAACTGTGCTCATAAGGTTACCCATGCATTATAGTGAACAAAAATGCCCACAAACAGCACAGACTGCCTTTTGAACTGTTGGCTAATAACAAGCCAGATGGTCCTTCTCCCATGTTAATTTGACATAATTGCTGGTTTCTAAACTGGCCTCAGGTCTAAAATTAATATTCATTGTAGATGTATTTTATAAAAGAAAGCCAACATATTTCAGTACAAGTTACCAGCATGAGCAATAGGGAATAAAAAATGAAAAAAATCTTTTTGAATTGTAGTTTTTATCATTTAAACCTTAAAACCCATCTGAACTACTAGTAGATCTGCCCTCAACTAACTTATTTGGAGACAGAAAATGTCTGAAACATTTTTGCAGTATTGACCAATAGGCTTTTTTTTATTTATTTTTCCTTTTCGACTGATTGGACGTTTGCTCTCCAAAGCAGGTTTCACCGACATACCAAATCAATAGTGAAGGAGAAAAGGCCTTGTTCTCTGTGTTTATAGATCCGTGCTTTCTGATGGACTCTGCCTCCTCTGTACATTCTGATCATTGTCTGTCTGTTGCCAACGTGACTGGTGGGATGGTGTTGCCTTTGTTATGGTTCACTTATACTATTTCAGTCTTCAGGTATTTGTTGTGTTCTACATTCCAGATGTATTTAAGCATAATGATGCTGAATTAATTCATAAAGAGACAATTTAAGTTCACTGTATAAATTATTGCAAAAAGAACTGAAAAAGAATAAAATAATGGTTGGCGGATAATACTGTTATTACAGTACAACATAAATATTCCCTCAAGGGTACAGAGTTGCTTTATCTGTTGCATGTCTGAACCAGAGTCGTCTTGGAGTTTACATGATGTTTCTACAGTCACATCTGCACACAGTCATGGACTTTTTTTACTTCCTTTGTTTGCTAGTGCACATTTTTCTGATATTCATGAAAAACCTTAGCAGAGCATTGTTTTCAACAAACATGAAGTTAAATTTGTTTAAAAAAAAAGTCTATTGTTCTCTAAACTGATAAAAATAATAATAATAAAAAAAAAAAAAATCAGTGAGAAGGTAGATGTTCTCTGTCGAGGCCTGGATAGGTCTTCTGGGGTGCATCTAGAAGAGAGAGTGACAAATGCCCTACTTTTTTGAACAAGCACACAACTTGTGTGATAAGATTATTGTGGTTCATTCTCTTGATGGCAGTATAAGGATTAGGATACTAGATCCTGTGTGGCAAATCCTTGTTGCAGAACCAGTCACCTATCCCTGAGGTGGAACCCATAAACACCTTTTTACTTGTCATCATATAATTTGAAAGTCTGTCTATGCTGGTTTCAGGCCAGTGCACCAATAATGTCTAAATCAGGCTGGCAGCAATTGAAGCAATTGATTATTTCCCCCACGGTGATGGAACTTCAAGATAAATTCCCTTCTTTTACTGCTCAAACTGTAATAAAAAGGGTCTCACCATCCAATTAAAACAAACAATCCATGAGCTCTAAAACTAAAATTACAGTGGCCTAATCAAACTATTTCGATGTAGAGATTGCTTTGTGTTGAGCTTATAGTTTACAAATAGAGACCATTCTGCAGTGGGATCTTATTGGAATAAGACTTACAACTCTGTAGAAGCACACACACCTCCAAATTGCAAATAAGATGGTTGACTAAAGGGTTTATTTCAGTACAGATATGATCTTGATGCAAAACTGTAGGAATTGGCTGGGAAGGTTGATGTGAAGAACTGCAGTGTCAAGACTGCTTTCACACTGGATATAGGTTTTCTCGATGTGCCATATCTCAAACATGTTTGAGTAGTCATGGAGGTCCTGGAGACCCATGTTTGAAAGATACCAATCTTAAAGCAAAACCAATGTTCTTTGCTGTTTTTACATGAACAGAAATGTTCTGTTATGTGTTTGAAGAAAAGCACCTTTTTAAATCCTCTGGAGGATAAATATTCCCATGATAAGAACATAGAAAGGTTATCTCATACACCATTTACTAACTTTTCCCTTCACCTCTCACTGATGCATTTTAAGGTCTATTCTGAGCTCAGGCAAGGCCCCATTTCTTCACATATGCTATAGCTCCATCAGTTTTGATGAACAGGCACAGAGTCCACTCTGCTTTGCAGTGACATGTGCGTCAGTGCGTGTGCCGCATCGAGGCTCTGTCTTCCCAACACCACTTGCCTTGCTTTCCCTAGAAACTGACTCAGCAGCAGTCGCTGTCAGGTCTGCTTAATTTTGTCATGCTTGACTTCCTGCTACCTGAAGTCTCATCTGCCAAAGCCCCTTAATCCACTTGTCACTCAAAACAACAAAAAGCTGGAAAGGTGCTCCCTAAATGAAGACAGGGTTGTTAAGCTTTGGTGGGGTGAGCACTGCGTGTACTTGCAATTGTTGTGCAGGTGTGCAAGCACAGATATGTGACAACATTGGTGAGAGTTTTTTTTCTTCTTTTTTTTCTTTTTGCTTTTTTATAAACTTTTATTTGATTAAGTTGAGCCCAACATATTTATAAACAAGGTTTTATTATGTCCTCTACAGAGTTTTGCTGTGACCTTGAAAAACAGAATAATTCAATTTCTGTTAAAATTTTGGTTATAATTCAAATTTTTGCACAAAATATCATTTATTGGTGTAAAATCCAAAAAAAGTCTGCATAAATATCTATACATCTTATACATGTATGTTAGGGCTGAAATAATTAATCATACTAATCATGATGAATTGATTGAGAAAAACCATGAACAAATGTGGTCATTTATTATTCGTTAGCTGGAGAATACAAGCTCAAAGAACAAAAGATGTATGCATTTTGCATTGAACCCTCTGATGTGTAACTGGGTCCTTTTTGACCCGGTGAGGTCATCTTTTGCAATGTCTTTGTAATGAAAAGTTTTCATCACATCATATTCCAGGTATTCCTCAAGAAACATGTTACTGATATCATGTAATTCAAATTTTTAATTTACCTTTTATACATTTTAAGAAATAGCATGTTTTATGTTACTACCCCATTCTTCCGTGAGTGGAAGAATGGGGTATTCATTTTCTATGGAATTTAATGGGAATCTTTGTTTCTTACCAACTGTGACTTTTGTGAACCAAACACACTGAGACCTAACTGTCACCAGTGAATAATATTATTTTACATAGCAAGAACTCTTACATATAAGTATTATCTTTATTTTTTATCTCACAAATGTGTTTGTGTGTCAATCATGAGTACTGTGACAGCATTATTTTCACAATTCAACAGATTAGCCTTCTTCAATCAAAGTTAGCCAACACTAGTTATCTAACCAACTAGCTAACATTACCACCTATACTTTATTGTGCATCTTTATTATTTGTCTGTGTGTGTCTGACACCCTGGATGAGAAAACCAAGAGAGAGAGAATGTGTTGAATGACATACAAAACCTGTTGATCAATGTGTTCAAGGTTCTTTCTTTTATCATCTCAATAAATAAAATTAAAATTCATAGCTATTGAAATAAATGCATAAATAAATGAGCCAGAAAAGTATAGAGTGTCTTCTCCAGGTCAGGGAGGATGTCCTGACCCAAGTGGAGGAGTTCAAGTATCTCAGGATCTTGTTCACCAATGAGGGAAAAATGGAGCAGGAGATTGACTGGTGGATTGGTGCAGCGTCTGCAGTGAAGCAGGCACTGTACCGAACTGTCATGGTGCAGAGAGAGCTGAGCCAAAAAGTGAAGCTCTTGATTTAGCGGTTGATCTAAGTTCCTACCCTCGTCTATGGTCATGAGCGTTGGGTCCGAAAGAACGACTTCACGGATACAAGTGGCCAAAATTAGTTTTCCTTGTAGGGTGTCTGGGCTCGCCCAGATAGGGTGAGAAGGTCAGATATCCAGTAGAGCCACTGCTCCTTCATGTCGAGAGGAGCCAGTTGAAGTGACTCGGCATCTGATACCTCCTGGAGGCCTCTCTGGTGAGGTGTTTAGGGCATGTCCCACCAGGAGGAGGCCTGGAGAAGACCTAGGATACGCTGACGGTGTTTCTCGGCTGGTCTAGGAATGCCATGGGTTCCCCCAGAGGAGCTGGAACAAGTGGCTGGGGGGAGCGAACTCTGAGCCTCCTTACTTAGGCTACCTACCTACCTACCTACCTACCTACCTACCTGGGTGGTTGGTTGGATCATACATACACTCACTTACGTGATACACATAACATAATATAATAGAGACAGTAAATTTAGCTAGTTTAGTTAGCGAGCTAGTTTCAGGGAAAGTGCTATTTTGCAAATGATCAAACGTTCACTAAAAAAATGCTATGTTATTGCATTTTAGGCAATGAAATGTTTGTTATTGAACAAAGGAGTTCAATTATTTGTTTATAAGCATTTTTTAATACATAATATGCATTTCTAATATAGTATAAAAAGTCCTTCTATATGTATGTATACATACACCACTATTTGTTATACATGCCAATTATGTATGGGGCTGCATAGCTACAGACCATAATATTATGCCTGATTGTCATTGTTGCTGTTATGCAGACTTGCTAATCAAGTTAACTGCCAAATTTGAGAAGTAGTTATACACTCATGTTCACTTTCATGTATTTATTAATTAATTTGTTTAAATGTCTGTTTGTTTTAATAATCTAGTAGATTCAATGTCAAGACAACATGGAGCATATAAACAAGGTTATAAAAGACAAGGAACGTTATGACATTGCCGTAACATCCCCAATCATTATACAATAATATTAATATTAAAAGAATGAAAGGAATTTATAGTTCCAGTAATCTGTATAATTTGAGCTTGTCATTTTAATACAAAGTACATAAAAGGTGGTTAAATGTAAAATTGTTTTTTACACAACTCAATAACCTCCTTCTTGTGCAAATCAAGAATGACCATATGGCTTAATTACTGAAACATGGTCAGGATCTTTCTAAAGGCCATTTGGTTTTGGTTGATAATATTGCTCAATGGTATCAATATTTAATTGCTCTGGTTTCTAGCTCCATTGCCTCAGTGTCTGCAGAATCAGTGAATGACTTCATTGCTGAAAATATTTCAGGCAGAAACAGCTTGAGCACAAATATCTTGGCTTTTTTTTTTTTCCTTTTTTGTGCAGATTTGCATCGTTAGGCTAATGATAAAAGCACTATGGCTAGTAAAAGCAAAATATCCAATCTTGAACAAAAGTACCCTATTTGTGGGTAGTGTGCAAATGAAACTATGTTCTCAACATAATTCATACGAACAAATTATGTTTTTCTGTGAATTCTGTTTTTCAGTCTTTGTATCATAACTGTATCATGTTAATGTTGCAGTTATGATGCAATGGTAAAAATATACATTGCATGGTATATTAATGGTAAAAATATACAAACCTTGATGGCATTTGTGGAGATCTGGATCTCATGCAACTTCCTCATTGTACCATCCCGGTCAATAAAGTAGGATGATGCCAGCTGATGGAGGGCTTCCACATTCTGCGTAGCATTGACCAGCTTTCTGTCCAGCTTGTTCTTGGCCAGATACATGGTCAGAGCCTCTTCCCCTACAAGTAACAAATCTTAATTTAATCAGTTTTATGTGGCTTTGGTTTTTAAAAAAAAATGTCTGCTCATATAGCAAATGTGATAGGATTGAAAACATTTCCATTTGTTAAAGATTGCCATGTTTATAACCTGCAAAAAGAGTTCTTAACACAATACATAAGTATGAGATTAGAGTATCCAGGCAAGCAGTTTTATATTGAGAAATTGGATGTCCCGGTTTTCCAGAAAGTCCCCATATTTGTTGCTTGTCTACACCTGGCATATTCTCAGACACATACCTGGATTTAAGCCCATTGAAAGTGCATTATTTTCAAGAAAAATCTAGTGAAAATTCTTCTCACTTCGACATCACAGGACTTTTCTCCTGAATGTTACACAATATCTCGATTTTTTTTCTTCTTCTTCCAACTACTCATTAAGGCAGTAGCCGAAGAGTGAATACAAAAATACAATGTAACAGTGCATATTTATTCAAGGCCAAAACAGTTTGAAAATGAGGTAATGTCAGAAAGGGATATGCGGCATGTGGGATTATAAGCACATGGTTTAGGTTCTGTTATTTACAGAAAAGACTACATCAGCATTTCTATGATATTGCATCATGGGTTGTGCCAATCATTTACTGATGTGTTTGCACCAGTGTGACTAGCATTACTTATTACCGTGGTTAAATCACATTAATGAGCTCGAGCTGATATAATAAAGCTGTGGTGGGAAGTGCAGAAGATCATTTCTCTGTTTTGTTTTTCCTCTCATTACTGCAATATATTTTTCTTCTAACACATATGCTCCAAATCACAAAAAATATCTGTGTAGAAAAAGGTATGAAGTCATGAAAAAATAAACACTTTGCCACAAAGTACTTTGTGGTTCTCCCACAGCCTAATAAAACCAAATAAAACACCAACCAACTGCTTTGTTTATTTTTCTCATGCAACACTTTAACCACCAGAGCTTGGCTCATGTCTTTACTTACATGCTACTGATTAACTGACTGGCACACTCCTTGGCATTATTTAGGCTTATTTAATTAAGTCAAAGTTAACAATCCTGTATCTATGACAACAATGATATATCAAATCATACAAAAAGTTTTGTGAGACACCGCTTTCAAAAATGAACTTTTTTTTTATCATAGTGAATGCAGTGAGGCCACATGAACAATATGAACTAATTAATATATGGCATCACCAAAAATGAACTATTATTCTATATCCATTTACATGACACACCAGGACAGTGCTTAACACCTCTTTGGTTACTCATATGTCTTTGACCTTTAACGTGTAAACAACAATTTAAACAAGATTGGATTGCCTTAAAATTAGAGCAAGGCAACCCTTATGGCTGGGTCTTGTTCAACATTCTGTCACATAGGTTTTCTAAATAATTATTTAGCCCCAAGAAATGAATTGGAATTGGTCACTTAACTGCCTGTGACCGTGACTAAGGGCAAGTAACAGTCAGGGCAAATGTCTCACGCCTGGTTACAACCACTGAGGATATGAAGGCCAATTCTGATGATGCCATGCTCTCCCTCGGGGGTTTGCAAAGTTACTTACACACACTTGACTTACACTACATAACAAGAATAATGCTCCAACGTTAAGCCCTTCATCTGCCATTTTGTATCTCTATTGCAACTTGGTGTGGCACTCACCTTATACCATAAAGGTTTTGTGGGTCATGCTGCTGAAACTGCAAGCTTGTAACAAATTTAGCTTTAAAAATCATGTGAGTGCATCTTTCTGTAAGTAATACCTTGTTACATTATTACTCCGCACCTCAGAGACACTGTGCCAGAAACAATTAGCGCATGCAGAGCTTGTGTGTTTGTAGCTGAAAGGCATTTAAATGCAATGTTCTTTCCTTTTTTTTCTTTTTCTACCTCAAATCAACAAAAGGTTGTATTTGTGTGTGCAGCAGTATTAACAAAATATGTATCTTTTTTGCCGATCCAAGTTAAGGTCAGTAACTGCCAGAGGAGGAAATAAGGTTTTAAGGTAACCTGATGGCAAGGTGGGACTCTATTATCCGTAATTGGCACAAATCCTGTGGGTCATTTTAATGGGTAACATTAAATTATATTGCTTTATAATGTCACAGCTAGGAAACAGGCTAATGAAATTAGATTTTCTTAAACCACCAACATGCACAAAGACTGTACACACTGAGAACCAAATTGCCATCAAACTGTTATTATCATGGAATATATTATTGCTGGTTTCAATTTATCAAACGAGAACAATTCCTTTTTTTTCATAAATACAAAAGTAAGGTAAAAACCTCACCTCCAAAAATAATTCAGTATTTATTGGCAGTAATTGGATGTAAATAACATGATTTAATGTATAAACTTTACGATAAATTGCTGAACTCTCGATTAAATATTTAACATACAGTTCAGCACTTATTTGAACTGTACCTGACTTATTTTTACCTGATTTGTTACAGTCTTATACAAAACAAACTTTAAAAGCCTGGGTATTATTTGCACATACATTATATATTGCCCAGTCCTGGTGGGCATTATATAATGTAGTTTTAAGGCATAATAAAGTAAGAGCATATTTTGAATCAATGTTAGATTACACACAAGGGTAAAGCCCTTATTCCATATTTGAACTATAGAATCTGGCTTCAGTTGCCAAAATTAATTTTGATTGCAATTCTTTTGGCTTAGTACTGAAAAATGATAACTCTTTCATTAAAAAAAAGTATGATAATTGGCCCAGCTGCAGGGAGAACGTTTACTTCAAAATTTACCAGAGAACAGGGTTCCCACTGGTGCACAAAGTGGGCCGGTACACACAAGTTTTAGATTTGAGCTAATTCTAATTAACAGAGCTATAACATCAGGCAGACTCCCACATACTTGGGCGTACTGTGCATATTCTGTAAGCTGTGTGGACTCTGCACATCAACAAGATATGTTAATAAATATTAAAGGGAGCCCAATAGATTTATCTAACTAAAAAGGAGGAATAAATAAGTGCACATTATCCTTTCAAAATTTACTTAAAGGGGTTATATATTTCACATGTGCCACACTGGTAGGATTATTCTCAGGAACTGATAGAGTTTGAAGCAGAAAGTCCAAATTCAAGACACGAAAGAAAGTGGTTTGATGGAAAAAAATAAAAAAATAAATCCTTTATAAAAATAAATTAAAAGGTTCAACATAAAACAATTTACCATAAAGCCTAGTAATTCCGTGCAGCCCAATAAATCATGAATTTAAACTAGTAGCCTGAGAACAAGAAGACATGTAACAGAGGAAGAGTGTGAGCCCGATGAACAGACAAACTACCGACGGAATAACAAAAGACAGGACAATAGACAGAAACACACACAGGGGCTGACAAGACACACTAAACAATTAAACCCCAGCAGGAAGGGACAGGCACAAAGCAAAGCGGAAAACAATGTGCAAAAGCTGAACCCGACCTACTTCCTAGGAGAAATATTTATAAAAAAAGAGAGAGACAAACATTTGAATACCACCAAACTCAAGAAGCGTGTACGGATTTACCCGAACAAGCCAAACTAAAATTTCCAAGCTACTAACTTTGGCAAAAAGATGCATACAGGATAAAAAAAAACTCAATTAAGTTCTAACTGAGTGGTCTAAAAACTAATTTGCATAGCTCCTAAAAACGTTAACCCTTAAGCCAACCTCATTTCAATTTAATTCCTTAGTTTAATTATGCAGGGACTAGTAGTGGATGTCAACAAATAAACACTTCAAAGTGTGTCGCCATGGCTAGTTTGCAATACTTTTCCACTATTATTTGGTGTAGAGTGCTCTGTTGCTTTTCCTTTCCTACCTTTCCTTGACTCTTTATCTCATCTGTAAAGTGGCCAAAATAAATTTGCTGTAAAGACAGAAATAAGTCTATTGGCATAAAGGACAATCTCTTAAAAAATGCCCTTTTTATTTTCAACAGGACCAAAATTCAACAGAAAATCTAAGAGCAAGTTTACATCTTAACTGCACATGTTTTAACATATGAGTTGTGCTATGTAGGAAGAGTTTGTTCAAACAAGATATCAGCTGGAGCATCACTAACTGATCAGCTTAACGCTTTCCAATATATATTTGAAGCGTTGTGTTCTGTGAACAGCATTCAGTTCTTTTTTTGCGGTGCAATGTCCAAAAATCATAAATCCGCTGAAGCAAAAGAACTTCAGTGGAATTTATGAAACGCTTTAAGTGAAACAACAGATCAAAAACTTCCCAATTGAGATTGTCATCTTGAAATTCTAGATAATGAAATAAGAAGTACAAGGAAGCACACCACACCAGATGAAGACATTAATATTGAAGATCCCTTCAGCTACAACTTGTCCACTTCTCACAAAAAGTCACAAGAAAATAGCTTTTTTTTTCTCCATAGTCCTTCACTCTAGTAAAGAGTGATTGATTTGGTGACATGACAATGCAGCTACCACAAAAGTATATCCAAATTAGATAGTATCATAGATAATATTGAGCTAAGCAAGCAAAACATTATTTTTTAATGGCAAAATAAGGGGAAATGATACAGACTACAGTTTGTTTTGTTACAGTTGCTATTAATCAGAGGCAGCTGATTAATAATATTACATTAAAATATCTCAGTGTTTCAACATTTTTCAGCTTTTTAGAAATTGGTTCCAGATTAGAGGATCATCAAAACCAAATGTTGTTTCTCCATGTTTAGTTCTGATTCTAGGGATGCAGAGTAGACTAGAACCTGCAGACCTGAGTGGTCTGGAAGGTTGATACAATGGTGGCGGGGTTTTTAATGTGTTTTGGTGTCAAGTCATTCACTGATTTATAAACTAAGAAAAGCACGTCTCGTCTCTGAACCATAGGGAACCAGTGCAGAGAAGAACTGATTTCTTAACAATTGACATTATATGACAATCTAGCTCCAGATTGTCATATAATGTCAATTAAAATACACTTCCGATGTGAACCACAACAATATGTGTTCTAGAATTCATTGTCATTAGAACAATTGTAAAGAGAAGCCGGGGCCCTAAATTGGTAGTTTGTTATCTGCGATAAGCCATGCTTAGAATAGGTTCCGTTTGGACAAGTTGTAAAAACCTAAATAACTGTAAACTGGTTGTAAATAATATCTACAGCAAAAAGTAACAGCAGTGTAAAGATCTATACCACAGCAATAGCATCAACTGTAACAAGGTTTTTCATAAGCAAGTTGCTTTAGGACAGAACATTGACTGTCAGAACATTTCTGTCATTCTTCAAATTGAGACTATGCAGAAAGCTTTGTGCTGCAGGTAGGACGCTGTTAGGCCATAATTAAACGCCTATGGCTTATGCCATAGATTGATCCTCAGGCTTTAACAAATTGCTCATGTTTGAGCTATTTAAACAGAGGAGTGTTTGTAGTGAACTTCATGGAATTCAAAAGTAAAGTAATTCAGCAGGTGTTAGTTATTGTTCTTTTTTTCAGCTTTGGAAACTGGATATACAATATTAGGTTGAAACATCATATGACACTAAAGTGCAAATAGGTGTTCAGTGGAGGAATATCAGAGCCATAATGCACCACAAGGCTAAAACTTGAGAATATTTTTTAAAAATACCCAAATTATTATGGTTTTCTTTTCAACCACAGCATCCTTTTTCATCTTCTTGTATTGCATCTTTTATGGGTTTCCTGTCTCTCTTTACATTTAACCTCTGGCTCGTCTCCTCTGCCTCTGGATTGTTGCCATGTTCCCTTTAACCTTGAGGCCTTTTGTTTCAAGTTATGTGTCAGCACACTTTTATCTCAGCCTTTACAGATGCTCAATAAAGGACACAGCTATACAAAACAAAAATGCACATGCAGGACGAGCGATAAAGTTAGAGTAGGCTATTCTCTCTTTAACAACCTGCACTTTGTGGTCTCATGAGTCACATAATTGAAGGGGAAGAAATGAATTGTCCTTCTCCAGGGTAACTTAAAAGTTGATTGGTCAGTTGTCAAGAACCCCATTAGACATCCTCCTTCCTTTGCAGTGAATAGAAATGAATGCATCCTTTTTTTCTTAATTTGCTTTCATGCATTTTTGTTGACATAGCAAATGATAAAGAAAAGAACTAATTACAATGCAGAGAGTAGTACATTATAAATTCAATGAACAAACTGATGAAAAAGCTATCTTTTTCATTAGTTTAATTTTTCATTTCATTTTCATTTTATTTTTTTATAAATAACAAAATATGTGCAGTTATTTATTACTATGTCTTTAATATTTCAGAATAACATAAAATGAATATCATTCATATTCCTACAACTCTCAAAAAACTCCTTGAATCAAAGATCTTCTCTCGCCTTAACCATGGTCACACTGCCATCTTAATTCTAATGGCCTTAAAGAGATAAACTAACTTCAAAATATCATTAAAGCATGTTTTAGAGCTATCCAAACATGTGATTTCAGGTCAGTCCCAATTCATCTTTTGTTTAAACTAACTGTGTTTGGACATTTTGGAAATATATAGTGAAAGCAGATGTAAATTGAGATCATTTAAACACTGCAAGAGGATCATACAAAAATGCTGCATTACCCAGAATGGTAAAAAAAAAAAAAAAAAACTGCATGTGAATGAACAGTTGTAACTGTAACTATCTGTTTGGTGCTACGCTTGGTGATTTGGGGGGGTTTGAGTACTGTGGTTTCCTACCATATTTCAAAGTTATTCTTCATTATGCCTAGCTATGAGTGCATCCTTAAATTGTTGATGGATTGGCAACCCATGCAGGATGTGCCCCAGTCCTTCTCTAGACATCTACTGATGTGCAGCCTTCTTGCAACTCTGAACAGCTCTAAGCTGGTATGGAATATGGACTGATAACGCTCCTCTGCTTCAGTACCCTGTTAATACCCATGTGCAGTTGGCTGAAACGGTTTAGTTAGGTTAGTCTATTATTAACTATTCTACATCCCTCAGTGATTGACACAATTTCTAGAGGGCTCCATCGCAGTAGGCCAGGGCCAGATCAAATGTTCAAAACAGAATCAAATACATTTCCCTTCAATCTCCTGTTGCTGCATCTTATCTTAGAACAACCTGTTCTGTTCACAGTGAATGTTTTGGCAAATGACTGAACAGTTTTACGGGCAACTGAAGAGCAACACAACAGTTCCAAGAAAAGTAATCATACTTCCACTCCAAAACAGAGGAAGATTACCAAAAATGGCACAACTCAGATATAGAGTGGTAAACAAAAAAAATAAATAAATAAAAATCCAAAATCAGATAACCCGTTGCATCAAATAACCCAGACAGAAAAAACAAGATAAAAACAATATGTGTGCTTTTTTCAGGATGCAGAAATGAAAATGGTGTTTCATTTGATCACACTGCACTCTTTCAAAACAATGCTTGTGTATCAGCTTTTATCTGTACGGTCTTAGTTGAACATTTCCCCTCCTGTTTGTAATTTTCTTTCAATTCAAAGTATTTTATTTCTCCCAAAAGGAAATTAAATATTGTCATAACTTATATAACCCAAATATCTTCAAAGAGTCATTATGGATGGTGATGCTGTGGGTAGGCAGGATTACTGGTAGCGGACAATCTTGCACCAAATCTAAAGAGGCCGCAGACTGCTATATGACAACATCAGGACTGTCATGACATGCTCAAAACGGAATAAAAACACTATTTCACAGTAACACACCCAGGGTGACACCAGTAATTGTTACCAAGCACTGCTAATTTACTTCATTTTGTTTTGCCACTCCCCTTTAAATCTCTGTGTACCAGTATGATTAGAAAGACAGAAAGATGTTGGAATTGGGGGGACATAATCTTTTCCTATTATGATTGATGAAATAGTTGATTTGAACTTCCTGTTCTCTGTTATTTGGCTCTGCCCTGCATCCAGGAGGGGCCCCTTTTCAACTCCTTTGGGATCTGGGGTCATATTTCTGGTATTATTTGAGTATTTGAGATGCTAATCAGCTGCTACCAGTTGTACAAATAATAGTGTATTGCCAGGTTCATGCATCATCAAAAGTATGAGCAAAAATCTTTTCAGCTGCAAAACATCCAAAGCCAGAGAGAACAACCTCTTTCTCAGCAAATCACACAGAAATGGGAAGCAAACACAAAATAGTGATGAACCTTGCCAAAAGTGACTGGCGTACCAAAACTATTCCCAAGTATCCCCAGTATCAACAACTCATCCAGGAGAAGGTAACAAAGAACCCATACAAACATCTAAAGCACTGCAGACCCCATTTCCTTCAGTTAAGAAAAGTGTTTATGATCCAATTAAAAGAAAAACGCAGGACCAAAATGCTGCAAAAATGGTCTATAGCTGCTCTGTTGCTTCATGATCAGGGCTACTTGTCATAACTGATGGGTGAAAGAAATATGTTCTATACTGGAAAATCCTGTAGAAAACATTCACCCATCAGCTTAAATGCATTTAAGTTATTAAAAACACAATTGAGTCTAATTTTTTTGTCAATTTAGATTTAGATGTATTATGTTCTTTTAAGGTCTGGCCTTAAAAGAACAAAATTAATGTGAAGTGGGGAAAATAACTGATTTTGCAAACGCTTAAAATCAAAGAACTGATTTTGCAAAAGCTTAGGGGATTTTTTTTTTTTTTTATGATTTACAACCAGTTAGGTTTAGGGGGCAGTTACATTTTCAGATAGAGCCAAGTTGGTTTGGAAAGATTTGTTTTTGTCCAACGATCAAAATTTCATAATGTTTAGAAACATTTACATGTTATTATGAAAAGTGAAGAACTCTGTAAGTAGGCAAAGAGTTTCACAGCACTATCAGTGTATGTATTTTAGTTCAACAAGCTGATGATGTGAAAGTTGTATAAGCTTCTGCAGCATTAACGAGCATCTCAAATTGGATTGTTGAGAAATGTTAGTGACATTTTTTTTTAACTACTGACATTACATGTCATGGCATTTTTATCCCATTTAAACACAAGTACAACTACAAAAGTAAGTGTGATATCAAATCGAAGCTTCTAACTATGCAGATTTCATAGTATATTAATGTCAAGTAAGTCCCCATTGAAACGGGTCTTCAAGAGAAAAAGGTTGCTGCTTTTTCTGAGCACTGACAGTATATTTCGAAGACCTTTGGGGGGATAATTATCATAACTTCCTAAAGCAATTTTACCTTTTGAAACATTTTATCTTCCAAAGACCATATGCGAGTTCTATTCAAATGAGCCATCAAGGGATGTGTTTTCAAATGCAACATTTTACTGCAGTCTGCGCACACAGTGCATGTGGCATACTTTGCATTGTGTAGAGAGAATAATATTTAGATTTTGTAATAAAATGCACACTGAGCAGGTTAAACTTAGTCCTAACTCTGAGCCTGAAATGCACGTAAACATTTTGACATATAAATGATTAAAACGTCTCTCACAGCAATTGAGGACAAAGATCTGCAGTACATTATGTGCACTTACAGCTGAATCAGAACCGTTCTGTTTTTGTCATTTAAAATAATGGAGTCCTTCAACAGCCAAGCCTCTATATAAATGGTTGAGGGTATAGCTTTTAAAAAAAAAGTGTGAAGAGTACATTTGCATTCATCTTAAGCTGTGAGGAATACATTTTTTCCAAGTCTGCCCCTCATACATTTAAAATAAGTCTTTCACTTAAAGGCATAGAAATGTTTTGCTTTGAATTTTTTATTTTTTGAGTTTCCTACAGAGACCGAGTGAAGAAAAACAAATGTTCACTTAACTTTAAGAAGAGTCAAGTGAAGTTTTACATAATTGGAAGATCATTCTAAGTGCTATTTATTTGCAGAAATGTATACAACCACTGGTTATAAATGACCAAGGTCCATCCGAACACAATAATCGGTAACATTTTACTGATTGAAAAGCTTCATCAAGATTGTGAGTGATTCTTTTTTGTACGCGTGTTTTCAGAACTGTACTAGCATCAGTTGTACTCAAACAGCTACATTCCCGTCACAAGTCACATGGGATACCTTTCTTAGCTAAAAAAAATAGGTAAAAACAATGTTGTCAATGTCATAATATCACATGAGTGGGCAACAATTAAACACATCATTGTGTCTTCAACACTTTACTTGGCATGCCAATGATGTAAGTGACCATTCTGAAAGACACTCAAATGATTTATCCAGATCTGATGAGAGTAGTTAAAAGATACATATTGAAATAGGGGCAAATGAGTACTTAATACTTTTTAAACAGATTGTTAAATTTTGCCCTAAATGACTGTTATCAATAAATTTATATTTTTTTCACAAGTCAGTATTTCGTTAATTGTGACAGCAGCAAAATGTAGTCAGTGTTTAATTCCAAATATATGATGGTAGAAAGAAAAAAAAACAAAACAAAAAAAAAAAACTTAGTAACAATTTTACTTTAGTTATTTTACCTTTTCATATTTTGCCTCTCTCTTTTTTGAGTGCGTTCCTGAAGATGTTACTTTTAAATTGTTGAGGAGTTTTTTGTATACTATATTAACGCTACTTGTCTTCTACCACATCTAATATGTCATTCTCCCCAAAAAACATCTTTAGCAAGAATAAGGATCTAAGATACATTTTTATATATGTATATATTTTACAGTGAGAAAAACAGTGCATGAAGTATTCTGAATATTTGCAGAAAGGCATTGATTTTGCAATTTAGACCTAAGATATATTGTACGCAGTCTAACAGTCTAGCCTATATACAATTACACAATGCACAGCTTAAAAAAGAGAGTGGTTTATCTTGATAATCACATCTTTTAAATGCAGTTGCCAAAGTAATCACTGTTAGCTGCCTTCATGCATCATCCTCAGAGCCCAAGATAAGATAAGAGATTAAATTTAGCCTTGGATAACTAAGATGCTTAACTTTTGTACCAAAATAAAACTATGCCCATCTATCAAAAGAATTTATTGTTTTCATCATTGATCCAGCTACTGACTTGCCAACATGCCTGAACAGGTAGGATTTGGAAACTAAAGTGTGTATTTCATGAAAAGGCAAAATTTTGCTGTTGGTCTATGAAGCAATAAATGTTTGTAGAGAGAAATACATTTCTCAGTTTCTTGTCAAATTTGATTCATGTGGTCTCATCAGGCCATCTAAACCTTGCTGATGAAGTGTTTCCAGGACCGGACCTTTTGGGACAGCATTTTATTTCTATCCTCCTCGGCTCTGGGACAAACTCCCTCAAACTCTAACATATTCAGAAACAGTTAGTTGCTGAATTGGAACTGAAAACGCTATTCTTTTTCTGCATTTTTTTTCTCACTTATTAACCATTTGGTTGGTCACTGATAAGTGATGAAGCAAGACAACAGTATATTATATTTCAACACTTATTTCTGTTTATGCATTACATTTCAACACATTTCTGTTTATGTAATGCTTTTAGAATCTTTTTCATTTTACAAACATGATACATTAATTTAAATAAATCACTATGTATTGTCATATTCATGATTAGTGGTAAATAAATACACTTGCTAGTCCTTAAATTACAATGAACTTCATTGCACTTCAAAGAAATTTAATCTAACCCTATTATAATTTGTATTTAATAATTAATTTCAAACTGTTTTTTTTATTTTTTATTTATTAAATAAAACAAGTAACCAATGGGACAAGAGAAAGCATGTGCATAACCAAGAACAAAATAATTAACTTACCAAAAATTTTCTGTTTTAAAAGGAGTAGGAGGAACTGAGCTCTTATTTAATCACCCCATTTTATGCATATTGCATTCAGATGATTTTGGTTATTGATGAATAATATAAAAATTAAGTTAGAACTGACTTATCAACACAATAATAAATAGCTACTAATTTTATGTTTCTTTGTATATCAATTACAAAGTAAAACACCTTGAGCCTCAGTTTATATGAATGCCTTGAAAATGTTATAAAGTCAGAGGTATTAGAATACAATGTGGTGCAGCACTATCCCGTCTTTTGTGTCCCAGCCTTTTGTGAACTAGAATGATTCATAGGTCAATTTTAAGTGGCTTAAACAAAATTGCTAAAAAAAATATGTACAGGGGCTTGAGAACATGGGGAAAAAAACAGCTAGAGTTGCTAATAGAACTGTATACTGCAGGCAGATGCCAGATACAACGATCATGAATGAGAAGAGTCAACATGCTGCCCAATATATATATATATATATATATATATATATATATATATATATATATATATATATATATAATGTGTTAATAGTTCACAGCAGCGCGTTTTGGGCTCAAAAGGAGGAGCTTGCCCAGGGCACAATTCCTGCAGGAACCACAACTGCGTATATTGCAGGCTTATCAGGTTAGGCACAATGATTAATCGTGATTAATCACAATGCCAGAGTGTGATTAATCCGATTATATTTTTTAATTGATTGACAGCATTAATATAATAGGGCAGTATGATGCACTAAAGTTTTGTTTTTCTGTTATAAAATATGCATTTACCTGCAGTCACGATTTTTTTAAATGTGTATATGATCTGACCTCCAGGTCATAAAATTGTTTGTCTCAAGTGTACACTGACAAATTGGATTCACATGCACAAGATTTGGATGTGTTTAAATTAACACCAAACCATAGAATTTAAAAAGGGGATACTTTTTTTTTTTTGCTACAGTAAACCTTGCACTTAAAGCAGATTATATTGTCTGTTTAGGATGACTGTAGGTGAGGATTTCTGCTTATTTTCCATGCTCTCATGTGATTTGCTGTAGTTTGGTTTCTCAGACACTTGGAGCAATAAATTGCCTTCAAACTAATTAAATGAGCTTCACTGACAATGATACAGTTAGAAAAAAATTATTCAGCAGAGCAAGGTCGCATTTACTCAGTCTAATCAAATAGGGATAAGGCGGGGGGTTTATGTTTATTTGTAGGCATTTACGTTTACTATTTTAGTTTTCAAAAATTCTCCAAGACTCACCTATTATTTTTGCTTTCCCAGATAAGCTGTACAAAATGTTTTCATCAAAACATGCAAATTTGGAACAGAAAAGTCAATCCCCTGCTAACCACCCATTATTTGTTAAAAGAAATATATATATATATATATATATACATATATATATGTTTAGGTAATTGTGGGAATACTTTTAATCCTTTCCCTGAATAATTCAAACAAGTAAACCTCTCTTACCTCCCAGGGTGGCTGAGATGAGAATGTGGGTTCCATATTTCTTAATGATAGTATCAATAAACTGCTGAGTGGTGGGTCTTCGGCCCAGCAAGCGTACGCTGCGCTGGAACTCAGGCATGAGTGGCACGGGGTTTCGGATGAGGTCCCTTCTCTCGATAGCAGTATTTCTCACCTTCCAACGTGCAAATTCCCTGATGAGTTAAAAGAAAAAAACAACTGCTCTCATGTAAATTGTCTAGTATGTTCACACACAAAAACATTGATTTGAATTAAATATTAAACAAAAAGACTAAAGACCTACACCTCGCATTTTTAAAATATCTATTAAAATGTTTTGCAGTATTTTGTGTTTTCTTTGTTTCATATCACTTCTTAAAACTGATGTTGCTTTTGTTGTAATATCACCATCATTCTGCCCTATTTAACAGGATGTGCGTTCATAAAAAACAAAAAATCTCAATAGTATTCTCTATTATGCACGCCTATTCCGTTACAACAATAAACCAGACAAGCTTATTAGCATTTTAGCAGAGTATCAAAAAACCAAAGGCAAAATTGCTCCCTTATCTGCTGTTTCTTTACATATTGCATTGTAAAAATATATTGTATTTTGCAGAAAGAAACTTTCAAATAGTGCTCCAAAAGTTCTTTGGTGGAGTTTTATGTTTGTTGCCAAGTTCCCAAGAAAGTGTGTAACACTTTTTTAAGTACACATTAGACATTACAGACATCGTTCAGTGTGACAGTTAAGAAAAAAATACAATGATTTTTAATTGAACATTTTTGAAAACTAGACATTATTTGTCTTCCATTTCACAATTATTAATTAGTGTTTGTTGTTCTTGTGATGGACTGGTGACCGGTCCACGTTGTACCCCGTCTCTCACCCTTTGACAGATGGAGATAAGCACCAGCACTCCTCCCAACCCACACACAGGGTGTAGGAAAATGGATGAATGAATGTTTGCTGTTCGATCACATAAAATCTCAGTAAAATATCTTAAGCTTAGTGTTTGTGACGTGACATAATAGAACAAAATTCAATTTATTTTGCTCATAACCAACCAACCATCCAAATTGTTACAAAACAGTACAAAACTGTAATTTTGTCAAAATAGACCTCTGCTCTGAGAAAGTGAGACTGTTTTGTTGTTTTGTTTTTGTGAAAAATTACAGTTTCATTTCAGTTATTTAAAGGTAGTGGAAAATTCATTAATAATTCACGTAATTCACTAATTATTGATGGAACAAAAAGTGAATGAATCCGAATTGCTTATATGATTTTATATCTCATATTTTGAGATATTAAGGAATGTTTTTTTTTTAAGTGTGTGAATGGTGAGATTAATTATGGCAAGTGTCTGACCTTAAAGTGCATTAAAATCTCCACTGGATAGGAAACATCCAAAGGGCATCATAATCTCTATAACTTAATCCTAAAAGCCTGCTCTAATTAAAATTGGAGCTGTGTTTATTAAATAAATAGGTAAACCCACTCTATGAAAAGAAAAGGAACCCCACAAACAAATGGAAATGAAAAAATATACAATAAAAATACACAAGTGCAGATGCTGGAGTTATTCCAAGCTGCTTTTTAAGAAGATTTTTCCAATTCTTTTAGCTGGGTTTTAATCGCCCAAAAAGATTTTTTTTTTTTTTTTAATCAGTCTTAGGAAAGATGAAATGGAGGATTGTTTCCTTTCTGCCTTACAGCGAAAAAAAACAACAACAAAGAAACAACTGTGCAAGCACAAACTAAGTTCTTTGTAGGCCAAATGTAGAGATGCTGCTCAATCAACCAATCAATCAAGAAAAAAAGAGGAAGATAGATGTATGGGTATACATTAAATAGATTGGATCCTTGTCTAATTGTTTAGATTTTCTTATAAAATATGTCTGTTTGGTGGTTGTTTTTATGTGAAATCATTTGCCGAAATCCGGCTTTCTTGCTTCTACTTGGAGTTACCATGACAGCTAGAAAAGACAAAGATGTATTTCAGAAGCAAATAAAGCATTATCATGAACATTGTTGTCTTCCAAATAAAATGGACTTTTAAGTTTTCATGGATTTCCAAACAATCCTGAATTAAGAATACGGTGGCTTGTAAATATTCCTCGCGACAAGTTAAAGCTAACGGCGCACAACAAAGTTTGCATCCTTCACTTCTCCCCCTTTACTTGGTCTCTGTTTGACACTAACGACAACAAAAAAATAAAATAAAATAAACACAAAATAAGGTAAAACATTGTCCGTTAGAATGAATTAAAATGTTTAGATATTTAAATAGCAATTTTTGATAATGAAAATGTGCAAGAATATTATCCACTAGCATAAGCTAAAGTTAATGTTAGCCACAAAGTTTAAAGAAAGTAAAACTCACCATCGTGTTTGTGAATGTATAACGAGCCGTACATCTTAAAACCTTTCTCCAGCTTACTTGTTGGGGCTTTGGATCGAGGTACATCATTAACTGTTACCTTAGGCAAGCCCTGCAAGCACCTAGTGTAAAATGCCATTTTCAATAGACCAGAAGCGACCAAGCCGCTTATCCCCATACACGGACGCTGACGTGCAAAGAGTCAGCTGCTTTTATGGCACCTGCTCACCGGGCTATATGGGAGACGCTGTCCGTCGCTGCCGCAGGTAGGCTTCTAGGCGTTTGTAAGCCTCTAGCAAATGTTCGTATTGCTGTCTCTCATTGATATGCCTCTCAACATTTAGAAGTGTGATCGTGGAACAAAACCTTCAATTGATCACACGGTTTGACAAGTGGGAACTGGTGAGTGTTTGTTTGTTTGTTTGTGAGCTAGCATGCTAGCGCTAGCCTCCTGGTTATTGTTTGGGCTCCGTCAGTGTAAACTAACTTGAAATGAGTATGTTTTGTTACCTTGATGCATTTAAACTGAAAATACTTTCAATGGTAAAACACTTTCTATTGTATGCTAAAATGAAATGTAGCGTCCCGGTTGAAAAGACGGTCTCTCTAACTGATGGTTCACGTTTCTTTATTCAAAAGCCTTTGTACATGAACACACCGTAAGAGCTACAAACATACAAATAAAATATCATTAGTAACTCTTCGTGGTTTTAACCTTTTACCATAACCTATGAACCTTACTTTATGTAATATCATTAAATTTACAATACATGTATTTAATTAACTATAACATATGAACTAAAACGTATTCCAACTGTTTCAACTGTTCGACACTTAATCAAATATTAACACCATTTCATGTCGAAACATAAACATCACGCTCAATAAATACAATTTACTCATCAAAACACCCACCTTGTTCCCTCATCAACCAAGCGCTAGCTAATTGATTGTCTGGACCTTAATTGGCCCATTCCTTAGTTATCTCCCTTCAACCGTGACTCGTATGATCGCTCACTCTCTGCACTATGTCCAAAACAACCAACCTTCAGTTACCGTCAGAAGTTTGTGTAGATCGCCTAGCAACCTTTCATGCAAAGTAATTTACATGAAATATTGAGAAATTTAAAAAATGAATACTGAGTACTTGCAAGAGTTTAATTATCTCTATATAAACTTATTTACTATAGTGATGATAAGAAAGTAGAGACGTGAATATTTATAGATTGATAAAATTATTTTTGATATTGACCCAGGGTTGATTATCAGGCTTGTTTTATACAGGCCAGGTTTCTGTTTCAGATCCTGTTCCAGATCCTGGATTCTGATTGTCTGTTGCCCAGTGGACCAGACTGGTGAGCTAACCAAACATCGACTCACGAGAAACGTCACATCCTGTCAACTCCTTCCAATCTGGTAGGAGGCATTCAAGCCCACAGCCACACTTCCATCCTCACGCTGGACTGAACCAATCTGAATTGGGTATTTGCCATCATTCCTCTCTCCTCCATCAAGGAGCTGAACCTGTTAAATATTGCCTTGGATAAAGGGGGAATAAAACATCTAGGGGATTTCATGAACTATTTAAAGAACTTCTCTGTATGTATTGTAAATATCATTTAATACATATCACTAATTTTGCGCTATTTTGTTGTCTGTGTTTTTACAAATTACCACTCCCTCCAGCAGTCAAACCACAAATTTTTCTGATCTGATTTCATTATTTACTCACTCATAATTAGTCATTTTTATATCCATATAAATATTTTACATGTGCTGTATTATTTTTTGTTTTATGAAAAGTTTTTTACATTTTCTACAACTTAACCTGTTTAAATATAAATGGCCCAAACTAATTCTAGCTATCAACTTGGGAGTCCCAAACACTGATTTATTTGAAATGATCAGTATGGGAACCATTGAGAAAACGTGGCTTCCAGGACTGGTTGTAGCTCTGTCAAAGAACTCCTTATTTATTTCTTTTTTTTAACCTGCTTGACTAGCTGCCAGTTAATTAAAATATGTAGCAAGTCGAAATATCAATGTCTTGTGTAAAAACATAGAGTGAACATGCTAATATTAGCTTTATAAAGGCCTAATAACTATCATCAGCTTATTGTCAGAAAAAAAAAAAAACAATAAAGCTATTAGTGTTTCAAGTAAACAGAGAAGTGTTTTGCAAACACAATGCTACTATATCATAATGTGTTGTTACGGCCCCTGGCCTCTTGAGGCTGTGCAGGCTCCCTTTTGTTATGCAGGTTCAGCTGTGAGAGCACACCTTCCTGATTGGCTGTAGGAAAGCAGCTACACCATTGGACCAGCAGAGGATTGTCAAGCCAATCAGACGTTGATGAGGCCCACCTGCACCCTATAAAAGGCTCCTGAATCTAGTGGGGCAGCTATTTTGAAGAGGTTCTGTGAAGCTGCCTCCTCTTTTTTTTTTTTGGTAGTTGCAACTGCTTTAAGTTAGCTTGGTCTTTGTTTGTTCAGTTTAGTTACTTTGATTTTGCTCCAGTTAAGTATGAGTTAGAAGCCTGTGTTTGGGAGGCTGTGGGCTTCCTGCAGCCTCCCCTTTGTATGTGTGTTTTTCTTTGCATTGTTTTCCTTTTGTGGTTTATTTTGAGTTTATTTTGAATAAGTCAATTCAAAAGTTTGGACTTTTGTAATTTTAATTTGCACTTGGCATTCTTGAGTTTAATTCTTTTTGTTTTGCATTAATTGGGTTAAATTGTATTGTTTTGTGAAACTTTATTTTGTAATAAATCATTTTTACTTTACACTGTCACTCCGGACACATTTTATGTTACTGCCCCTGGACCCCTAGACCTTGGGGGCGTAACAGTGTACGTATACTTTAACATAATATGTATACTCAATACTTTATTGATTTGAATGAAGTCTGGCATTAAGGTTAATGTCTTAAATGAATCCTTGGCATTTGGAGCAAAAACTACTGATAGGAGGTGGCCTGTCAGGAGTTTTATTTTTCAACGTTTTGTCAAATTTTTGTTTCATGGTAACGAGGCCATTTCATGCTTTTAAAATAACACCATAAAATGGCAACTTAAAGAAAAACAGAGTGTTTTACAACATACTCATCTCAAGCTTTGCTCACAAATGGGTATGTAGCCTCAAATTTACTGGGCTCTTAGTTTTTTTTTTGTTTTTTTTTGACATGCAGTCAGCAGTATGTCTGCCTGCCTGAGCTTGTCTTGACTGCAGCATTTTTTATTACTCTATTCAGCACTCTCGATTAGTCTTAAAAGTACCATTTCTTTCTTCCAGTGGACTGTTAAACACACGACTTTACAATGCCGCCAACAATTTACTGAAAATATCCTGACAACCTCCTCAAGTGACAAGTCATTTGTCTGCATTTAGTAGAGTACTACCAATGACTGGTAAGAAGCGAACGTAATGCAGAGAGAGCGAGAGAGAGAGAAATTATGGATAAAAGTACTCTGGACTATCATGTCAGATGGATGTGTGATGAGGAGAACAACTAAACTGCATGCAGAAAGACAGGAGTCAGGGAGGCGATTCAATGAAACATTAGAGATAAAACCCCGAGTCTAAATGTAAACCGAGAGGGAAGGAAACTTACAAGGAAGTATTGAGTATATTAGACATGCTTTCTATGTGCAATGAAGCAAGATTTACATCAAGCTGAGAATCAGTCATCACAAATGTGGTTCTATTTGAGCCATGCTAAATCACTATTGTAACACAAGCTGAATACTTGACCTGACCCGGTTACGAGTTTATCGCTTTCGTTTAAATTGTCTGTAAAAGGTACATCAATTCATTTAGAATTTTTTTTGACACCCTACAAACTTAAACTCTGGCAGAGATACTACTTCCTCTATCATTCCACAGATGTTTTATTTGTAAGTGACCAGACAACTTGTGACACCGATTGTCTTCTTAAATTAAGCAATGATTGAAGTTTCCACTGATGGATATTTTGTTTTTTTCTATTTTCTATTATATTATGTATGCAATAGATAATATATTGCATTTTTTTTTCTTTGAAGTGTGAAACAACAAGCAAAATACTTCTTTTTATTTGTGAGCTGTGGCTCAAAGCATAACCACATTGGTAGCACCTGGTATTTCTGAGCAGAGTTCAATTCAATTTAAAAAATACAAGGGTTTTCTTAACTCAGTCAGAGTTAAGTGAAGTTTTATTTTTTTATTTTTTTAAAATCTAAAATGGAAAATCTAATACATTTGAGTAAAACAACTATTTGCTTCTTTACAACTATATTTTAATTATTCTTTCTTAAATTAAACTTAAATGTTTCAGATTATCGGACTAATTTTAATATTAAAGGGATGTACCCTGGGTAAATGCAAAAAGCAGTTTTCAAACAATGATTTTATTCATTATCCAAAAAAATAGCCTCACCCTATGTGAGCAGCACATGAAAAATATATATTAAACTTTACATTAAAACAAGATGTGCAAGACTGTGTTAAAAGTCAGAAATGCAAAGGTGAAATACGAATTTTAACTACTGCCTTGAAATGATCCATGTCAGTTTCTGAATGGATTGACATTTATTGAAAAATGGAATATTGAAACTAAAACGAAAACACTCATTCAAAAAACAATAAAATATAGAACGTCACAACTAGAATGACTTTCTATTTATTTATTTTTTTTACGGATTTAACATGCAGTTGTTTAAGCACCTTTGTAGGAGATTATTAGAAGTATCTTATGTAAGAACAGCATAAATATTATGTTCATAAAAGACAGTACCCAGGTAAAGCAGGACTCATTTTTACTTCCAGATCATATCCCGATCTCGCTTCTGGTCCTGCTCCATAACTGCTTTTGGTGAAAGTCTCAGACAGCTGTTATTTCTGAAACTGTAGCGAGCGTTTACACCGAGAGAGACGTGTGAGATACTTAGCCTCACAACAAATGTAGTATTTATTTGTTTTCACTTTGCTCACACCACCTTCACTGTGCTCATCTCTACTTTCATTTTCCTTCTCTTTGATATCAATTTATTGTCACTGAGAAACTCTCATGGTCCGGTCACTTCAATTGTTGTAAGGAAAGATACGTGGCCACCAAATGGACTTGAGCCCTTCTGGCCTAAATAGAGCATGTCAGCAGATGGAACATGTGGCATGATTCAGTGCTTTACTTCATAGCTCCAAGACCACTTTAATGACCCATCAAGTAAGATAGGAGTAGATAAATGGCATTACGCTCCATAGATGAGAGATAGGCACAGAAGTGATTATGTCTTTATGATATTTAGGAATCTACAGTGGGAGGTCAGGACCATTATGTTTGTCTGCAAAAAAGTGTTTTGACCTTCTTATTAATTCAATTACATGGATGACAGCCTTAAAAAAAAAGAGGCAATGTCAGATTTTATCTGAATATTTCCGTGAGTCAAACATGACATGCTATCCAGCTTTCCCTACAAATATCCTTTAGTTGGAAGTCCAAGGTTAGAAAAATGGAAAAAAAAAATAATTTATCAAAGATGCTGGATTGCCTTTAGGTTTCACACTGCATGACAGTAATGTGCCATTCAATTTAGTTTTCATCATACCAACTATAAATCTGTTAAGTTTAATTGTTATTTTAGTCATTTTTAGTGTCCAGTTGATTGAAACATTTAATCAGGCCTTGTGATTAATCACTATGATAAATTGTTTAAGCTTCAAATGAAAAAAAAAAGCATTTATTTAAGTATCTGTAGTGGGAGGTCAGGTCCCACTACAGATTTTCTTAAACATGTTCATGAAACGTTTCCATAAAATGTTTAAGAAAATGTTTTATTGTTTCAAACCAAATAGCTCAGTTTTCCAGGTTTTCATTTCCAAGGTTTAAAAGAAGCCCTTTGAGATTTTAAGATGTAAATAACATTATAAATAAAATATATTAGTATTACTATTAGTATTAATAGTAAGAAGATAATTCACTGTTGCAATAAATTGGATTTAATATATTGCCTTTGTTGTCCATTGCAATGTTTTTTTTGTTGTTTGTTTTTTTTGTTTTAAATTATTTTTTGGCACTAGTGGACATTGTTTTACAGTCATGTAGGGAGAAGCTGGTAAAGATATGCTTTGAACTCAGTAACCTCCACAGGAGGGAGACTTTTTAAGGTCAAAATAATGCGATTAATCTGAAATAGTAATGCATTCAACGTTTTAGATTAATTGCATACATTAAAACATTAATATTGACAGCACTACAAATTTTACAAAACAGAAATGGTAAATGAATTAATGATGCGTGCCTGAATGACTTGCATTAGGTTTACCCTAAGTTGATTATTTCCTATTTGAGAAGTTAATCAGGAAATAACAATTTGTTAAGCCAATTTAATTTTAAATTCTGAATGCAGTAATATTGTGATGAATTTGTGCTTAGCATAGGTAGCTGTGATGATTTAAATGGAAAAAGAGACCAACCTTTGTTACTACGAAAACCCTAGCTTTAGTCTCATCACACATTCCTAACCTATTAATTTGGCTTTGTACTACATCCCACAGGCAAGAGAAAAAGCAAATGGAGCAGACTGAGGCAAAATCAGAAACAGAGAGAGAGAAAAAATGAAAAACAGGATCAAACAGCCTGGCTGGCAATGAACTTGGAACTGGAGAGCTGGAGCACATGGCAACAAAGACATCTTGGCAAAGAGCACTGGCTATGTACTGATAGCAAAATAGAAATGCATTCATAAAAAAAAGAAAAAGTCTCCTTTGTTTGTTCTGAGACTTTTTTTGTTTTTCTTTTTTTTTTTCTTACCTCCGTACAACCCTCAAAAATCAAACAGTGGTTAGCTGATCCATGGCCTGGACCAAGCTGTAATTTTCTAATCAGTTCACCAACTTCAAAACGATGCCTCCCACTTATTGTTTAACCGAGAAGCTTTTCAGTGTGCAGACCACACAATGGCAAAGGTTCTCTCAAATAAATGTGATACTGTGTTCCTATTATCATTCATTTGACATTTGCCTTGCATCACAGAAATATTGCTTGCAGATATGTACAGACAGAGACATATACTGCCATAATCATGTCTGTGCACAGCACAGGGAAGTTTTGTTTCACTCACTGGTATTAATTTTCATCCTGTATCCTGTTGTTTATGCTTTGGAGAGAATTGATTGGTGGACTCTGTGATCTATTAAAAAAACAAAACAAAAAAACGGTCAAGATATGGTTTTAAATGAAATAATCCTTTGAATTATTTTTCTTTTTATTGTGTATTGCTGGCTTTTTGGCTGTTGCATTATTTTTTTGTGAAGCACTTCTTGATTTTTATAAAACTATGCAATTTCAGTCATATTATTACTATGATTTATTGTCAGTTCTATATGTATGGAGTATTTCAAATATATGTTTAGCCTAAAAATAGTTCTATTGATTTAAAGGCTTTTTTAGGCAGGAACAAAAAAAAACCCTGATATTTCAACTGACATCAAGAAAGGACAAGCAATGGCAATTAAAACGATAAGAAAAAAAATATTAAAAGTTAGAAGAAATCTGCACCAGCCTGGAAGAACAATAATTACTGTAGATATTTAAATTTTCTCTAATTACAGGAACATGCTTGTATTTCTTTCTCGTTATTTTTCCTTTTTATGCTATTTACTTCTTTGTCACTTCTATGTAGTAAGTAAGGATGCACGTACTGCAGAGGCTGCAGAGCAAAGAAAAACATGTGAGGAAAAGGGAAAGATCAGATGTAGCAGGTAAGGCAAGAATGAAAGTAGGACAGGGATGGAACAGCATGTCTGAAAGATGTTTCTTGAAGAGACAACAGAAAAAAAATGAGTGACCACATCAATCAGGATAAAGGGTAAAGAGGCTGGGAATCCTATCTGTTTAACAAGGAATACATTGGTATTTTGTGTAAAGTTTTTTTTTTTTTTTTTTTTTAAAGCTGCTATATGTAACTTTTTGAAAAAAAATAATATGATTTTACATATTTGTAAGTACTGTTACCATCTGTGAAAAGCTCCACTGCGTCCTCCCAGAGCTCCTGCTGTCATCTGCAGAAATGCACCGTTCAGTCAGAAGCAACCAATCAGAGCCAGGCAAGGGGTCTCAGCTCTGTCAATCAAGCTCATGTACGCCTGCTCGCACCTTTCCCCTTGCTCTCTGCTCCACTACAGCAAGGTCACACAGCAGAGTCAGTCCTGACTGCTCAGGCTAGTAAACGCGGCCAGTGATGGTACTTATGCATAAGTAGCCCTGGGAGGAGCTTGATTTTTTTATTTATTTATTTTTTTCACTGATTATCTCTCCTATGCACAACATGGTGACAGTTTTAACTTGTATGTAAAAAAAAAAAAAAAAAAAACATTTTTGTAAAATTACTTACTGGAGTTTTAATGGTAGATTTTTTGCTTTATTTTATTGTTTTTTTAGTTTATTTTATTGTTTTGGTGTGCCCCTTACAACCAACATCTAATCATTTTTTTTATTTTATTTTTTTTTTCTATTTTGTGTCTCAGCATAGTTTTAGTCAGAAAAGAAAAGAAAAAAACATGCACAGTGTCTGCTAAATGTCTATGCAATCAAACATCCAACTTTTACATCTTAAGTATAGTAACATTAAAGTGAATTATTTTGGAAGAGATTATTTGATGTTAGAAATGTATTGGTCTATCATCAAAAGTAGTGGAGAAGGGCTTAAAGCTCATTAATTGCATTCTGGCTCTACACTGAACTGGGATTCAGTTGATTTATACAAATAAATATATTTACTGTATAACAAGACAGAAACATATGAAATAAAATCAGTGCAAAACTTTTTGCCGTTTTAATCTCCACCTTAACAAGAGTGGATTAAATGATTGTGCAACAATTTACAGTTATGTGATAAAGTATTTGCCTCCTTACATCTTTCATCTTATGACTTTTACATGCATTGGATAATCACATACATATATCTAAATAAAATGAAAATACTTCACCAGGAAGATAATAAATCATAATTTTATCCATGAAGGTCATAGATCAACATGGCCTTATGTTAAAAAGTAATTGCTCCCCATAAATCTAATAACTGTGAGCTGCTGACCATGAAGAACAGATTTTTAGATTTAAAACGATGCAAATTCAACATAGGTATGCACCATATTCAACTAGGCTAAAAAAGAAAAAACACATTGAATAAAATAGGCAACTGCAACACTGCATGGTCCTGACTATTGTCCCTTTAATAGAAACTAAAACATATATAAACTGTCTGTCATTCTGATGGACTTCAAATGTAAACCTATGCACCACAATCTGCTGATTAACCCCTTAATTGTCTTGAAGGGTCCCAGAGGGTTAGAGCCCCAGTTAAACGACGTTTAACTGAAGTCCTAAAAGGGGTGCAGGTTTTAATATTTTTATCTTTTTTAATCTTTTCCAAAATCTCTTTCTCACTGTTTATTCAATGTCACATGCTGTTTTTATTTTAATTATGTAAAGCACTTTGAAATGCCTTGCTGCTGAAATGTGCTATACAAATAAAATTGGATTGATTGATTGAAGACACCAGCATCCTCATGTCCTCATTGAATAATAAGTAGGCATTGTTGAGTTGACCATTAATTTGCATTTAAATTGTATTAAATTGTTATTTATTTAACTATTAGTGAGAACATTTTTTCTTACAGGTGGAAAGGGACCACAACACATTTTTATTCTCTTGTTTCCACTGAAACATGTACAAAACATGGTTTTGAAAATGGCTTCCTCAAACTGTGATGAATTAAAGCACAAACATTTTTAGACTTTCCTCTTTTTTGAAGTATTGCATCATTCAAAGGGAGGCGAAAATATGAAGCACGCAACTTGCTCCTAAATAGCCAGTCATCTTATTTATGACATTTAAAAAAAAACAAAAAGTAATTTTAAACGCGTACAAATTTTAAAGGTTCACATCTCATTACACTGCATGCCTCAATAATTGCAGCTTGATTACACCATCAAATTTGACTAAACACTACATGCTCAAAGAAAATTCATGAAAATGTAAGAATTTTTTTGCTTTAAGTGGCATTTCTTTGATATGTAGTCCTCCTGCTACTCTTAAATGATGACGTAAATTATCCTAAAATCATCCACGAGCTGCAACTACAGAAATTACAGCAGAGTTGAGTCACCATCTTTCTGACTTAAAACTGTGTAAAAAATAATTTGGTTTTAAGCTTCACAAATGCACGTGGCGTACAGATGTATGTGAGATTGATTCTCCTTGCCCTCTAAGCTGTGTGGGATTGGGGACTTGTGCTCATCTACAAGTGAAATTGCAGTGCCAACATACAGCTTTACATATATTTATCCAGATTTGTTATTCCTTAGATTTTTAAACCTGTCAACTGAGTTCGTATTCATTCTCACACTACAAGTTTAGATTGTAAATTGTTAAAAAAAAATGGATCTAGTTCAGTGACTGTACTTTTCCACAATTACTTATTTTCAAGAAAAAAAAAACCCAGGGAATAAAATGCCTCATTTCTTGAGGGAAATGGAAATGGTGTGTGAAACAGAATTAAAAAAAAATACTGGAGGCTTTTTAGTTTTGTTGTTTTGTCATTGATAGTGATAAGGCATAACATTATAACCACATTACAAACATCCCCACTATTAAACGGTCAGTAAATGGCGACTGACTGTGTATCTGCATGTTCAAATTATTTGTTTATTACTATGTATAATCACCAATGAAGACAATGAACATCCCAGAAAGCAGCAATTAGTCATATTTGGCCCAATATGCTTGAATACATACATGCTTATGTATTCAAGCTGGTCCGTTTTTCTGCATTTAGCACATCCCCTTTGAGGTCAAAATGTGTCTGCCTATATATAGAGGGCTGTGAAAAAGGTATTTACTCTCTTTTGTATTCACTTTTTTGTCTTAAAAGTTTTAGATGATAAAACAAATTTTAATTGAACAAAAAAAAAAAGCCTGATTGAAAACAAAACCTATAATCAAAACCTATAGGTTTTGATTGAAAACAAAACCTTTTCTCCCCTTTATTTGGGTGCAGAATACTGTCCTTGTGTCAAAAAAATGTTGCTCCCTGAATCCTACACCTGTTTGTGCCTGGTGGCAGCTGCAATTAAGTATTTATTTATTTTTTACATCACTGTGCAATTGTTTTAATTCAGTCACAAAGGAGGGATTTTGAGGATGAGAAGGCAGTTTACTCCATGTCACAGCATCTGAATTGGATTCGATTCCAGACTTTGACCAGACTGTTCAAAAGTTGACTTGATGGTTTGGGGGATTTCTGACATATACCCAGAGTGGGCTTCAATTTAAGTGGAGTAATTTTTAGGTGTACAAAATATGAACGTGATCTGAAATATCTAAGTGTCATAATAAAGTAAAACTAAAGACAATATTTCATGATCTTATCTCCCTAATAGGTGCCACAATAAAGAGATAATCAGTGTTACAATTTGCCTGTCAGTGGTTAGAATACTATCTCTATTTGGTGAAGATCTGGAGTCGTTATGAAGCACTGCTGTTATTGTTTTCCTAATTTGGCAACTGAGATGGCAACTTGTTTAAAACAAAGAAAAAGTATCCAGGTAAAAATTATGTTTTTAATATCTTGAGTACCAACGTCTTCATATTGTATCGTCTGAATAAAGTCAGTGATTTATCACAACGGTATCACATTTGTAGATGAAACTAGAATAATAAGTATTATATTTTTTTAATTTTTGTTATACATTTTACCAGCTTTAAGTGGAATACATAGTTGGTGGTATTACATTTCTAGGAACGGTACTGATACAAATGTGATTTTTACCACATGCAGACACATGTCAGGATCTGCCAGGGCGGCACTTGAGTTCCCGTTGCATTTGACTGTGAACACTTTGATAGTTCTACAGGAGAGCACACAGAAACGGGAATCAAAGTATTGTAAGTTGTTTAAGTCACTGACAGGCTTGCTTTTTAAATCATTTTCTGATGTCATTTATGAGCCACCCAGGAGCATGTTGTCAGAGACCTGAGCCAATTCCACCATTCACCTCATTAATTAGGGATATTCTTCCATCAAAATGTGCCTCTCTTCCATCTGTACTTCTATACCTCCACTCTGAATGTCTGTCATGCTCTCACAGGGTGTTTTAATCTGGGCTCCATCATCAGGATCAACTAAGTGCACCTGCAGTGACACTCAGTATGATGGTCTTATCTTGCCACTGTCAGACTCCGAGGGAATATTCACCGACTGTCTAAAAAAATGTGGTCTAATTGAAGCAGACACCATGCAGCCCCGGAGGTGTTAAGACATGCCATCGTGACATTTTTTTTTTTATTCATTATGGTTACATGCGGCTCCATTATATTTGCAACCCTTTTCAACTTACAAAAATGTAGAAGCATTCTAAGTAAGCATAAAGAACAAGAACAATAGGATGCAATTGACTGTTGTCTTGTACTTCACTTATTAATACTAAACCTGTGCTCTAAGCAGACAGCAACAATGTTTGCTACAGCAGGGCACCCAAGACATTCGAGTTGATTCATCCTCTCCCTGCAAATGCATTATAGTTGCACCTGCTTATTTAAAATTAAGTTTTTAGTATATTCTGGATGGAAATTTAACCACAGTTTTAACGCATTATGCGTTAAAATCAATCAGTCACTTCTATTTCAGTTGAAAATATTATAAATAATAAAACCGCAGTAAATGAGTTAGCCATCCTTAACATGGAGGTGGAAAAAGAGTTCACATTTTCAGGAAGTACATTCTGAGGCAGGCCTAGTCATTTTTGATTTTTATTTATGAGATTAAATTTTTACCTGTTGCTGAACAACAAGACGGGTATCACCAGGAGACAGACTGTATGTGTTCAAAACACCAAATTATTTAGTTGCGATTAGGGGTTTCTTAGATAAAAGAGGCTGCACTAAGCAGCTGCAGCTACACAACAGCTGAATAATCTTTACCGGCTCTGCTTTAATTTAGTGAAGCTAACCTAAGAAAATCAAATCCTCGACATAACTTAGCTGTCGCAAATCTGAAAATTACCACAAATAACCTGACAGAGAAGCATATGTTCCTACCAATCAACATTTGGATTAACACTGTTCCTCAACTAGCCAGGCAGAAAGAGACAGTCAAATGATGTAATCTGACAAATATTTTCTCTATTATATTCAAAGCTTTTTTTTTTTTGTCACATTCTATTTGCACTCGGAATGTGACAACAAAACATTTTGATTATTTTGTGAAATATAGGTGTTTAAAAAAAAAAAACAACAGAGAGGATGGAATGTGAACAGCTTAATTGTGAGCTTCTTATCCTTTTCCAGCTGTTTTGGGTTAAATAAAACAAACAATGAAACATCTGTTCCAGAAGTTACAGATTTATTGACTTTAGCTTGTAGGAACAACACAGCTTGCCTGCTAAATGTTGCTTAGCTCAACTGTAACTCAAGGAATATAAAAAGGTTAACAATAACTTTCAAACACGAATACATTGAAAACATGAACTAATTTGTCTATTTATATTTAATTAAATAATTTACACACATACACGGGTGTACGCACACACACACATTACGAGCATTAGTAATTAACAATAGCTATAATTTCTGTATTTTTCTAACAAACTGTTTCTCCATGTTTTTCTGACACCTTTACAATGTGTATAAAGCATCTTTGATTCAAGCTAGCCAAGTCTTAAGTACAAGGTGAGAATTTTATCTAATCTTAATTCCCACATGAATGGCTTTGCATAGTGATTTTGTGTTTCCGAATGATGTTGGCTAGTTGTATCTCTATAAAATTCTGTAGATGTGCCCATTTGAAATAACAGCACTGCATGATCTCATGTCCTCACATTCCCTATCTTCCAGAGACGTAGAATGAATGTTATGATTTCTATGCCAATTTTCAGCACAGCAGGATTTATGCATATCCACATGTACTGCAATGTGGAGCCTGCCTTCCACATATACTGAAGTCATGAAATGAAATCTCTATTTGCTCTTGTTCATCAGACAACCCAGCGACCTTTCTTAAAAGTTCTTAGTTCTGAAAGAAGACTTGCCCTAGTGGCCTACATTACCTGCTCCATAAATGAGTAATGTTGGCACAAGTTTTATCTCTTGAACCTTTAAGCCAATGCATAGATGCACAACTGCAACATATATTGACCACAAGTCAAACGGTCGCAGATCCAGATGTGAACAAGTTATACTGTGTCTCTCTCATCCAAGTACAATAAGCAGAGACTAAGAACACCACATACCCCTAGTGGATAATGCAACATAGTTCATCTATGCAGGTTTGTATTCCCTGGAGTGGAATAATAGGATTTATTTCTTCAGGGAAGAATTGTGTTCCAATAGGGCATCAGTATTATGTTGGAGCCTGATAGAAAGTTAGGGGAAAAACAAAAGGAATATTGAGAGGAGATGAGGGATACAGGACTTTCTTGGTAATAAGGGGTTAAAGCCTGGTGATAAATCAAATGGACAGAAATACAATTGAAATCCTGCAAAGAAATTCAATCCCACAATATCATTGAAAATATTATTAAATGAATCTTAATCTTATGCTCCAGTGCCCAGTGAAGACCTATGCAAGAGGAGGTGTGATATTAACAGCAATGTTCCTTTTGCTTCTTTTATTAATTTCTTTTTATTGATCTGATATGAGCTGTTGGTTTCTTATCCTGGAGAATAAAGTAATGAAGTATTTTGGAATTCTACATGTCTACAAGGATAAAAAACAATGTGAAATGAACAATTAGTGCAAGGTAAACATGCTGAAAACTAGATAGCTTAACAGGAAAGCACTTCGCCAAATTTTAACAGTGATATAATTTGTTAAAATACTTTTGAAATATTATGTGGGATGAGAGACTGTTTTGGCTGCCGTAGCTCCATGTTTGTTTTGTGTAATGGGAATGGGTTTGATCGGGGTCATACACGGGCTTTAAAGCTGAATCACTAATCAAAACATTCTACAAAATTCCAAGCAAGATAGGTTTTTGAAGCAAGATAAATCTGTTGTCAGCTATATTAACAACAAATAAGATCAAACCAGGGAGAAAATATGCAAGCGTTAGTGCAGTACTTTGACTTCAGAAGAAAATATTGTCAGCAGAAGCAATATGTGAGTTTATTGAAGCCTTTACATGTTGTGTGAAATGATAAAAAAAAAAAGTGCATTTTAGATTATTATGACCTAGTCAGCTTGTGCTGGTGTAACATATTTTGGTCTCATGTAAAACTCTTTTCTTGCTGTTAGGTGAAACAGATACAGTGTAGCATGACTGTCTATCTGCTAGACAGTCATGCTAGGTAAGTGCGTAAAGTGAGGCACAATTGCAATAAAATTGTGGACCATGTAGTACTAATGAAATGTAGTTTATATTTGCTCTAAAACAAAGGTCTTTATTGGTTGGAATTGTATTTTGATGTTGAGTTTTTGAAGGCAAACACTAGAAACTGACCATTTCTTAAGATTAACTGTTAACTGTTGTTTACAATCTCAAACATTTTAGATAACCTATGCTTATTTAATGATATTAATAAATGAACATTGCTAAAAATCAAGAGTTTTTCAAATAAACTACCAAGTGTTCATAGAACTTACTTTGAGATTAGAGTAAAGGACTAATGCATAATGCATGCAGTTAATGCATTCAAATATGCTTCACTACAGTAGCTCAGACCTACAACCCAGTTGTTGTTTGGATTTCCATATGTAAGGAATTTACACTGAACCAGTGAAAATATGCATGACACAATATGCCTCCTCTGTATTCAGATGGAAGCATCTACGATACTTTTACCGTTAATGGGAGCATATCAGAAAATGGAACTTGATTGCATCTGATTGCTGGCTTAATTGTTAGAGTTCTTTGTAACTGTGATGAAATAGTTAAATGAAAATTCATCTAATCAAAAAACAATCTCCTAATTCACTTTAATCTTAGGAATTTGATGGGATACGGAGCCGGAAGCGAGTGAATGGGTGGTTGACACAAGCATTTGTTTGAATCTAATTAGCTGTGTAATGTGAGAAACTGTACTGTTGATGAACTAGGCCAAGTATGAGTCTGAGGACTGGAAGGCAGCTCTCATGGAGTCAGTACAATAAATAACAGAATAAGACGTATTTACATCTGATAGGTAATATTGGCTAATTTCTTCTTTGCTGCATCAAGTGATGCTTGATGCACGTACGTAAAGTTTTCACCTTCTTCTTATAGTGTAATAATTAAAACTATTTTTTTTTCCAAAATCGTTTATCCCTCTTCTCCCTTTTTCTGCCAATGACACTTGTCTTATTTTATGTTCCGTACAAAAATGTCAAAATAACATAATCTGGGTGTTGTGTTGACACAGATAAAACACAAGACATTTGTACTGTCAGCTTGTCAGGTGAACTGCAACACAAACGACACACTGAGGCTCTAAAGAGGCTTTAGGAGGATTTTTGCACCTTAGACGACAAATAGTTGTTCACATTTAAGGAAGATGAGTAAGAAAAGCAAGAAAAAAATGTATCCAAATAGATATGCATTGTTGGCATAATTGTGAATGCAGTTCATCATGGTGTCTCACATAAAAATAATCAGTTTGTAAACTTAATGAATAATATTTAAAAAATAAAAAACCTTTTTTGGATTTCTCCATAAAATAATTTAGTATTTTAACTTATCTCACCATCAGGCTTGCTGGTATCAAAAGTTATTTCTAGTTCTGACATCCAAGTTTTTTTGAATGTATTAGTTTGCTTATTAAACAAACAAATCATAGTTCAAACAAGACATTACTTGATAAAATTCTATATGTATATTGTAGACACAGAATTGCCAGTTTATGATGAGATTCTGACAATTCAGCAGATATTTGAGCAGCAGATATTAGTGCAGAGTTTGTCTTGCTCTGCTCTTCCTGCTTTTGTGTGTAATTACATAATCCATAAAGACATAACACCATATTTAACTTATAGGCTACCAGCATTAATCATAATCTCTTTATTTCATTCCAGAAAGAGGAACTACCATCCCACTATTATACTTATTGCTATTATATTCAAGTATCATCTTGATCGAATTAGATCAAGGAAACCCTGCAGCAGGCAGACATTGATTCATATTTGAGCATTTAATGTACACAGATATTTGTACTGTTGTCATTAAATGTACTATAAGAGAAGGGAGGAAGCAAACTATCCATTGTAGGGTTTAACAGTGTAAATGGTTTGGTCTTTACGATGTGCTAAAACCATTTCTAATCAAAGTACACAAAACCACACACCACAGATGCCATGGTGTTTATTAGGCAAATATTCAAAATCCCAAAAAATCCTAGATTCAAACTAAATTGGTAAAAAAAAAAAAAAGTATAACATTTAAAGGAAGTGCACTTTCTTTATACCATCACAATATAAAAGTTAAATAAATAAATGTACCTTTATTTTGAAAATAAATAATATAACTTCATGGTAGTTGTGTGTGGGTTCCCTTTCAGGTGTATAAATAAACACAACATAACTACCTAATACAGAAAAGAGTGTACAACTTTCTTTTTTCTATCAAATGTCTATAATTTCTTGATTAGCCATGTGTTTAATGAAATAACTCACATTTGTTTTTGTCAAGAAATCCATTTTGTTTAAACAGAAAAAAAGAAATAAAATTAAAGATCTCCAAATGCTCCATGCAGCAAACAGAATCATTACTATCTGTAAGTTTCTTCTCTGCGTCTCCTTTCAGACATGCTAACCTCACTTGTCAGTACACTCCGTTGCAGACAATTCTCCTGTGAAATCAAATCACACCCGGCCTGGTAGATAACATGGCTCAGGCATGCACAAGTCAGTAGTAATCTATAATACCACTGCTGCTTCGCTGCTTCAAGTCTGAAAATAAGAAACATGTCATTACTTGTTAAACCTACTTATCAGAATCTCTGTTGTGTAAGCCCGCTGAGATCAAAACAACCTCACTGAGGATATCATACTGGCTAACTCGATGTCCTCTTCCTAACACAATCATTGCAATAGAACATTTTAGGAAAAAAATAAAACTTGTAGAGCTTGTTAAAACTTTTCTTTTGTATATAAATATTGTTGATTTTGGCCACACATTTTCCAAATATTCCATTTTAAATAAACATTGGATAACGTTTAGTTTTGCATAGGTTTTGCCTTACGGAGATAACATAATTGGTGGTCTGTTTCTAAAATATAACCCTTTAAGCTTGCAAAAATAATTAACACACTGAAGTTGACAGAAAATCTTAAAACAACTATGTTATCTTAATTTGCTTCTTAAAGTTTGTCTTATATAAGTACCACTTTGTCCTTGCTAGGCTCTCTTCTCCATTGGTCTGCTTTAGCCAGTTCTTCCCCAGTCCACCCTGGCCAGATTCGTCTCCATTTGCAGATCCTGAATGGTTCACCTCCATTTTTGTAACCAAGCCACAACAAGTCATGTATTGCACAAAAGCCATTTGATTGACATCAGACTGAATTTGTGGATTGGCCTGTGAATTGCATCATTAAATGAGTGAACAGCATCTCGACCACTGTCGTGGACTGGTGGATACGGCGTCTGCAATTCACAGAGCTGCTCAGTGTGGAGGAGCGCAATTATGAGCAGCATCAGGAGCACATGCATCTTTGAGTGGAGTAACTGCGATTTCACAGCCCTGAAAGCACCACGTCTCCCTTTTCCCTTTTTTGTTTTGCACTTTGCACTGGCTGGTGGGAGACACCAAAACTACATAACATTAGTTTGGTGTGAAAATTTTGTATGCTTTCTTTAAAATTTTCTTTTTAATAATATTCATGTATCATTATTTATTAGTGGTGTGCATCTATTGATGTTTAAGACACTATAAAGTGACGCAACATAGATGGATTTGAATGTCTTGCAAACTAATCAGCAAATCTTAATTGTTGTCATTATGTGTGGGCCAGCAGTTAATTTCTATAAGACAAAATTAATCATACAGGTGGTTTTGAGGCCCCTTTAATAACAATCTCATTGCCCACAACATTATTTTAGGCTTCAGTATTAATATTTTACATTTGTTGCTCTTTGTTTTTAAGACGAAATGAAATATCTCGGTTGATTTGAATTCATCTAAACCACAACCTTGAGGTTCTCCATTGCAGCGTTCTGCGGCAAACATCATTGGAGCTTCAACCACAGTTCCTGTGCACTAAAGCCTCCCCCATCTTCTTCTTATTCACTCCCACAATAGTGACGAACACACACTACTAGAGAGAAAACCTAACCAAAAATTAACTTGTGTGAGTTTTGACAATGGCTAAGGGGCTTAAGTGTTTGGTAATGCCACACTTAACTACATTATCCTCCACTGTTAAATGCCCCATATAAACTGCTTTTATTCTGCTTTGCAGAGTCTGAAGGGCTCAGGGCCTGCTAAGCTTTAACCTGAAACAAAATATTCTTCTTTGGAAATACTAAATTTGAGCACACCATCTATGAAAGAAGCATACTGTGAATGAGTGCTAATCTTTAGCCTACACTGTAATCAACAGAAAAATGTCAGCTAATGGTTTTATTGAATATGACAAAAAGTCTTAATTGGTAATAAGTGCACTTGAGTATCTGTCATCATATTCACCATCGTTTTTTTTTTTGTTTGTTTTTAAAAAAAAAAACTAATTATTTTGATGGGATATAAGCAGATTGGATCACCACATCACTGAAGTGATCATGAAAGACATGGCTGCTCTACTATCTCCTCCAAGGAGCTTGTTGCTTTTGTGATGACGTTGCAGTCAGTCTCAAGGGAGAGTGGCTCATGCGTCCCACACAGTGAATTAGTCACTACTTAACCCTGACAGTTTCTTCTAGCCTCCTGCTTCTCTACTAATTACCATCTCTTCCTTGCCAGTAATTAAGTTATCCCACAACAAGGGCTTTTTATCGCCACATTGGAAATGGTAGAGGAAAGTGGCATGAAATGTTACCCTGGATGACCTCTTGTTGACGCTCCGTAACCTGCACAGCTGGGAAATACAGATCTAGACACAGGTCTGTCCTGTTCAGCTGTGTTACCCTTTAGTGTTTGAAAGATGTAAATTGAATTAACTAAATGGAAATCAAAAGAAATGTAGTTCAAATTCAAAGTTCTTTTCAGGAGTTGCCAATTTTACAAACAATAGTTGCCATTTCAAAGGCAGGAAACTTTAAGTTGAAATGAGTGTCTAAATACCAGTTTGGAAGTTGTTCCCGCTGTGAGACATTGAGATTTAAAATATTTTTATAAACGTCTAACAAGGGGAGTTACATTTTTTAAAGTTTGGTGCAAGGTATGCATATGTATATTTTTATTCCGGCTTATCCATTTAAATTCAAAGTAAATTCACCAAATGAGCAGAGGAAAACAACAACATGGAGAATAAAAGTTCCTCAATGGGATTACATTTTCTTCCAGTAGCCACCAAGCAATTGCCAAGAAATAACAAATGAAAACTCTAAGATTTAGCAACAGCTATGGAAATATAAACACATAGCCTTTTTGTGAGAGAGCCATGCAGTGAGGTTATTCCTGTTTGTGTATTTGTGAGTCATTTAAACCACCATAGCATTCTGTGTTCTGCATTACCTTGAGTTTGACCTCACCACTGGCTTACCTGTCAGCATCAGCAATCTTTGTTTTTATTCTAAACTCATTGGACCCTCTAGCCTCTTGTCACTAAAACTTAGATATATTTTCTTCATTATAGACTTTAAGCACAGTCCTGCCTCGCTGCCTGATGGCATACCGGACCCCTCAGTGTCTATGTCCTCCTTCTTCAGTCTGTTTCATCCTTCCTGAAATCCCGACTGCATTGCTCCTTTCCTTCCTTTTGGCTGAAGCCTCCTGAATTAAACATTCCCCCGGTCGTTCCTTAGCAATTCTGCCAACTATATCAAATCATCCTCCCCGCTCTCTATCCATTACAAATGGCTCATCCCAGCTAAAGCTAGACCCGAGTCTACAGACTATGAGAAATTTTACATCTTGGTCTTGATTAGTTTTGTGTTCACATATTTTGTTATGTTCCGGATCATAAGCCGTAAGACTGCAATGAAAGACACATCTGGGCATAACACAAGAGGTAAATGTATGCAAGGATTTTCAAATAAAACAAAAGCAGATATTGTGAAAGGAGCCAGAAATACTCTTAAAATCAGTTACCTCTAACATGTTATATGATTAAGACTAAAATTTAAGCATTTATTTTACGAAATTGATGGCAAACTCTTGCATCATAGAATCCTTCAGCAGAAAACAAGAATTTTCTGCCAAATACCTTATTTTTTTATTGTACAATTTGACCAGAACTTTGACCAACTATCATTCCTTTCCGAGTCTTAAGAAAAACAACTTTTAGCTGACTAAGAAAATTGACTTGTGTCTTCATAGTCATAGCTTCTTACTAATCTTGCTTTTTTGTTTGTTTGAAAATGACATTACTACAGTGGCCCTGAGGTCCAAAGCACTACAACATTAACAAAATCACTACATTAACAAAATCACTACAACATTAACAAAAGTACTACAACATTAACAAAACGGAATAGGTACATCACAGTGGGAGACCTAAGAAATCGCTGATTGGACTACAGCTCGTTTTGCTTTTGAACCAGAAGTTTTTCTGGAGACCCTTTTCACAGTGATGCCAGACAATGGCCGCTGTAACTCGAAGAGGTGTATCTTTACTTCTGGTGTGATTTTGCCTCGGGAAACCTGACTGAAGAATTCATGGATACTCATTATCTTAAGGATGTACTAAAAGGTAAGGTTAATAACAACAGCATTTCAGTGTTAGCCGTTATTACTCATTGTCAATCCACCATTTTCTAACTGTGTATATAATGAACAGCCTCCGATCAGAGAGTAAACCAGCTAGCAGCAGCTTTAGCCACAGTTAGGAAACATATACACCGCTGCCTGTCAGTGCTGTATTGTTAAGTTTCACTAAAATCACTGACATCTTCCAACACTGTTGTTCAGAAAAGCATTTTAAATATTGACTTAAGCTCTATCAGCCAAGTAATTTACATATTCTGATGTGATTCCTAATTTCTCCTTTTGTTTTGTTGCCCATCTTTCTCAACAGTAGCCTACCTAACAACCTACCATATCTGAGATGGTCTTGTTCCTCTGTCCATGGCAGGTTCAGTCAATCAGCTGTGGGACATCTGCTGCCTAACGTCAAACTATCATGGGCCTCTTGATTTAAAAGGAGACAAACCAGTACAGAGCCTCCCTGCTCCTGCAAGTCACACTTCTTGGATGAACACTCACTACTGCAAGCAGCTGTGTTAGAAATGAAATCTTTGTGTGTCTATTCTGTAATTAATATCTATATGTATCTATTAATAAATGAATTGATGCTGTGTAGAGTTCTGTAAAAACTTTTGTAAATAGCTTCTCTTGAGTAATCTACATATGTGCAACTTTTACATTTAAATTGCTTCTTTTTGTAAATTTTACACATCTGGCATGAAGTGCTAAAATTAAAGCTGCCATTGTGGAACAAAGACATAAGGTTGGTGGCCGTTAAATAGGCATATCAATTTTATTTCAACATTATGTACTCGGGGTTTACAACCTAAGAAGACATCCATGTAGGGTCCTTGGCGGGTGCCAGTCTGCAGTGAACTGGTGCATGACAGAGGCAGTGGTATACTGTAGTGAGCAGTTTGAAGCAGGAGTCCCACCATGTGATCCACAGGGCTTTCCCAGCTCAGCATAAACTTCATGCACTTCGTTTCCACAGGCACCACAGCAGAATCAAGTGTAACCTGTTAACAGGGATGTAAAGGTGTTATTCCTATGTTTTCAATTTTCTACTGCCGATTCTGCAACCGCAGGAAAACAAAGTAAAAGAAACTTAACCTTCTAATCGTAACCTTTGATAAATATTCATTGGACAAATGTGAAGTTAATGAGCCAATATATATTGTTGTAGCCACTCTTGCATCATAATAAAGTCCAAAAAACAAAAATGCAAGAGTGGTCTTTTAGGAGGAGGTTTTTGACTCACTCAAAGAAAAAATAAAAAGCACTCGCGGAGACTTCTCCTGTTTCAAAGGGGTTTCTTTTACTTATAAAAACAAAAAAATAATCGCCTAGTTGACTTCAAATATAAATGTTAATTTGTGGTACAAAAACCTTTTCACTCCTCACTCCTTCACCAAACAATCAGATCAACCCCAGCAGCTGCTTCTGCCTGTTAATTACTGCAGGAGGCTGACTGACAAGGAGGAGGGTCTAAGCAAAACAAATAAATAAATGTACAATAGATTTACCATTCACATAACCTGAGATCTGCGAAAATTAATAATTTAGCAAAAAATAAATTAATCTAATTCTTAATAGGCTCCAACATATGTATATAGAGCTCATTACATTTCTCCAATGAAACTTTAATATCTATTGTTAAGAATGGAAAAAACCTAATCGATGAATCATAATTTTTGTTGACACATGGAGCATAAAATCAGCCAAGAAAAGCATTCAGACTTTACTTATTTTATTCACTTTCAGCGCTGAAAGGAGACGCTTTACCATTACATCTGAGAAGAGTTTCTAAAAAGGTCTGTGCAGCAACTGAGGAGAAAGAGGAGGGTAGCTGATTATATGGACTGAAGACACTCCCTGAAATCACACCATGTCTCTGTGGCCTAATAAGTTTCTGATTTTTTTTTCTGAGGAATGAGCCTTAGCACCTAACAGAATCAAAAATGTAACTCTTTACAATGGGCCCTTTGTCTAACAACATGTAACTCTTTCTCCACCTTGACAAAGCGTCTCAACACTATCTATCTATCTATCTATCTATCTATCTATCTATCTATCTATCTATCTATCTGACAGCGTCTTCCTACTCATGTCTCTGTCGTAGCAAGAGTTTGACTTCTCAGGACATGATGGAGTAGCAAGTGTTTGGCATAACTGTCAAGTTTTGGACTTGAGACTACAGGTAATGTCGCTAGTGGTGAAACTAGCGTATGACGTGAGGAAGGGTTAATGCTATCATGCATTTTACGTGACGGGTGGCAACCCCAGTCTATACTATAAAAATCTGATTAAGATTAGAGTCTAAATACGTTTTATTTCCAAAACAGAAAGGCTACGTAATGTTAGCCAGCTAACAAATTACTACTGCTAAGTTAATTCCTAGTAAGTCAATATTTAAAATGCTTTTCTAAACAACAGTTTTGGAAGATGTCAGTGATTTTAGTGACGCTTAACAATACAGCACTGACAGGCAGCAGTGTATATGTTTCCTAACTGTGGCTAAAGCTGCTGCTAGCTGGTTTACGCTCCGATCGGAGGCTGGGTCCTTTAAATACAAGGATGGTAAATTGACAATGACTAATAACAGCTAACACATAAATGCTGTTTTATTAAAGTTAATACAGAAAGTGAACCTCTAAACGTTACAGCACTGACAGGCAGCGGTGTATATATTTTCCCAACTGTGGCTAAAGCTGCTGCTAGCTGGTTTATTCTCCGATCGGAGGCTGCTTATTATATACACAGTTGGAGAATGGTGGATTGACGATGAGTAATAACGGCTAACACTTAAATGCTGTTGTTATTAACCTTACCTTTTAGTATATCCTTAAGATAATGAGTATCCGTGAATTCTTCAGTCAGGTTTCCCGAGGCAAAATCACACCAGAAGTAAAGATACACCTCTTCGAGTTACAGAGGCCATTGTCGGACATCACTGTGAAAGGGGTCTCCAGAAAAAACTTCCGGTTCAAAAGTAAAACGAGCTGTAGTCCAATCAGCGATTTCTTAGGTCTCCCACTGGGATGTACCTATTCCGTTTTGTTAATGTTTTAGTGATTTTGTAATTTGCAATTGTGCTTCGTTAATGTTGTAGTGCTTGGTACCTCAGGGCCACCGTACATTACTGCTAAAATAACGTAACCCACACACACTGATCCAGGTCCATCTTTTCCACCAATTCTTCCTTGGCGAAGGTACCAGACCCAGCTCCAGAGGATTCGCATATTAGCTCATACTTTGCAGAAATCTACAAAGCTAATATTTCTCTGAAATCAATCTATTCAAGAGCAGTAATAGTTCACACTATTAATCAAGTAAAAGTGAAAAGTAAAACTGTCCTCAACGTTACTGAAATATGACCAGTCTCAGAGATAACAAAATTACAACCTTCAACACAATACTGGCATGGATTAATAACTAGTCATTATTTAGCTAAATTATATGCATTTGACAGCATAACTTACTAGGCTTGTTTCGGGAAAAAAAAAAAAAAACTTTGCAAAAATCAGTTCAAAAACATATGATGACATTTTGGCAACTGATTAAATAATTGTAATGGCTAAAAATAGTGTGGGGGACAGAGGAAACATCAGACACAGCTGACTTTGTGGCCAGGCAACGGCCCTGGACACCCCCCCATGCCTGCCCATGCCACCGGGGTTGTACTGTACCCAGTGGCTTGGGTAGTTGCAACACAACTTTTTGAGCCAAGTATACAAATTTTGAAGGGATTCCTTTGCTGGTGTTACATAAGAGTGGGATTATTTCTCTGTTAATTTCTTGCTTTTTCAATACAGCAGCGTTCACTTTATCATAGTTCATTGTATCCACTGGATTCATGGGGATCCAACAGGATCACTTTTGGCCTTTCCAGAAAACAAAGGAATCAACTGAACAGCCCACTATTGTTGTGGCCAATTGTAGACTTTAGCCAGTTGCTCAGGCAGTGGGAATTAAATGGTTAATGTCATCAGTCTCTTCCAGTTTTTGCAGCAGGAAAGGCACTGCAAAAAAAACTGGCCAATATTCTGCTTGCAGTGGAGGCTGAATAGACCTGGCAGATTTCAGATCTAGCTTGAGCAACTTGTTGATTCAGCATTCTGTATTTTTATTTTTATTGTAGCGTCCTTTTCTTTCTTTCTTTTCTTTTATTTTTTTTTTTTTCCTGTCCATTTGTAGGTGCACAAAACTGTCAAACAGCCTTGGCAATGGGACAAAACTAAACTCAACAAATGACCTATGGGTACTTCCATTATCAAAACCCTTTGCAACAGCACCTTCAGGAGTTTGGTATGAGGCTTTTGTGCTGATATTTTGACTTTGGTTTTTGCCTTATAGTCAAACATCTCTTAGCTCTCTCTTATATTGTTAAATGCTTGTACTGATCCTGAAATCCAACAGTGTGTGTGTTGGTTTGATTTCTTGTATCTAGCCCAAAACTACCTTAACATGACACCTGACCCATTTGGTGTCATGTTAAACATAAAATAAAAGACATGTTAAACATAAAAGTTTAAGACATGAAACTATATAAATGAATACAGAGTAAGAAAAAAACTACAACAAAACATTATAGAAACACATAAGGAAGAAACAGGCAATCAAGCAGTGTCATATGTAATCAATATTAAACATGTACTAAAATGGCACCGGAAGTTTTCAATCACTGATGGGAGCTGAAGGCTACCAAGTGATGAAATGAGATATGGTGCCCAAATTCTAATCAGCACATTTGCTGCTATGTCTGCCAAAGTAAATCTTGAAGATGCTTCTGAGCTTCAGAAACTATTTTTAGAACAATATTTTGGCTGTGTTATCAACAAGTGTAACATTAATGGCACTTTCTGCAGAGAAGCATGTCTTGCATAAGTGAGAAACTTAAACGTACGCGAGAGGGAAAGAAAACAGAACTTAAGTTTGACCATTTCTGCTTTCGTGTAAAATCAAAAACCAGCTCTCCTGGATAAAAGCTTTTTGAGAACTATTAAAATTGCACCAATAATGTTGATGTGTTTCTCCTAAAGCAGTCTTCTTGGTGTCATTTGGTAATAGAATGTGCAAGCAATTTCAAAAAGCTTTGAGCCGATAATACAGTATAATGATAACTAGCACCATTCCGTGACTTTGCAATTATCTGAAACAGAACAGCTCAATTTCTTTCTTTTTTAATGAGCTTCTTTCTGCTTCTTGGCTCACACATTAACCTTTCATACTTGTATTTTTTTTTTTTCTTTTTAATTCTGAGTCCAAATGATGGAACCCTTCTGAACTATTTCCCTGAGCATATTGGTTTAGTTTCAAACTTGTGTTCAAAACCTTTCTGAGGTTTTGATGAGCCCTGGTTCAATGATCAGTGTGTTCTCTTTCTCCATTCATTCACATCTGCATTGCTTTTCAAAGTGAGATCAATCAGTGCTACGCATTTTCATAAATATTTTTTATTCTAAATAACAACCCTCATCTTGCTTTTTTGATTACAGTGAAATGCTGATTTGAGGCCTTTAAAATGCATTAATGGCGACCAGATTTGCATTTATATTGGATTTTTGCTCAGGCAGACAAGAACCTGAGATAGAGTTTTGCAAACAAAAACCAAACAGAAAGCACGCATCATCTGAAACACATTCGACCCCATAATGGAGTACAAGCAAAAGAACGAGAGATGCTAGTGTGAGCAATACAGGCCACCAAATTTTTAACTCTGAGAAAAACACACACCTTATTCAGATCAAGTCTGACACAATGATGATATGCAGCTTGAGGTGAAAGTAGCTATATTGTGACTGATGAACACTATATGGAGATACATGAAAGATATAAAAAAAAAAAAGAATGTGACATGGAGATTGAAATCAAATGGAATAGAGTAGTTACAATTACTCCCATAAAAATAATAATAAAAAAAAGTTCTTTTAGAGAGAAGAAAAGTGGTGCTTTGCAGTCTCCTTTTCCCCCCAGAAGTGAGAGTGACATTTTCAGACTTCTACACAAAACCCTGGAACCTTTTAATTCAGCCTTTATTCGTTAAACAGGCACATTGCCAATGTTATTAAAGATGGGGCAGATTTGTTTGCCGCTGATCAAGTTGGCATTGTCCATACGTCGAACCTCGGGGGTAATCTTTCTTGATAAGTGAAACCCAAAAGGAATGGATTCTTTGTCTCTATGTGAATCTGATTCAACCACTTGCCACCACTAAATCACTGAGGCAGTGAAAGCCCCTAGGGAAATTTACAAGGCGATTCAGTCCTCATTGGTAGTTAGACGAGAGCATGGCGGCACAATCATGCACCAGGGAGGACTGAGGGTATGTATGATTTCATTCCAACCAAACTCCACACCAGCTTGATGTCACAGATTTCTTACCCTTCAATGCACTCTTACCCTTCAACACATCTTGAGCCCTTCAGTGGTTCAGGATGTGTTAAACTTTCAATTGAACTGGGGGCCTAGCTTTGAAGAAAAATCCTTCAAGGATTGCTTACTTGAAAATTAAACTCATTTTCATCTTAAATCTGTTTTTATGTGCTTTACCAGAGAACATTGACTGTCATGATTGCCAAGAGTTTTCCTAGTGAGGGGTTACACAGTCAGAGAGAGAAGTTATTTAGTGCTACAATAGGAACAAAAAAAAAAAGTCAAATCTTGCCTGTAAAGTGCATTTGATGAGTGCTTTATAGACCAGATAGGGGAGATTAGACCAGAGATTCTTTAATCTGATTATGTAAGTAAAGAATCGATTAGAGCAATCAGCAAATGCATGTGGAAGTGTCTCAAAATGCCAAACCTTTCAGTGCTTGGTGCTTTTGCTTGAACTGCAGTTTGTACCATAAGAACAAGTGTTGACATGGGTAAGACAAATTCTGTCGATGAGGGTGACTGGCACCTACAGCTAGATAACGGATCAATAGCAAGCAAAGCAAAATTAGATGATAGTCTTATGGGTGAAGTGGATTGTTTGCCTTATGATATCAGTTGGATCAGAAACCAAACTGGAAATTTGCAGTCTAATTCTATCTCCATAGTGTTAAACATAATGCAAATGCATTTTTTACGATTTGTGCAACAGCATCAAGACACAAAGTCCAGCATAGACCAGGCAAGTGACTAAGAAATATGGAGAAAAACAAAGTTCAAAACAAGGTGTAGAAAGAACTGTCGCAGCATAAGGAAATTGATATTCTCACTGTTTCATTTCTATGTAGTTCTGAGATACCAGTCTAAAGTGGGATTAGGGAAACATTGTTCTGAGAAGGAGAGGTTTTAGTCGTTTAGTTTTATACCTCTGATTGATTTAAGCTGTGTAACGGAATCTGTTTCAGACTCAGAGCTGCATAGTGGCACACTTGTTAACACTGCTGCCTTGCAGCAAGAACGTCCTCTGTTTCATGCCCAACAAGGTTAGGCAAATGTGTCTTTCTCTGTTGCTCTTAGGTGTGTGTACGTGTGTGTACATGTTGTGTAGGTGAGTATGTGTGCATGCATTTTTGTCTTTTCTGTGTCTCTGTGTTGTCTACTGATGGATTGATAACCTGACCTGGGCATACAGTAACATTTGAAAAGTTTGAATATTACTGAAAAGTTTATTTATTTCAGTAACTTCATTTACTAAGTGACACACACTATGTAGATTCATTTCACAAGAACTGATGTTTTCAAGCCTTTGTTGCTGTTAATTGTGATGCATTTTTCCTTACAGTTGACGAAAACACGACTTTTAATTGTATAATATCATATCAAACCAACAAAAATGTGTTTTTAATTACAGAAATGTGGGCTTAGTAAAAAAGTAAATATCAACTTAAAGGTAAAATGCTATAAATTGAGCACTGAATTGTTTCACTTCAATTAATCCAAAAGCTGTTTGCTGTTTTTTTTTTTTATCTTGTGTTTTATGTGGATAAAACAGAGTGAGGAAATGAAGCAGATTGATATGGATCTTCAAGTCATGTCCTGTCTTAGGACTATGATTGTTTTTGTTGATATAACCCTGTTTTCCATGGTGCTTTTTGCAGTAGGATGAATGGTGTGGAATTCACAAAGTGGAACTTTGTAAGGACTGAATAACTTCTTACTTTTTAGAAGATAGATTATTTAGGACGTACACATTATGAGTAGCCAAATAATCATTTGGTAAATATATCAGAAAGTTTGTTGAAGTGTTAGTTCAAAGGTTCAGAAAGTCACAATTAATGCAAACACAGCATTTCCATGGTAAGATGAGATAAAGTGTTATTAGGGAACTGAGGCAACGTTTGTTACTGACAGTCAAAAACATGCAGCATAGCCTGGCCTAACTGGAGATCATATTGTATATGCCACAGAGAGAAATGCCCCCCTATGGCAATGATGGAGCATTATTTAGTTAAAGTCGCATATTTTAAATTCCCATTGAAATGCAATGTAGGAATCTTTCTGAGAACTGTTCAGCAAGGTGTGCTGAGCAGTGGATACATGGTGTCATTGTATAATATAATCAGCTATAGTCTGCTCAATAAGTTCACGTCTACATGCCAGGTGATTTTCTCCCTTGCGGGTATGTCACTGCGACTTTTTGCTAAGTGGGTTTTAGTCACTTCGACACAATAAAATGTTTTCAACAGGTTCATCAAATGGCGTCTGAGATCCAAAATATCCATTAGTACTGCTTGTGCCAGAAGTCGGCAAGAAGTGGGACAGTAGTTAGGACATCAGCAGCATCAGTTTGCTACTGGTGACATAGATGTGACAGACAGAGAAATGAGGGCAATTGACTTTAACACTGTGGCCAAATGGGAAAGGAGGAGGCCACACCTTTAGACAGATGATGTGTCCACCTCAGGGTAACACAGAGGCACACAGGACAGACAACCAAGTGCAAACACACTTTTTGTGGCCAATTTACTTAGCAGGCATTTTTTGACAATGGAAAGAGGTGAATGCAATCCGGAGTAGGTATTTTTTTAAATCATTTTTTTATTTTTTTTATTTATTTATTTTTTTTATGTGGACTGAACTCTGAACGCACAAAACTAAAAATCTGTAAAAAAATTTAACTTAAACCTGCATCCCAATGGTGGAGTCTTTGTGTGTTCGCCTTGCAGACTGTAATTATGCAGTTACACCTTTTGCTCATTCACCAGAAATGGTGTCACAAATTTTCTAAGGAAAAAGACTAAAACTACTATTGTAGAAAAATACTTAATGCTAATATCAATGCCACAGAAATGTTGACATTTTGTCTTTTCTTGGCAGTTTTTTGAGTACCAAAAAATATGTTGTCTAAATAATAATTATCATTATGATGCTTTTTTAATGTGGATAAAAAATTTCAAGATTATTAGCCTTGTAGATGTCTATAATTTTATTCCACATACATTACATACTACCAGTTTTGTCGATTCAAGTTAAAGTATTACTCACAGGTACATTATTGGCACAGATATCAAAGTTTATCTCTTAACACAAAAAATTACTCAAACAACTGGTTGCTTTAGAAGAACTAAAGAGGTAATTATATTTTTGTACATTTTGAATGCATAAAACATCCTCTGACTGATCCATGAAAAGTCATTATGAATTAATTAAAACAACTGACTTTTTTATCACTATCTTTTAATCTGTATTTATCACCTTTTTATTCACTTTTGCTCATTATTCTTACTAAACACCAGCTGTGCATGGAGGAATAAAATGTATCCAGGATAACAGTAACGGTACAGCGAGTTTGTCATTCTGCTCAAAAGATTTCATAGGACCGAAACAGACTGCATCTAAATATAAAAGTGTGTGTAATAGGTTAAAGCTATACACAGTTCAGCTTTTTGCAACTATATGCTCTTAAAATAGATAAACCATTAAAACAGACATTCTCCTAAAAAGCATGAGTGGCATCAGCACACAGGCTAAAAGTGAACTCACCTATAAATTTTATATCTGGTTGTAAATCCTTGGCGGAATCTTTCCACAAAGGACAGATAGCTCCGAGAGTGGTGGAAAGGTCCACGGTCAGAGATGAGCCAGTCATATTGCTTGGTGACATGTTGTTCAGCAGCCAACAGGTCCTGGCGGGTAGACTGAACTGTTATATGGTCCCATATAAACAGGAAGCAGATGACCTCAATAAACCTCCAGTTCATGCTTTTTTTTAAGCCGCTCTCTGTTCATTCTCGCTCCATTATGTGGAGACCTGATGGGATAGAAAAGAAGGAAGGGAGAGAAGGGTTAGGGTAGGGATGCACAAAAAAAAAGAGCTGTTATATGACAAAGTCTATTTTAGCAGTACAAGAAGGTCCAAGTGTTAGGTTAATTGTCTCCTGCTGAACAAATAAAATAGTGCCCTTGTCACTGTCGCTTTACTGTGACATGGAGTGCGCTTATTTATTTATTTTTTTGACTTTCTCATATTGTTCAGCAAATATTCTTGTCTGCAGTATTCAGAAAGTGTGCGTCGCTGCGTACAATGGGTGTTACTCTTTTGCAGATCAGTATGTGGTTCACCCTCAGCTATCAGGCTGTCTGTTTGTAATTGGTGTCATGATAAGCTCTGACAAGGTTAGAGGACGGCTTTATGATATGTTATGACACTCTACAGCCACTAATGTGGAAAAAACCCATCTCCCTTTACTCAGTGGTGTCAATTACTGCTGCAGGAAACGTTCATCTTTTGACATTGTTGTTGAACCTATCCATGCCCGGATTGGCCAACTAGCATACAACCCAGAAAAGATTTTAGTATCATGATCTAATCTTGACTACGTGTTCAATAACTTAAAATAAAAAAATAAATAATATTCTTTACACTTTGCCAATCAGTGGAATCTCACAATTTGTTCAAGTTAAACTGTGACAAAGAGAAAATACACATCTAATAATGATATGTCGCAGATAAAAAAGATTTTCATCAGTAATATCATTCTAGTTCTAAGGCCCCTGGGCGCAGAACACCACCGCACGTTATCAAGTGCTGCTGGTTGCATAAGATGCTCCGATTTTTATGGCTTATTAAACAATAAAACATCATAAAAGAGCAAGAAAAATTTTGATGAAGCTAATCTTTCTGTTAAGTACAAGAGGAATTGTTGGCATATTGATAGAGAAGATCCCCTTTCGTCACATCACAAAATTGATTAAATAAATTCAAGATGTGATTATGTATGACAGATTTAACAATGTGCTTCAATACCATCACTACCTAATAATAACAAACATACAGGTTTACCTTTCAATCATACTCCTACAGTTAAAACAAAATTCAGTTCTTCATCTGATTTATTTAAATTTGGCTCTCAGAAAATATCAATTGATACAATCATATTTACTTAATATATCAATAATTGTAAAATTAATTTATGTAAAATTAGTTGCATTAACACAAAATATGTTTGATCTTTAAAACAGTGGAACATTACAATGTTATTTTTTTTTTTGCATCTTAATATCACATAATGGATACAGATAAAAACAGGGAACAAAAAACAGAATAATAACGCTAATCTCACTTTGATATTCATTTGGGTCAGTGTTAAAAAGTCTTTAATGTGCTTGGTACACTATTAAGACTTTTGTTTTTTCAATTTAAGGACTAAATAGACTGTTTTGAAAGAACGCTAAGCCAACCTGATGCTCTAGATTGCTTTGTAAAACACAGCCGTCTGGCAAAACATTTTTAGAAACTATTTAGAAAAGGGCAGGCACTTAAAAAATAATATTGGCAGGTGAGAGAATGAACACTTTTATGATCACCATCAATTAATGTTTAACACTTAAATTTCAGCCAGCACGGTCAATAAAGTGGTGTCGGTTGCTAACATCGCATTCTTGCCAAAAGCACTTAGGGGAGATGTGCAAACCATCTTTTTTCTAAAGAGTGTTACTGTTTGGACTTCACACAACAAAACATGCTCTCTATCTCTATGATTAGTGGAGTAGGTACATCTACACTGATCTTTTCAAAAACTATTAAGATATAAATGAAAGCTGTTGCAGAGACAGATAATCCAAGGCAAATAAAAAAAAGCCCCTACACATATGACTGTACAGGGTCTAATAAGAAGCAACAACACTAAGCTACTGAAAGATGTAAGCAGCTAACACCAGCCATTGTGGCAATTAACAAACAAAAAATGAAATGAAAAGAAAAGAAACAGACCAAGAATGTTAATCGCAACATAGAAGTAAAATTTCAGCAATCAACAACGTACAAATAAAGTTAAGTAAAACCAGAATGAACAAAATCTAAAAGTAACGACACTGAAAACATACAAAAGAGAACTGATCATTTTGCTCTTTTGTCACTTTTGTACTTTTATATTATTGTTTTGTGCCCAACTTTTTCCAAGTACCTAGACAAAAGCTGCCTAGCCTGCTGGACAAGGCATGTAAGGCCTTGTGTCGGATGGAGAGTGAATTGAAGCCCAGCTATTTTGGGATGAACTCCTATCAACGCAGGAGTGGTCCATTGCTTTCAGACAATTAAATTGACTATTGTTTTGACTTAACTGTCAGAAATTTGACGTGGAGCATATGTTTTTTGTAGCTGGTTTGTAGTAAATTGATATTCTATCCACTTCTGGCGCATTCAGAGGTTCAGAAACACGTCTGTATCTAAAGCCATCAGAGCATTTTGCAACAAGGTTGTGAAGGTTTTGAGGGAGCAAAATCTTGAAATTGAGATACGTCACATTCAATATCCTGGTAATGAAACATCTTTTTATAGGCCATCGATTCACACTAAACCAGCTGAGATTAATGTGCTTTGATGGGGGCAGGATCTCCGTATTTGTTTATGAGGCAGACATCCGGTCTCCGCTTCAGACCAGACTTAAAAGTTTTCTCTTTGATGGAGTTTACAGTTACAGTGACTTCAGTTACTTTGAGCTATATCTGTAGTCATGCTGTAAGACGGCTGCTTCATACTGACCACTTTTCTTTGCTCTGCTACTTTGTCCAACAACTCTTGAATTATCTGCAGCTGTTAACACCATTTCCTGTATGCTTGCTCTCTGTTTTTTCTCTCCACAAAAGTTGCATCTGGTCCTATGTTTATGCTTAGCTGTGACACCTTCCTGGAGGGAGGGTGATCACCTAAATATTGCTTTGTTTTTACAACAAAAGGTTTTATGTTCTCTCTCAACAGATGATAGTGTTTGCCCTTTTTAACCTCTTCACTCTCTTCAATAAATTACCAGAAAGAACCATTACTGCCCCTAACTGTATGTTGTTGTTTTTGTTACTACTGAGTCTGCATAGCTCTGTTATCTGCTCATGCAGGACAAGGGATTGCAGCACAGAGTCCGACTTGTTGCAGTTAGTTGGGTTTATGGAAATCTATCCAAATGCAATGTAATACACAAAACACTTTTTTTCCTTTTTATCTTTTCCCAATTGGCATAATAAACTGATGTTGACTTCATTATAACTGTGACTGTGAAATATGTAATTGATTTTAATTTGGCTAAATGACTGGATTGATTGGTCAACATACTTCTGCATATGCGTTTGTTCTGCGTATTTGGCTTGAGATGGCATTTGCTGTAAATCACCTAACAGAGTCGATTGTTTTGTTTTTTAAATACTGTCAGATTTTGGTGAGTTCTGTTTCCAGTGCTAATTTTGTCATTCCACTTGTTACACAAAAGTTTATTATAGGACAACTTCTGGCTGATTTCTTTGGGAGGTGATAATTGCCTGTGTTACTGACATTTGGCATGAAGTACACCAGCCAATTTAATTGCTAAATAAACATCTTAACACCGACTCCCTGTAGCTCAGAGAATGGACTTTAAAATACTTCTGTTAGTTAATAAATCATTGAACAGCTTAGCACCAAAATACATTAAAGTCATCTTGTTGTTTATCAACCTTCCAGACCACTCAGGTCGTTTGGTTCTGGTCTGCTCTGCATCCCCAGAATCAGAATAACGCATGGAGAAGCAGCATTCAGGTTTTACGTTCTTCTAATCTGGATCAAACCTCCAGAAAACTACAAAACAGCTGAAACTCTGATCTCCTTTAAATCAGGACTTTAAAACCCACCTGTTTAGAGTTGCCTTTGATTATCAATAAATGGAACATTGATCAATATATTTGATGTATATTTACTTGATTATATTCATGATGGCATTTGACAAAATGCCATCAACTTGACTTGACTCAAATATGTGACAAGTTAATTGACAAAACAAAAGAGGTTTGCACAGGTGTTGGTTAAAAGAATTAGCGATGTATTATAAAACAACATTCAGTTTGTCTGCACAATGAAAAAAGAAAAAAAACAAACTTATAACTACAACTAATGTATTTTTCTTGTCAAACAAGATGTCCTAATTAGAGAAAAGAGTGACAGATGTTCAAAATGGACATAGTACTAATAGACTGCTTATAAAAAAATAAAAAAATAAAAATAAAAAAAGAGAGAGAGAGAACCCCCTTTTCTCTAAATCAATGCACTTTAGCAAAAAAGCACTGTCCATAACAAGCTGGATGATGGACTATTTTGGGGCTGGAGCCATGTGGTGCGTAAAAGCACCAGCAGAGCTAGAAATGGGCAGGCATTAGAAATCAAAAACATTTTTCTTTTCCAGTTAAAAGATAGATTCAACTCCAAGAGCCTCTTGCAGTTTAATCGAGGAAGCTTCCGAGAGATGCAGTGAAACTTTTAGTACACAACAAATGTTTCTTATGAAAACTAAATGTCCAAATGCAGGAAGTGCTGAGTCACAGCGAAGAAATTTGTCTGTACAGTAAATAACATACTGAGGGTGGACTATAGTTAATTGCTTTGGGAGACAACAATAAATCTGATGAATAGCTGTTAGCCAAATCCTGTGAGAACAGTTCGATGTAGGAAGCCGTCCTGTGCTGCCATGGGCAGAGACAGCAATTTTGGCTGAAATTCAAGGAGATGGTTTAAAATGTGCATGGGGGCTATAACTGCTGTGTCTCTCTTCTATACCGAGGAAATAACCTTCCATATAAGATAGAAGTGACATCTTCACAGTATTTGTAAATGAACAAAAATGTTGTAGAATAATACAGATTTAATTACAGTGGGCAACTAATGCAGACTCTGAACACATCTGTTACTTCCAATCACAAGTTTAAATTCAACACTATAGTAAAAAAAAAATACAATATTTGGCATTTATTGCTAAATTAATTTATGATTTTTTTTTGTTAATAAATAATTGAAATGACTAGGATCTAAAATAGGCTGCAGGTAATTTCACCAGCATGTTTCTGCTGACTGTAAGTATCTTTAATGGTTTTCAGTGTTTTTCAACTTAAAGCTGATATAAAATTTGTGGAGGACTGTAGAGATCAGGGTGACGGTAAAGAAGCCTTCTAATCTTAGACACCCATGCCCATCAACAACGATAAATAGTCAAAATACCGATTTAAAGGTAGAAAAGCTGGTCAGCAATCGTAAGAAACATTTGATTGAAATTATTTTTGACATTCAGATTTATAAAACTTGTCTCATTTCCAAACAGAACCAGAATTGTCGCTCAAACCCTCCCGTTTCTCTCTGCTACACTGTCTTTCTGATAGCAGAGGCTACCACGAATGCTCAGGCTGGTTAGCAAGTTGGCATAACGCAGGATGAACAGTTTTCCTGTTCTGGGAATCTGTTGTCATTAGAACATTGAGCAGTGTGTACACGAGCATGACTGACAGCACGGAGACCTTCCTCATGCGTCTGTTTCTGACTGGGAGCGGTGTGTTTCTGTAAATGACAATAGTAGATGTAGGACGAGGTGGAGGAGATTGATTTTTTTGTCACACATCATCATTCCATACTATCACGACATATTAATATTTTCAACAAATATGTAAAGAACTTTTTTTTAATTATTTATAGAAGTTACATAATGCAGCTTTAAGAACATACGATGTAGTCGTTTTTTCATGGATTGTTCCTTAATTTTCTTCCAGTGCTAGTCTAATATTCTCTTAAAGTAACCACTGAGAACAATTTCAAAATATGTATGCGTTTTACATCTATACTTTTTGGGGGACCTACATTTGCTATGACAATTTGTGTTTGTGTATGCCTGTTTTTTGATTCTTGAGCATATCTGTCATTTTCTGAGCAAATGAGAAAAGAAGGGAAGGCGGCAGAGAGAGTGGATCACATTTACCCTTGAATAAGCAGGGTGAAAAAAAAAGGGAGGATGTCTGCTTCAGGAAATCACCAGGCAGGACAAGGGAGGCTTGTTTTCTCCATCCTCTTTTTAAACAGCCTTATTCATGCTGCAACTCCTCCTTCAGTCTGGTTCTTTCAAGGGGATTCAATCTCCATTCTGGTCTTGTCACCTGCTTTGCCAATCAATTCCCTTCTCCCCTGTGTGGGGGCCTAAGTGTTCCTCTTTATTCTGAAAAGTTCATAAGAATGGAGAGGCTTGTTCTCCTTATTTGTATCCCGGAGAGGCGAGGGTTCGGGAAGAAGTGAAGCTTTTTACGGGGAGACAGGTAGTCTTGAGGGAATTGAAACACTATATACTATATTTCCATATGCTTTCCAATCTTGATTTATGAACGTGGATACCAATATGTATTATTTATACTCTACAATATTTGTCAAAGGAACTGTATGGATGTGAGCAGATGGAGTTCTCTCTGAACTGTTATCAGCACAGCTGCCTCAGAGTGGATTTATTTCCCAGTGATACTGGTATAATGCACGAAGTGAAGCAAAACCTTTGACGTAACGTTATGGATGGTTGGCAGTCTCAAAATGAATTTTGTACTCCTCTGGGATATTTTGACACACTTCATATTAATATGACCTCGAGGGGACCAAAGGGTTTTTGTGAGATACATGCCAGATTCATGGAGCGGGCTTGACAGAATGAGGGGAGAGCTGGGTTGCATCTAAATATGCTAGGACACATCCAAATCCAAAGAATTATTACTGCTCAGGTTACAGTTATGTCTAGAAATACATGGTAACGGTCTGCCACTTCCAATTGCTAGACAGCAACAGGAATAGGTAGGCTGGCTGTAGCTAATTCCATTTGCAGTGGATTCTCTCCCTGACCAAATCTCTCGCCTTGGTTGTCTTGTTTCTTGGGGGTGGGGGGGCTGCAGTGGCACCCTGACCTTCAGAAAACATGGCTGAGCAAGCAACGCTCTGTCTGATAATTAAATTCTCTGGTTGGTCAGCAACCAATCGGCTCAGCTCAGGAATCAATGGCTGATTTTTAAAGCGCAAACTAATTCACTAATGGTCAGAGTTATTCCAATTTACCTGCTTGCTGAATTATTGTATCCAAACCTATTCTGGTTGTGGGCGAATCAATGAAATGCAAAGGAAGAGGGAGAGAGAGAGGCGGCAGATGGGAGTCGGTTGCATCTGTCATGTGAAGCGGTGCAAGGAGAGTGCTCCGAGGTTGATTTAATAGCTGCCCGGTTGAACAGAGGCAATGCAGGGGCGGTTTATGAGATGGTTCTAAACAGGAGTTGTCTATGTCATAAAGCAAACTAATTAATAAGGTTTCAGCGTAAGCAAAGACTTAATAGTTGAGGTCCAAGGTTTGTTTTCTGCGTGACTCAGAAAGATTATTCACACTGACTAAGCAAAGGGCAATTAAATTTAGCATGAAATAAAAATGGAATTAACTTCTAAGGCAGCGGACTTGGCAGTTGGGAGAAAAAAAAAACAACAACTTTGTGACAAGGGATCTTTTTTTAATTGTAATGTACATGCTTAACCTTTTCATTAACATGCGAACGGAAACCAAGAAATTTTCACGACAAACACTTTATATCTTTTACTGTCGAAGTAAAAGTGCACAGTTTGCTCCTGTCTTCATCTCGTTCAGAGGAAGTGTGCTAAGAGCTGATAGGAGAAACACAACATCCTCAGCCAGCATCGCAGCTCTGCACCAAAGAGAGCGAAATGCAAGGTAGCACCAGGCAGCCATTAGTCACCACATCCGCCACTGCTGCTGTTGGCTACTGTGGCAGGGGAAACGATGAAGATTGATCATTTGTCAACATGCAAATTGGCTTTCAAGTGCTTTCTCTAATTACTCTGTGGTTTTATTGATGAGAAACCAGCCGCTGCTTCCCTTCGATTTACCTTGCAGGGCAAAGTCTTTGTTTTGAATACATCATCCCACCCCCATCTTTCAGAAGCCTTTAGAATGTTCAAATGAAATGAGGCAAAATCTTCCAGCCTTAATGGAGTTTGCAACATAACTTATTTTACAACATTTCAAGGTGACAATGTAGGACGAAATATAAAAAAAAAAAAAAAAAANTTCGTTAATGTTGTAGTGCTTGGTACCTCAGGGCCACCGTACATTACTGCTAAAATAACGTAACCCACACACACTGATCCAGGTCCATCTTTTCCACCAATTCTTCCTTGGCGAAGGTACCAGACCCAGCTCCAGAGGATTCGCATATTAGCTTATACTTTGCAGAAATCTACAAAGCTAATATTTCTCTGAAATCAATCTATTCAAGAGCAGTAATAGTTCACACTATTAATCGAGTAAAAGTGAAAAGTAAAACTGTCCTCAACGTTACTGAAATATGACCAGTCTCAGAGATGACAAAATTACAACCTTCAACACAATACTGGCATGGATTAATAACTAGTCATTATTTAGCTAAATTATATGCATTTGACAGCATAACTTACTAGGCTTGTTTCGGGAAAAAAAAAAAAAAACTTTGCAAAAATCAGTTCAAAAACATATGATGACATTTTGGCAACTGATTAAATAATTGTAATGGCTAAAAATAGTGTGGGGGACAGAGGAAACATCAGACACAGCTGACTTTGTGGCCAGGCAACGGCCCTGGACACCCCCCCATGCCTGCCCATGCCACCGGGGTTGTACTGTACCCAGTGGCTTGGGTAGTTGCAACACAACTTTTTGAGCCAAGTATACAAATTTTGAAGGGATTCCTTTGCTGGTGTTACATAAGAGTGGGATTATTTCTCTGTTAATTTCTTGCTTTTTCAATACAGCAGCGTTCACTTTATCATAGTTCATTGTATCCACTGGATTCATGGGGATCCAACAGGATCACTTTTGGCCTTTCCAGAAAACAAAGGAATCAACTGAACAGCCCACTATTGTTGTGGCCAATTGTAGACGTTAGCCAGTTGCTCAGCCAGTGGGAATTAAATGGTTAATGTCATCAGTCTCTTCCAGTTTTTGCAGCAGGAAAGGCACTGCAAAAAAAACTGGCCAATATTCTGCTTGCAGTGGAGGCTGAATAGACCTGGCAGATTTCAGATCTAGCTTGAGCAACTTGTTGATTCAGCATTCTGTATTTTTATTTTTATTGTAGCGTCCTTTTCTTTCTTTCTTTTCTTTTATTTTTTTTTTTTTCCTGTCCATTTGTAGGTGCACAAAACTGTCAAACAGCCTTGGCAATGGGACAAAACTAAACTCAACAAATGACCTATGGGTACTTCCATTATCAAAACCCTTTGCAACAGCACCTTCAGGAGTTTGGTATGAGGCTTTTGTGTTGATATTTTGACTTTGGTTTTTGCCTTATAGTCAAACATCTCTTAGCTCTCTCTTATATTGTTAAATGCTTGTACTGATCCTGAAATCCAACAGTGTGTGTGTTGGTTTGATTTCTTGTATCTAGCCCAAAACTACCTTAACATGACACCTGACCCATTTGGTGTCATGTTAAACATAAAATAAAAGACATGTTAAACATAAAAGTTTAAGACATGAAACTATATAAATGAATACAGAGTAAGAAAAAAACTACAACAAAACATTATAGAAACACATAAGGAAGAAACAGGCAATCAAGCAGTGTCATATGTAATCAATATTAAACATGTACTAAAATGGCACCGGAAGTTTTCAATCACTGATGGGAGCTGAAGGCTACCAAGTGATGAAATGAGATATGGTGCCCAAATTCTAATCAGCACATTTGCTGCTATGTCTGCCAAAGTAAATCTTGAAGATGCTTCTGAGCTTCAGAAACTATTTTTAGAACAATATTTTGGCTGTGTTATCAACAAGTGTAACATTAATGGCACTTTCTGCAGAGAAGCATGTCTTGCATAAGTGAGAAACTTAAACGTACGCGAGAGGGAAAGAAAACAGAACTTAAGTTTGACCATTTCTGCTTTCGTGTAAAATCAAAAACCAGCTCTCCTGGATAAAAGCTTTTTGAGAACTATTAAAATTGCACCAATAATGTTGATGTGTTTCTCCTAAAGCAGTCTTCTTGGTGTCATTTGGTAATAGAATGTGCAAGCAATTTCAAAAAGCTTTGAGCCGATAATACAGTATAATGATAACTAGCACCATTCCGTGACTTTGCAATTATCTGAAACAGAACAGCTCAATTTCTTTCTTTTTTAATGAGCTTCTTTCTGCTTCTTGGCTCACACATTAACCTTTCATACTTGTATTTTTTTTTTTTCTTTTTAATTCTGAGTCCAAATGATGGAACCCTTCTGAACTATTTCCCTGAGCATATTGGTTTAGTTTCAAACTTGTGTTCAAAACCTTTCTGAGGTTTTGATGAGCCCTGGTTCAATGATCAGTGTGTTCTCTTTCTCCATTCATTCACATCTGCATTGCTTTTCAAAGTGAGATCAATCAGTGCTACGCATTTTCATAAATATTTTTTATTCTAAATAACAACCCTCATCTTGCTTTTTTGATTACAGTGAAATGCTGATTTGAGGCCTTTAAAATGCATTAATGGCGACCAGATTTGCATTTATATTGGATTTTTGCTCAGGCAGACAAGAACCTGAGATAGAGTTTTGCAAACAAAAACCAAACAGAAAGCACGCATCATCTGAAACACATTCGACCCCATAATGGAGTACAAGCAAAAGAACGAGAGATGCTAGTGTGAGCAATACAGGCCACCAAATTTTTAACTCTGAGAAAAACACACACCTTATTCAGATCAAGTCTGACACAATGATGATATGCAGCTTGAGGTGAAAGTAGCTATATTGTGACTGATGAACACTATATGGAGATACATGAAAGATGTAAAAAAAAAAAAAGAATGTGACATGGAGATTGAAATCAAATGGAATAGAGTAGCTACAATTACTCCCATAAAAATAATAATAAAAAAAGTTCTTTTAGAGAGAAGAAAAGTGGTGCTTTGCAGTCTCCCTTTCCCCCCAGAAGTGAGAGTGACATTTTCAGACTTCTACACAAAACGCTGGAACCTTTTAATTCAGCCTTTATTCGTTAAACAGGCACATTGCCAATGTTATTAAAGATGGGGCAGATTTGTTTGCCGCTGATCAAGTTGGCATTGTCCATACGTCGAACCTCGGGGGTAATCTTTCTTGATAAGTGAAACCCAAAAGGAATGGATTCTTTGTCTCTATGTGAATCTGATTCAACCACTTGCCACCACTAAATCACTGAGGCAGTGAAAGCCCCTAGGGAAATTTACAAGGCGATTCAGTCCTCATTGGTAGTTAGACGAGAGCATGGCGGCACAATCATGCACCAGGGAGGACTGAGGGTATGTATGATTTCATTCCAACCAAACTCCACACCAGCTTGATGTCACAGATTTCTTACCCTTCAATGCACTCTTACCCTTCAACACATCTTGAGCCCTTCAGTGGTTCAGGATGTGTTAAACTTTCAATTGAACTGGGGGCCTAGCTTTGAAGAAAAATCCTTCAAGGATTGCTTACTTGAAAATTAAACTCATTTTCATCTTAAATCTGTTTTTATGTGCTTTACCAGAGAACATTGACTGTCATGATTGCCAAGAGTTTTCCTAGTGAGGGGTTACACAGTCAGAGAGAGAAGTTATTTAGTGCTACAATAGGAACAAAAAAAAAAAGTCAAATCTTGCCTGTAAAGTGCATTTGATGAGTGCTTTATAGACCAGATAGGGGAGATTAGACCAGAGATTCTTTAATCTGATTATGTAAGTAAAGAATCGATTAGAGCAATCAGCAAATGCATGTGGAAGTGTCTCAAAATGCCAAACCTTTCAGTGCTTGGTGCTTTTGCTTGAACTGCAGTTTGTACCATAAGAACAAGTGTTGACATGGGTAAGACAAATTCTGTCGATGAGGGTGACTGGCACCTACAGCTAGATAACGGATCAATAGCAAGCAAAGCAAAATTAGATGATAGTCTTATGGGTGAAGTGGATTGTTTGCCTTATGATATCAGTTGGATCAGAAACCAAACTGGAAATTTGCAGTCTAATTCTATCTCCATAGTGTTAAACATAATGCAAATGCATTTTTTACGATTTGTGCAACAGCATCAAGACACAAAGTCCAGCATAGACCAGGCAAGTGACTAAGAAATATGGAGAAAAACAAAGTTCAAAACAAGGTGTAGAAAGAACTGTCGCAGCATAAGGAAATTGATATTCTCACTGTTTCATTTCTATGTAGTTCTGAGATACCAGTCTAAAGTGGGATTAGGGAAACATTGTTCTGAGAAGGAGAGGTTTTAGTCGTTTAGTTTTATACCTCTGATTGATTTAAGCTGTGTAACGGAATCTGTTTCAGACTCAGAGCTGCATAGTGGCACACTTGTTAACACTGCTGCCTTGCAGCAAGAACGTCCTCTGTTTCATGCCCAACAAGGTTAGGCAAATGTGTCTTTCTCTGTTGCTCTTAGGTGTGTGTACGTGTGTGTACATGTTGTGTAGGTGAGTATGTGTGCATGCATTTTTGTCTTTTCTGTGTCTCTGTGTTGTCTACTGATGGATTGATAACCTGACCTGGGCATACAGTAACATTTGAAAAGTTTGAATATTACTGAAAAGTTTATTTATTTCAGTAACTTCATTTACTAAGTGACACACACTATGTAGATTCATTTCACAAGAACTGATGTTTTCAAGCCTTTGTTGCTGTTAATTGTGATGCATTTTTCCTTACAGTTGACGAAAACACGACTTTTAATTGTATAATATCATATCAAACCAACAAAAATGTGTTTTTAATTACAGAAATGTGGGCTTAGTAAAAAAGTAAATATCAACTTAAAGGTAAAATGCTATAAATTGAGCACTGAATTGTTTCACTTCAATTAATCCAAAAGCTGTTTGCTGTTTTTTTTTTTTATCTTGTGTTTTATGTGGATAAAACAGAGTGAGGAAATGAAGCAGATTGATATGGATCTTCAAGTCATGTCCTGTCTTAGGACTATGATTGTTTTTGTTGATATAACCCTGTTTTCCATGGTGCTTTTTGCAGTAGGATGAATGGTGTGGAATTCACAAAGTGGAACTTTGTAAGGACTGAATAACTTCTTACTTTTTAGAAGATAGATTATTTAGGACGTACACATTATGAGTAGCCAAATAATCATTTGGTAAATATATCAGAAAGTTTGTTGAAGTGTTAGTTCAAAGGTTCAGAAAGTCACAATTAATGCAAACACAGCATTTCCATGGTAAGATGAGATAAAGTGTTATTAGGGAACTGAGGCAACGTTTGTTACTGACAGTCAAAAACATGCAGCATAGCCTGGCCTAACTGGAGATCATATTGTATATGCCACAGAGAGAAATGCCCCCCTATGGCAATGATGGAGCATTATTTAGTTAAAGTCGCATATTTTAAATTCCCATTGAAATGCAATGTAGGAATCTTTCTGAGAACTGTTCAGCAAGGTGTGCTGAGCAGTGGATACATGGTGTCATTGTATAATATAATCAGCTATAGTCTGCTCAATAAGTTCACGTCTACATGCCAGGTGATTTTCTCCCTTGCGGGTATGTCACTGCGACTTTTTGCTAAGTGGGTTTTAGTCACTTCGACACAATAAAATGTTTTCAACAGGTTCATCAAATGGCGTCTGAGATCCAAAATATCCATTAGTACTGCTTGTGCCAGAAGTCGGCAAGAAGTGGGACAGTAGTTAGGACATCAGCAGCATCAGTTTGCTACTGGTGACATAGATGTGACAGACAGAGAAATGAGGGCAATTGACTTTAACACTGTGGCCAAATGGGAAAGGAGGAGGCCACACCTTTAGACAGATGATGTGTCCACCTCAGGGTAACACAGAGGCACACAGGACAGACAACCAAGTGCAAACACACTTTTTGTGGCCAATTTACTTAGCAGGCATTTTTTGACAATGGAAAGAGGTGAATGCAATCCGGAGTAGGTATTTTTTTAAATCATTTTTTTATTTTTTTTATTTATTTATTTTTTTTATGTGGACTGAACTCTGAACGCACAAAACTAAAAATCTGTAAAAAAATTTAACTTAAACCTGCATCCCAATGGTGGAGTCTTTGTGTGTTCGCCTTGCAGACTGTAATTATGCAGTTACACCTTTTGCTCATTCACCAGAAATGGTGTCACAAATTTTCTAAGGAAAAAGACTAAAACTACTATTGTAGAAAAATACTTAATGCTAATATCAATGCCACAGAAATGTTGACATTTTGTCTTTTCTTGGCAGTTTTTTGAGTACCAAAAAATATGTTGTCTAAATAATAATTATCATTATGATGCTTTTTTAATGTGGATAAAAAATTTCAAGATTATTAGCCTTGTAGATGTCTATAATTTTATTCCACATACATTACATACTACCAGTTTTGTCGATTCAAGTTAAAGTATTACTCACAGGTACATTATTGGCACAGATATCAAAGTTTATCTCTTAACACAAAAAATTACTCAAACAACTGGTTGCTTTAGAAGAACTAAAGAGGTAATTATATTTTTGTACATTTTGAATGCATAAAACATCCTCTGACTGATCCATGAAAAGTCATTATGAATTAATTAAAACAACTGACTTTTTTATCACTATCTTTTAATCTGTATTTATCACCTTTTTATTCACTTTTGCTCATTATTCTTACTAAACACCAGCTGTGCATGGAGGAATAAAATGTATCCAGGATAACAGTAACGGTACAGCGAGTTTGTCATTCTGCTCAAAAGATTTCATAGGACCGAAACAGACTGCATCTAAATATAAAAGTGTGTGTAATAGGTTAAAGCTATACACAGTTCAGCTTTTTGCAACTATATGCTCTTAAAATAGATAAACCATTAAAACAGACATTCTCCTAAAAAGCATGAGTGGCATCAGCACACAGGCTAAAAGTGAACTCACCTATAAATTTTATATCTGGTTGTAAATCCTTGGCGGAATCTTTCCACAAAGGACAGATAGCTCCGAGAGTGGTGGAAAGGTCCACGGTCAGAGATGAGCCAGTCATATTGCTTGGTGACATGTTGTTCAGCAGCCAACAGGTCCTGGCGGGTAGACTGAACTGTTATATGGTCCCATATAAACAGGAAGCAGATGACCTCAATAAACCTCCAGTTCATGCTTTTTTTTAAGCCGCTCTCTGTTCATTCTCGCTCCATTATGTGGAGACCTGATGGGATAGAAAAGAAGGAAGGGAGAGAAGGGTTAGGGTAGGGATGCACAAAAAAAAAGAGCTGTTATATGACAAAGTCTATTTTAGCAGTACAAGAAGGTCCAAGTGTTAGGTTAATTGTCTCCTGCTGAACAAATAAAATAGTGCCCTTGTCACTGTCGCTTTACTGTGACATGGAGTGCGCTTATTTATTTATTTTTTTGACTTTCTCATATTGTTCAGCAAATATTCTTGTCTGCAGTATTCAGAAAGTGTGCGTCGCTGCGTACAATGGGTGTTACTCTTTTGCAGATCAGTATGTGGTTCACCCTCAGCTATCAGGCTGTCTGTTTGTAATTGGTGTCATGATAAGCTCTGACAAGGTTAGAGGACGGCTTTATGATATGTTATGACACTCTACAGCCACTAATGTGGAAAAAACCCATCTCCCTTTACTCAGTGGTGTCAATTACTGCTGCAGGAAACGTTCATCTTTTGACATTGTTGTTGAACCTATCCATGCCCGGATTGGCCAACTAGCATACAACCCAGAAAAGATTTTAGTATCATGATCTAATCTTGACTACGTGTTCAATAACTTAAAATAAAAAAATAAATAATATTCTTTACACTTTGCCAATCAGTGGAATCTCACAATTTGTTCAAGTTAAACTGTGACAAAGAGAAAATACACATCTAATAATGATATGTCGCAGATAAAAAAGATTTTCATCAGTAATATCATTCTAGTTCTAAGGCCCCTGGGCGCAGAACACCACCGCACGTTATCAAGTGCTGCTGGTTGCATAAGATGCTCCGATTTTTATGGCTTATTAAACAATAAAACATCATAAAAGAGCAAGAAAAATTTTGATGAAGCTAATCTTTCTGTTAAGTACAAGAGGAATTGTTGGCATATTGATAGAGAAGATCCCCTTTCGTCACATCACAAAATTGATTAAATAAATTCAAGATGTGATTATGTATGACAGATTTAACAATGTGCTTCAATACCATCACTACCTAATAATAACAAACATACAGGTTTACCTTTCAATCATACTCCTACAGTTAAAACAAAATTCAGTTCTTCATCTGATTTATTTAAATTTGGCTCTCAGAAAATATCAATTGATACAATCATATTTACTTAATATATCAATAATTGTAAAATTAATTTATGTAAAATTAGTTGCATTAACACAAAATATGTTTGATCTTTAAAACAGTGGAACATTACAATGTTATTTTTTTTTTTGCATCTTAATATCACATAATGGATACAGATAAAAACAGGGAACAAAAAACAGAATAATAACGCTAATCTCACTTTGATATTCATTTGGGTCAGTGTTAAAAAGTCTTTAATGTGCTTGGTACACTATTAAGACTTTTGTTTTTTCAATTTAAGGACTAAATAGACTGTTTTGAAAGAACGCTAAGCCAACCTGATGCTCTAGATTGCTTTGTAAAACACAGCCGTCTGGCAAAACATTTTTAGAAACTATTTAGAAAAGGGCAGGCACTTAAAAAATAATATTGGCAGGTGAGAGAATGAACACTTTTATGATCACCATCAATTAATGTTTAACACTTAAATTTCAGCCAGCACGGTCAATAAAGTGGTGTCGGTTGCTAACATCGCATTCTTGCCAAAAGCACTTAGGGGAGATGTGCAAACCATCTTTTTTCTAAAGAGTGTTACTGTTTGGACTTCACACAACAAAACATGCTCTCTATCTCTATGATTAGTGGAGTAGGTACATCTACACTGATCTTTTCAAAAACTATTAAGATATAAATGAAAGCTGTTGCAGAGACAGATAATCCAAGGCAAATAAAAAAAAGCCCCTACACATATGACTGTACAGGGTCTAATAAGAAGCAACAACACTAAGCTACTGAAAGATGTAAGCAGCTAACACCAGCCATTGTGGCAATTAACAAACAAAAAATGAAATGAAAAGAAAAGAAACAGACCAAGAATGTTAATCGCAACATAGAAGTAAAATTTCAGCAATCAACAACGTACAAATAAAGTTAAGTAAAACCAGAATGAACAAAATCTAAAAGTAACGACACTGAAAACATACAAAAGAGAACTGATCATTTTGCTCTTTTGTCACTTTTGTACTTTTATATTATTGTTTTGTGCCCAACTTTTTCCAAGTACCTAGACAAAAGCTGCCTAGCCTGCTGGACAAGGCATGTAAGGCCTTGTGTCGGATGGAGAGTGAATTGAAGCCCAGCTATTTTGGGATGAACTCCTATCAACGCAGGAGTGGTCCATTGCTTTCAGACAATTAAATTGACTATTGTTTTGACTTAACTGTCAGAAATTTGACGTGGAGCATATGTTTTTTGTAGCTGGTTTGTAGTAAATTGATATTCTATCCACTTCTGGCGCATTCAGAGGTTCAGAAACACGTCTGTATCTAAAGCCATCAGAGCATTTTGCAACAAGGTTGTGAAGGTTTTGAGGGAGCAAAATCTTGAAATTGAGATACGTCACATTCAATATCCTGGTAATGAAACATCTTTTTATAGGCCATCGATTCACACTAAACCAGCTGAGATTAATGTGCTTTGATGGGGGCAGGATCTCCGTATTTGTTTATGAGGCAGACATCCGGTCTCCGCTTCAGACCAGACTTAAAAGTTTTCTCTTTGATGGAGTTTACAGTTACAGTGACTTCAGTTACTTTGAGCTATATCTGTAGTCATGCTGTAAGACGGCTGCTTCATACTGACCACTTTTCTTTGCTCTGCTACTTTGTCCAACAACTCTTGAATTATCTGCAGCTGTTAACACCATTTCCTGTATGCTTGCTCTCTGTTTTTTCTCTCCACAAAAGTTGCATCTGGTCCTATGTTTATGCTTAGCTGTGACACCTTCCTGGAGGGAGGGTGATCACCTAAATATTGCTTTGTTTTTACAACAAAAGGTTTTATGTTCTCTCTCAACAGATGATAGTGTTTGCCCTTTTTAACCTCTTCACTCTCTTCAATAAATTACCAGAAAGAACCATTACTGCCCCTAACTGTATGTTGTTGTTTTTGTTACTACTGAGTCTGCATAGCTCTGTTATCTGCTCATGCAGGACAAGGGATTGCAGCACAGAGTCCGACTTGTTGCAGTTAGTTGGGTTTATGGAAATCTATCCAAATGCAATGTAATACACAAAACACTTTTTTTCCTTTTTATCTTTTCCCAATTGGCATAATAAACTGATGTTGACTTCATTATAACTGTGACTGTGAAATATGTAATTGATTTTAATTTGGCTAAATGACTGGATTGATTGGTCAACATACTTCTGCATATGCGTTTGTTCTGCGTATTTGGCTTGAGATGGCATTTGCTGTAAATCACCTAACAGAGTCGATTGTTTTGTTTTTTAAATACTGTCAGATTTTGGTGAGTTCTGTTTCCAGTGCTAATTTTGTCATTCCACTTGTTACACAAAAGTTTATTATAGGACAACTTCTGGCTGATTTCTTTGGGAGGTGATAATTGCCTGTGTTACTGACATTTGGCATGAAGTACACCAGCCAATTTAATTGCTAAATAAACATCTTAACACCGACTCCCTGTAGCTCAGAGAATGGACTTTAAAATACTTCTGTTAGTTAATAAATCATTGAACAGCTTAGCACCAAAATACATTAAAGTCATCTTGTTGTTTATCAACCTTCCAGACCACTCAGGTCGTTTGGTTCTGGTCTGCTCTGCATCCCCAGAATCAGAATAACGCATGGAGAAGCAGCATTCAGGTTTTACGTTCTTCTAATCTGGATCAAACCTCCAGAAAACTACAAAACAGCTGAAACTCTGATCTCCTTTAAATCAGGACTTTAAAACCCACCTGTTTAGAGTTGCCTTTGATTATCAATAAATGGAACATTGATCAATATATTTGATGTATATTTACTTGATTATATTCATGATGGCATTTGACAAAATGCCATCAACTTGACTTGACTCAAATATGTGACAAGTTAATTGACAAAACAAAAGAGGTTTGCACAGGTGTTGGTTAAAAGAATTAGCGATGTATTATAAAACAACATTCAGTTTGTCTGCACAATGAAAAAAGAAAAAAAACAAACTTATAACTACAACTAATGTATTTTTCTTGTCAAACAAGATGTCCTAATTAGAGAAAAGAGTGACAGATGTTCAAAATGGACATAGTACTAATAGACTGCTTATAAAAAAATAAAAAAATAAAAATAAAAAAAGAGAGAGAGAGAACCCCCTTTTCTCTAAATCAATGCACTTTAGCAAAAAAGCACTGTCCATAACAAGCTGGATGATGGACTATTTTGGGGCTGGAGCCATGTGGTGCGTAAAAGCACCAGCAGAGCTAGAAATGGGCAGGCATTAGAAATCAAAAACATTTTTCTTTTCCAGTTAAAAGATAGATTCAACTCCAAGAGCCTCTTGCAGTTTAATCGAGGAAGCTTCCGAGAGATGCAGTGAAACTTTTAGTACACAACAAATGTTTCTTATGAAAACTAAATGTCCAAATGCAGGAAGTGCTGAGTCACAGCGAAGAAATTTGTCTGTACAGTAAATAACATACTGAGGGTGGACTATAGTTAATTGCTTTGGGAGACAACAATAAATCTGATGAATAGCTGTTAGCCAAATCCTGTGAGAACAGTTCGATGTAGGAAGCCGTCCTGTGCTGCCATGGGCAGAGACAGCAATTTTGGCTGAAATTCAAGGAGATGGTTTAAAATGTGCATGGGGGCTATAACTGCTGTGTCTCTCTTCTATACCGAGGAAATAACCTTCCATATAAGATAGAAGTGACATCTTCACAGTATTTGTAAATGAACAAAAATGTTGTAGAATAATACAGATTTAATTACAGTGGGCAACTAATGCAGACTCTGAACACATCTGTTACTTCCAATCACAAGTTTAAATTCAACACTATAGTAAAAAAAAAATACAATATTTGGCATTTATTGCTAAATTAATTTATGATTTTTTTTTGTTAATAAATAATTGAAATGACTAGGATCTAAAATAGGCTGCAGGTAATTTCACCAGCATGTTTCTGCTGACTGTAAGTATCTTTAATGGTTTTCAGTGTTTTTCAACTTAAAGCTGATATAAAATTTGTGGAGGACTGTAGAGATCAGGGTGACGGTAAAGAAGCCTTCTAATCTTAGACACCCATGCCCATCAACAACGATAAATAGTCAAAATACCGATTTAAAGGTAGAAAAGCTGGTCAGCAATCGTAAGAAACATTTGATTGAAATTATTTTTGACATTCAGATTTATAAAACTTGTCTCATTTCCAAACAGAACCAGAATTGTCGCTCAAACCCTCCCGTTTCTCTCTGCTACACTGTCTTTCTGATAGCAGAGGCTACCACGAATGCTCAGGCTGGTTAGCAAGTTGGCATAACGCAGGATGAACAGTTTTCCTGTTCTGGGAATCTGTTGTCATTAGAACATTGAGCAGTGTGTACACGAGCATGACTGACAGCACGGAGACCTTCCTCATGCGTCTGTTTCTGACTGGGAGCGGTGTGTTTCTGTAAATGACAATAGTAGATGTAGGACGAGGTGGAGGAGATTGATTTTTTTGTCACACATCATCATTCCATACTATCACGACATATTAATATTTTCAACAAATATGTAAAGAACTTTTTTTTAATTATTTATAGAAGTTACATAATGCAGCTTTAAGAACATACGATGTAGTCGTTTTTTCATGGATTGTTCCTTAATTTTCTTCCAGTGCTAGTCTAATATTCTCTTAAAGTAACCACTGAGAACAATTTCAAAATATGTATGCGTTTTACATCTATACTTTTTGGGGGACCTACATTTGCTATGACAATTTGTGTTTGTGTATGCCTGTTTTTTGATTCTTGAGCATATCTGTCATTTTCTGAGCAAATGAGAAAAGAAGGGAAGGCGGCAGAGAGAGTGGATCACATTTACCCTTGAATAAGCAGGGTGAAAAAAAAAGGGAGGATGTCTGCTTCAGGAAATCACCAGGCAGGACAAGGGAGGCTTGTTTTCTCCATCCTCTTTTTAAACAGCCTTATTCATGCTGCAACTCCTCCTTCAGTCTGGTTCTTTCAAGGGGATTCAATCTCCATTCTGGTCTTGTCACCTGCTTTGCCAATCAATTCCCTTCTCCCCTGTGTGGGGGCCTAAGTGTTCCTCTTTATTCTGAAAAGTTCATAAGAATGGAGAGGCTTGTTCTCCTTATTTGTATCCCGGAGAGGCGAGGGTTCGGGAAGAAGTGAAGCTTTTTACGGGGAGACAGGTAGTCTTGAGGGAATTGAAACACTATATACTATATTTCCATATGCTTTCCAATCTTGATTTATGAACGTGGATACCAATATGTATTATTTATACTCTACAATATTTGTCAAAGGAACTGTATGGATGTGAGCAGATGGAGTTCTCTCTGAACTGTTATCAGCACAGCTGCCTCAGAGTGGATTTATTTCCCAGTGATACTGGTATAATGCACGAAGTGAAGCAAAACCTTTGACGTAACGTTATGGATGGTTGGCAGTCTCAAAATGAATTTTGTACTCCTCTGGGATATTTTGACACACTTCATATTAATATGACCTCGAGGGGACCAAAGGGTTTTTGTGAGATACATGCCAGATTCATGGAGCGGGCTTGACAGAATGAGGGGAGAGCTGGGTTGCATCTAAATATGCTAGGACACATCCAAATCCAAAGAATTATTACTGCTCAGGTTACAGTTATGTCTAGAAATACATGGTAACGGTCTGCCACTTCCAATTGCTAGACAGCAACAGGAATAGGTAGGCTGGCTGTAGCTAATTCCATTTGCAGTGGATTCTCTCCCTGACCAAATCTCTCGCCTTGGTTGTCTTGTTTCTTGGGGGTGGGGGGGCTGCAGTGGCACCCTGACCTTCAGAAAACATGGCTGAGCAAGCAACGCTCTGTCTGATAATTAAATTCTCTGGTTGGTCAGCAACCAATCGGCTCAGCTCAGGAATCAATGGCTGATTTTTAAAGCGCAAACTAATTCACTAATGGTCAGAGTTATTCCAATTTACCTGCTTGCTGAATTATTGTATCCAAACCTATTCTGGTTGTGGGCGAATCAATGAAATGCAAAGGAAGAGGGAGAGAGAGAGGCGGCAGATGGGAGTCGGTTGCATCTGTCATGTGAAGCGGTGCAAGGAGAGTGCTCCGAGGTTGATTTAATAGCTGCCCGGTTGAACAGAGGCAATGCAGGGGCGGTTTATGAGATGGTTCTAAACAGGAGTTGTCTATGTCATAAAGCAAACTAATTAATAAGGTTTCAGCGTAAGCAAAGACTTAATAGTTGAGGTCCAAGGTTTGTTTTCTGCGTGACTCAGAAAGATTATTCACACTGACTAAGCAAAGGGCAATTAAATTTAGCATGAAATAAAAATGGAATTAACTTCTAAGGCAGCGGACTTGGCAGTTGGGAGAAAAAAAAAACAACAACTTTGTGACAAGGGATCTTTTTTTAATTGTAATGTACATGCTTAACCTTTTCATTAACATGCGAACGGAAACCAAGAAATTTTCACGACAAACACTTTATATCTTTTACTGTCGAAGTAAAAGTGCACAGTTTGCTCCTGTCTTCATCTCGTTCAGAGGAAGTGTGCTAAGAGCTGATAGGAGAAACACAACATCCTCAGCCAGCATCGCAGCTCTGCACCAAAGAGAGCGAAATGCAAGGTAGCACCAGGCAGCCATTAGTCACCACATCCGCCACTGCTGCTGTTGGCTACTGTGGCAGGGGAAACGATGAAGATTGATCATTTGTCAACATGCAAATTGGCTTTCAAGTGCTTTCTCTAATTACTCTGTGGTTTTATTGATGAGAAACCAGCCGCTGCTTCCCTTCGATTTACCTTGCAGGGCAAAGTCTTTGTTTTGAATACATCATCCCACCCCCATCTTTCAGAAGCCTTTAGAATGTTCAAATGAAATGAGGCAAAATCTTCCAGCCTTAATGGAGTTTGCAACATAACTTATTTTACAACATTTCAAGGTGACAATGTAGGACGAAATATAAAAAAAAAAAAAAAATCGATTTAATGCTCACACTGAAAATTTACCCACAAGACTTTGTGAAATGAAACAGGCCTTGAGTAAGAGTAGCTGGGAAGACGTAAATGACACTGTTCGCACTGCAGCAGCTCCTTGCTCATGCATGTAAATGTCAAGTGATGTTATCTACTGTATGGTTCTCGATGACAGGATCCAAAAGGTCTGCGCCAAAGACAAGCTTGGGCAAGTATCTCTTTGAGGAAAGTCGGAATTGGTAAGTACAAACTCTGTAAAGTAATTCAAGCTTCTTCTTTTTTTTTCTCCACTCTACTGCATTCAGTTAAAGGAAAATAAAAAAAAAGATTCTACAACCCAGCTCACCTCAGACCTTATTGAAGAATTGTTTGATATATAATTACCAGCAGAATTACACATTCCTATCTGCCTTCCACTCCTCTCTATTCTGTGACTTTTTTTTTTTGTCATAATTGCCTGTGTCTGTAACATTTTTCATTCAAATCACACCATCAGTGCCACAGAGGGTGTGAAAAAGTGTTGCAAGGCTGGTGCACATGGTTTACGTAACTGCATATTATTTTAGGAAGACATATGTGAGGAAATCTCATGTTATCAAGGTGAGAGTGTGATTTTCTTATCCTGTTCCAGTGAAGGCAGTGAGGATTCTGCTGGGAAAACACATGGTACTTGTTTTCTCATGCTGGATTTCACCAGTGTTTACACAATATGATGCTTGCACAACACAGTATGTCTTACCCAAACTCGTCCCAGCCGTCTTGCTTTGTGAACGACTGTCACTTCCTACTGACAGATGTGTAATTTAAAAAAAGACATAAATACAGAAAAAAACTGTTTTGCAAGATTTTCCTATTTAATGCTGCTCCCCTCAACCCTTTGCACTAGACTTCATTCTGTTTTCCACATTTCTGAAGGATACTCACTGACATATACATAACATCTGCTGTTCTCTCAGGAGAGTAGCCCACTGGCATTATGCAAAAAGAGTTTCTTTCCTTACTTTTTTTCCCAGCTGCAGTGGGTTATTTTTGTTTGCTTTTGCAATCCTTATTAGCTCCCCGAATTCTGATGCAATGCCATCTCTTAAAATACTGACCTCATTTTCATCTAAATGTGAGGCTTTCTCTCTGTGCATCCTCTTACAAACAAATGAGCAACACGACATTGGCTGGAGTCTCTGGACAACCACCTGGCTCTTCTGCAGTGGAAGGAGCAGGACGTGAAGGGAGCGGTCTCTGATCCTACTGTTTCTAATTTAAAGCCTCAAGTTTGTGAAATGCATGAATCTGGAAAAAAAAATCTGCAGAGATATGGAGCAGATGGTGGAAATTTAATAAAAAGAGAGAGAGAGAGAGAAAGTGCTCCTTGCAGCCCAATTCAATGCAGATTAAGCATCACAAAGCTTAACTGTTCTGTATTATTAGGTTTTGTCACTGTACTGACCAAGATATCAGAGTTGCAAAGATGGTGTGTTCGCAGCCAAATTCGACCCTCACACATAATGCATCAATGGAGATGCATTTATCTGTTACTGCATTTAACATTGCAAACCACAGAATTAAGCATTTTTATTTGCTTTCTTCACCCAAATTTGTGATGTAAGAATCCTCCGTGTTGCACCAAAAATGTTTTTGCAACGCTGCTAAAGCAATGACATGTAATCCTAGAATTTATCAGCATGCACTACAGGAACAAAGCAATAAAGGGATTCAGGCCTAGGTAAAGTTACTCTTTCTAATCCCAGGCAATATAGTTTAGGATCTTTAGGAATTAAACATGTTTTGTTCAAATACGGATTTCTTTGTGTGCTATAGAGAACACAATGTAGCAAACATGCGCACATAAATTGATCCATGAGTACCACAGATATTTCCTGGACTGTGATAAGGCTGCAAGAGTGAGCATTTTTAGTCAGAAAGACTCGTTTTTCTGGTCTGTATTTTGAGCCTCTTCTTGGGAGGTTATCGTTTGCAAAAACGAGTCTTTGATTTAGGTTATTTCAGCCAACATGTTCCTATTCCCTGTGTTAACTTTGAAAATGGAGTGCTCTTGACCTCTTGTCTTTGAAATTCTTTCACTGTCGCTGAATTTCTCACTTAACGGTCCTTTTTTTTATCCTGCTGCTCGGAGGCTTTTGCCACAAGACTACGATCTCTATTCCCCTTTCTTTAGTATTCCGCTTCTCCCTGTCAGAAGCGGAGGCAAACTTGTATGGAAGTCTTGTACGACTTTCATCTCTGGACAAGAATTTAGCTCATCTGTTCTAATATGCACCGAATGAAACCCCAATGCATGATTTTTGATTGCAGCTTTTCCTTACTTACTGAATAATTCACAAATCAATTCTTTCAAACTCCCGCTATGAGCCCCAGAGCAACAGGGGTGATTTTTGAGGGTCTTCTTCAAATGTTTGCATTCAAAAAGGCAGCAAATGTCACATTGTGATTTAAATTTTAATGAGGCTGTTTAGGTGTAAGCTATGTTTGCCCTCTGTGGTATAAGGTCTGCCGATTCTAATTTAAATGTTGACTAAAATGTAGAATTTATAATAAGTTGCAGTAATTATCATAATCATGACAATATATTGTCGCAGAAAAGCTATGAAGCTATTTTATCTTCCCTAAGAAAAACAGTGAAAGTAGTCATACACAAGTACTAAAACGTTTCACTTTTACAATCACACTGTTTTTTTTTCTGAACAGGGTCTTAAAGAAATTGAAATGGGGAAAAAAGCCTTTTGATTTTGTCAAAAACGTGTCACATCATTAAACATCTAAAAATGCCCATGGGACAAAGTGCACTTCTGTGGCAAAAATAGTTCTAGTATAGATATGACAAACAGAAGGAAGGAAAACAATACATTTGACCTAATTTTAACTTTACTTACTTTTTAATTAGTAGAGTAGACCAAAAAATGAGACCATAACTCTAATCAGAGAAATATATTGTCATCAGAACCAAGAAGTGTTAATTATGACTTTTGATACATTGTGAAAATGAACAAATGCGTGAACTAGATTGGGTTCAAATAACTTTGTGAAGTTGTCACTGGGCAGAAAGAAAAATGTGTCCATTGTGAGTCCAATCACATTGTAACAAGGTTCTCAAACAAAAGCAATGAGCGTGGAGATTGATTCGAGGTTCTGCGCATTTTATTTGGATGTAAATTCACTTTGTCTAACAAATAAGCAACTGGCATCATTGGAAAGGTCAAGTTGCGCACGTGATGGATGCTCTCAATCCAGTGAATACTTTGTCTGCAATTTACCAAAAGAGAATGGAAGTGAGTGTCGACACAAATTGGGGCTATTGGGGCCTCATGTTAGCATACGTTCTGGACTATTCAATCACAGGTAGAAAGCAATCAATACCTAGGATGGATTGAAGGCACTTTCACATCCTATCCATCAGCCCATTTTCAGAACTAGTTTGGATACATGAAAACAACCATGACTGGATTTGTTCATCATTCCTCATGCAAATCTATCCTGTGCTGCATACATGGAACCCCTACTAAACTCATGATCTTTACCTTTGGGAAACTTTAGAGACCACTGCGGTGCGATTCCTTCCCCGATTTCCCTCCAAAAAGGTTTAAGACGAAGTGATTCACATCTGCCACTGATTTCAAATAATGCAAGTGATGCTAACTGAACTATAGCAAACTCGATAAATATTTCCGTATCATTTTAAACATTTCCTAGGATTGGATTTTTGAGAACCATATCAGCGAAAATTAAAGACTACTTAGTCACACTCAATGACAGGATTAATAGGAGACTTAATTATGTGATTTTGTTTTCCTTGTTTTTGGTAGCAGCTGGGCATGCTGTTTTCATTTTATTTTAAAATACTTTATAAGTGCCAACACTATAACAAACATGGAAACTTAATCATACAGTTCACATAATATGTAAAAATGCATATGATATGACTTTTTTCAAACTGTTTTACTTCTTTCTATTGTTCCTATTTATACAAGCAACGTTGAAACATTTATGCCAGTTCAAGTATGTGATTAGACAAAAATGCAGCTGCTTAGATTATGGTTACAGTGCATATAAAAACTGCCAGGTTGTTTGTTGGGTTGTATGGTACTAGAGTGCCGGTTGGCTAGATTTAGTCGAACCTTGGTTTAATGGTTTGGAGAAGAAACCAGAAGGGACCTTGTTATTCTTCAGAGAAAATGGGTTTATGGCAGTTTGGTGAAAAATGTTCTATTTTAACACAATTGCTTGTTTTGGAATCAAGGTTATAAGCTATTATTTTCAAACTATATTTTATATTCTCATTCAACATAGCTTTGGATGTACATTCAGCATATATTTATCCCACTTTTTGTGTGAAAATCCAGTACAATCAGGTATACCAACTACCAGAGGCTTTATTGTTACATATTGTTACACAGCATATCACCCAGGTCTTGGTCAGCAACATAAACTTAATTGGATCGTTTTTAACACGGCAGTTTTTATAGCGTGTAACACAGACGAATGTTTTTTTTTTTTTGTTTTTAATAAAGCAGCTATCTGATATCCGACATCCAAAGGTCCCCGAGGAGCACATTTATCCGCAGCTGTCTGCCTGCGGTTGGATCAAGAAGATGCATGTTAGCATCAGGTTTAAAAAGCCACACTGAGTCTGGTGGGATAAAGGAGTTAACCAGGAGGGCACTGATAGGTGCTCTCCTTTTAGAAGAGAAGGAGGGGATTTTTGGCCTATAGTATTTAACAAGATGATGAAGTAAGGGCGAGGGTGCCTTTTGAATTTAAAACCGATAATGGAAGAAGGAGGGGAGAGAAAAGACAGAAGCTAAAAGGCGTGGCTTAGAAGGAGTAATGAAAGCAGAAGAAGCCTGAGGTGAAAGAATTAAAAATGAAAAGGTCCCCTCTATTAAACTTTCCTAAGCTCAATTACAGTGATAAAAGACTTCTATGATGAACCATTTGCACAAAGAACATTGAAACAGAACATCAAAGCAAAAGTACATTTTGCAGAATCTTGCCTGAACTCCATAACACACTGAAAAACAGAATGTGAAGTCAGTCTGGTTTTCTTCTGCAAACGTGATCTGTATTCCCCTGTAGTGTTTCTACAAAGTAGACAGACTCCACTGAGGGCCGGCCAAAGGCTACTACCACTGCATTTTTCCCCCCTCACCCCTGTGAATCTGCTTTGTTGCTTCTTCCCTTGCCCTACATTGGTGTCGTTTGGTGTGCTGAGTGTACAAAAGCACCAGAGAGGATTCTGCTAAAGTCAGCCTCACCTGCACTGGTCTCTCTATCATTAGAACTTACATCAGTAAGGCACCACTGAGGTCTACTGGGATGGTATACAAGCATGTTCTTTTCAAGAATTTGTGCAAAGGTATAAGGGTGTACTTGTTTTTGTCCCCTGTGATAAAATCAATACTTTTCTGTTTGAGAGTAAGCAATTCAGGAAAAAAAAAGTTAAGCATGAGCAAGCATATACTGGTTTTGAGTTGTGCTTTATGTCAGTTTAGATTTATAATGATAGATGTTTAAGAATTGTGCTTTTCTCAAAGTTAGGTTGGTCAAAAACCAAGAAAAAGCATAGAAATGTTCCGTTTAGAGCTTTTACAAGTAAAACATCTTATTAGAAACTCCAAGCTTGCATTTACAGAATCTCTGGTAATTCTCGGTCAATCCAGTTCAAGTTAGATCAATTTAAGTATTTTAGATTTTGAACAAACAATAAAAAAAATAAACTACAAAATAATAATATCAATCCCTCTTTATTTAGGAGCTGCAGATCGAATATTAACGTTAGCTTATTTAGCTATTTGTTGTGTCCAGCACCAAACATTTTACAGTGTTAGAAAAACACAGCAGCGGCCATACCTCACTTTGCCTTGACATACAATAAGCAATAGAAAACTCCTTTGGCAACAACTAATGGGTTTCCTGAGAGCTTGTTGTGCCCCCTTGGCTGTGCCGCGATGGATCATGAGTTTTATTGTCTACATCAAGGCAAGGCAATGCAAGACAAGTTCATTGTGCTTTGCATAATGAAAACATAAAAAAAAAAAAAAACAAGCAACAAACATTACATCTCCTCAAATGTAGAGTGACCAAATATCCTCTTTTCCCCGGACATGTCCATTTTTCATGTTTTGTCCAGGGCATCGGGGGGGCCTCTCTTTGATTGATGAAAATTTCCAGGTTTTGGTCGTTTTTCAGGGGACAAATAGCCATCCTTAAATTGACTGGAGTAATACGCAAAATACGAGACGCTTTCTTAAATGTAACGTTCTTATGTGTTCACAGATGGAACAGACAGCGTGCTGCGCTACTGCGCTTCATAGGGCATTGTTGCTTGTGTTTGCAAGGCACAAGTGTGGCTTTATGGATGAACCAGAAAATAAATTTCCTTCATAACATCCAGGTCAGGACAAATGAGTGGCAGTCTGCATTGTGGACATGACTGACATATGTGTTTCTGTGTATGACTAAGGTGCCAAAGATCCCTAAGTCACATCAGAAAAACTATTAAAAAAAAAGACTATGCAAAGTGAGAGCTTATTTATTCAATTAAATAATAAGGTGACAATGAAAACTAAAGTCTAGAGTATCATTTTTTAAAAGTGTGTCAGACACTGCTGTTTTTTTTTTTATTTTCATTATTATATTAGATGCATTTCACAGTTGACCTGCTTTTGCTACAGGTTAATTTCCTAAGTGACACCTGCTCCATCCTTGAATGGGTTAATAGTCACCTGTTGACGATGAAATGCAAGACTTGGTATCATCAGTATCACTTTGGTAACCCATGGGATCATAGTTATTAAATAAGAATGGCCCCAAGGTGGAACCTTGGGGCCCACATGTAAAGTTTCATCAGGTCCAATAAAAATTATGCATTGACAAAGTCACTGTTCTTTAGGTAAGAATCAAACCAGTAAAGTACTGTACCAGAGTCCAATCCACCTCTCTAGTCACATAACTACACTATAATGGTGAACAGTGTCAAATGCTGAACTGACATCCAAAACTAGCACTATGGTTCAGCCTGTATTTATGTGGATGTCATTGTACACTTTGACGAGAGAAGCCTCATAAGTGTGGCGAGCACAGATACGGGACTCAAAGACATCAAAGCAGGAAAAACACCTGATAAGAGTGATGAGTTTACTATTTGAATTTGATCAAACACAATTACAGGCAGAACGTTGTTAAAGAAAAATGTGGGTGAAACTGTTGAGACAGCAGGAGGAGGCGCTTAATCTGTGTACAATATCAAATAATGCCACTGGGGATGAGTTAGTCACATGATGGTTAAAAATTATTAATTACTGAATGTTTAACTCTTTGACAGATTTTCTGAAATATATTAGAGATGTGCCAATCAGGATTTTCCTGCCGATTCCGATCACCCAGGAGGGCCGATCACATAATTATTATTTTTTTAATCATTAGCACTACCTGTTACATTACGTGGAAAAAAGAACCATGAATTCACCTTAATTTAGACAAAAACTTTTTTTTTACAACTTTTTCCAAGAAAACAAAACGAAACAGGCATTGTGCAAATTGGTATCGGTAATACTATCTTTAACAGACTGAAAACATATGAAGGCTCTGAAGAGGCTAAATAATGCAGAGTCAAAATAAAACCTCTCAACATTGCCAAAAAATTCAAGTATAAAACTTGACATTCAAAGGCAAATACATGATCCATTATAATAAACAATCCTGAGTTACTGAATGAAAACTTCCTGATAGCATGGCGGCTAGCTGATTACTGCTAGTTCTGATTGGCCGTTTCTCACTGAGTGGAGTAATTATGCAGAACAGGGAGGAGGCAGAGGATATCGATTCTTTTTTTAGAGATTATCTGTTTCATGTTAGGACAGCGAAAGTTTTAATACGTATGTAAAATGTATTTTTTAAGTTAGATGCTGCAGCTTTAAGCAGGTTCGGTGTGAGAGTCACTACCAGGTGGAGCAGAAGCGAAGCTCCGTCTGTGAAATATTAACACCTGTAATATATAAGTATTACAACCCACATCCAAGAAGACATATCACATTTTTATCAAATTGTGTTTTAGAAATTGCTATAATTTTCTATCACAAGAGATACAGGAAAAAGTGTCAGAGTGACAACAATTTGGTTTGGTTGTATTTAGCCTAGAATAACAGAACTGCACCTGCAGCAGAACATTGCCAGTCAGCTGGAGGGAGTCTACTACATTTTCCTGGCTTACAAGAAAAACAACTTAACTATATCCAGATAATTAGATGGAATTGTGCTGTTTGTTCAAAAAACGTCTTTTTTTTTTTTTTTTTTTTTTTTTGCAAAGTTATCACACTGAAAATATCACACTATTCCTTGCCTAAACTGAAGAAATGTAATTTATTTAGGAATGATTTTTTCTTAAAAAGTCTAAGATTAAACAATGACCATTAAAAACAGTTTGACCCTCACTGTCCTTCAGGACTCTGGCAGAACGTTCACATTGTCTCCATAATTCCTACGTTGTAAAGTATGCTACTACAGGTTCACAATAGCTTTCTATTTACAGAGGCTGATTAAATAATGCATGAGATACTTCTGTGTGTACAGTGAACAGTGTGTCTCTTCTCCCATGCAGTCAGCACACCATCAGCACTTTGATTTAAACACCAATCTGAGTGAAACACAAATCATTTCCCTGTCTGGCTCAGACATGCTTGTCGGATTTTGTTGGGCTTTCTTTATGCGAAAATTGCATCTCAGCATAACAAATAGGCCCACTGTGCTAATCTGTGATTCTGTGATTATTCATAGTTCACACACTTGCGCTGTTATGCTGTGCGTCTGACTCTGTCCGTTCTTGTCTAAAGAAAACCATTTAAGGTGGATCAAAATAAAAATTTTGGCACTCAGTGTTCTTATGTTACTCCAATATGCGGAGAGGAGTGTTAATGGAGTGAGGCGCCAAACTGGCACAACATTGGCAGCGCTGCACTCAATTGAGAAAACAAATTATTCATGTTAAGAGACTCAGTCAATGTGCATTTCCATTGCCTCTGCATTTTGATGGAAGGCAGAAAGTGTATCACACATTCAAGTGTTTGAAAAGAGAACAAACCGATGTGTCTTCATTCATAGACATTAAAAAAGGAATTTAATCCATTTGGGCTTTTGGGTCCAAGAGTCAAAAGAGACGTATACTTACAAAGACCCTCGCACTGTTTTGGCTGTCAGAGTGAACGTACACATTTAAATGCTGATGTTACCTATGCTTGTATTTCCATCACTTGATTTATATTATATGACGAGCAATTATATATTATAACGTATAATTGCACTCAACATTGCCTGGATTGTGTTTGACTCTGCACAAAGCAAGCCTACAGGGAACAGAAAGAAGGCCTGCTTTACAACTGAATTTCACATTATTACACTTGTTTTAGTTCATCTCAGAAGGCAAATTATCCACATGTCCTTTGGCAAGACTTTTCTTTTTTTTTTTTCTTTTTTTATATTCCTCCCTTAACCCCACTTTTCTACAGAACCTCTGGAGTTTTGAAAACGAGTTCTGTAATTGTCCTCACTCCCTCAGCCTTCATCTCGTGTCGACCCCTCACTCATGTATTCCCATACTCCATCTTTCTGTCACCCCAGCTCCCCTAAAGGAGGATCAAGAGAGAGGCCCCTTTCCAATTTCTCGCCGCCTCTAATAGGCACTTTTCTGTGTTACATGATCACCGGGTGTCAAGATTAAAGTATGGCTACTGCTTCCCAGGGCAGACATGGATGGGAGACAGAGAAAATAGCACTCCATAATTACTGATAAATCGAGCTCCCCCCCCCTCTTTCCACTTCGTCCCTATCCACCTGGCCCTGGTGTCAATGTGAGGGGCTGAGCAAGTTAAACTGAGGAAAAAGAGTTGACCACGCCAGGCACTTTTTGTACTGCTGATGTAGCAGTTAAGTTCGGGCAATTCAGGGCCAATTGAGTGACTTGGAGCTTTTATTCACCCTCTGTTTGTTCCTACTTTCAAGTGGAATATACAGTCCTAGACACAAGGAGCAGCTGTAGCCAGAGCACAAACGGCTCACAGCGCAGCAGAACTACATTCTGCTAAAATCTCTAGCAAAGACAGGGAGGCACTTTTTTTTTTTTTTCCCTTTGATCTCTTACAGGGTTATAACCTTTCTGAGAAAGCATAGCAAGCATCCCTGTCCACTAGACGCCACACAAGTGCAATGTAAGAGACAGTGGTGGATTAAAAAGAAAGGGGGAGGGCGGGGAAGCAGCTGGAGGGGTCTCTTCTCTCCACCAGGCAATTGTGATAGGTTGCCAAGTGGCAGTCCACTGCCATTGTTCATTAATAATCCAAACAGCCACAGTGGAAAACAACATGATGTGAATTGAGTCCAACAGAGCATGAAAGAGTCTTCTGCAGTAACATGCGTTAGTTCTGTCGCCTCACAGGAAATAATCTGAATATTTAGTTCAGTCAGTGGGTGATAATGAAGCCCTGGACATTACAATCACCCACAGTCCTTCTATGGAATGCTTCATCTTATTGTGTAGATGGGTTCAATCCACCCCAACTAATGGGCCATGAGTATAAACTTTATTGTCCTGATAATGATACAGAAAAGTCATTTCTCTTGATTTATAGCAAATGAAAGTGTGTCCCGGTTTACCATTATCTGCTTAGGCGGGGGGATTATTTTGTTTTACTCCACTTCATCAGGAGCAAATGAGTACTAACAATTTCCAGAAAGTATCGCGGTGGTGGTGCCATTAATGGCCATTTTGTCCAGACTCCCTGGTTCAACAGATATACTGTGCCTTCCAAGGCCAGGCAGATGTAGGCCGTCTTTATCTTGGAGAACAGATCAATAAATATTTTGTAGTGGCCTTTTGCAGAATGCACCACCATCAGGTAGGTCCACACTTGCAAAATAAACTGACAAAATATTTCAGATTTTATGCCTAACCAAATGGCAACATCTGCAATTGAAATTAGGCACACATATTAAGTGACACTGTTTTTGAGAGAAAAAATAAAAACGACTCTATCTACTCTATTTTACTGTTTGCTTGCTGGATGGCCCTAAATTGTTTGGAAGCATAAATTAATAAACTGTTTCCTGGTTAAAATGTATCTACATTAATATAAAAGTACAGCTGGATTGTAAATTGTTTGCCCTGCTCTGACCTTCTTCATTACTATTGATTTTAAGCCATATACAAATAAATTGTGTTGTAGATCTGAAATATATAATAGTGAAAAAAAAAAAAACTGCAGCTTTCCTCCAACATAAATCTTTGCCTGTGTAGCGTTAAGAAATGTTCTTGTTCATAAAACATACGGATGGAAAAGTTGAAGCATAAATAAAAGCAAGAATTTTCTTGTTTTAGCACCACAAATGTGAGACATCTCCTATTGTTTATTTTTCTAAGTTTGTCTTTTGCTTTAAGCACTTCTTGTTATACCCAGACCTTCGGAGACTGTTCTGACAGTTGATCTAACCTTTTTTTTTTTTTTCCTCCAAAATGTCCCTGCTGTTTAGGATTGATTTCAAGTTACTAAGACAGCTGGTCCTCTCAGTAGACGAACATAATACATTTGCCAAATTCCTGAAAAAGAAACTGACATTTTTCAAGGAGAGTGTCCTCTACTGCATTTCTAAACTACAATGGTTCTGGAATTATAAAGAAATGAAAGCAAGTGTCGATTTCATTGATATTACATTTGGGTTATCATTACAAGCACAAAAAACAACTACAGGTTAATATGTGCCTTTCTGATCTCAGTTTAGTCAGTTTCTTGCAGCACCTGCTTTCTTAATTCACTTGCAATGTCAGCAGACAATGCAAGCGTAAATAGGTAGGCATAATTTTTAATATCCAACTTTTTTTGTGTTTTTACTTAGATAATATTTGTTAGTTGAAATGCTTTCAAATGCAGTCAGACAACAACGAGTAGAGGAGATTGGAAACATAAGGCAAGAGCAGGGGGGCATATGGCTTGTAACTCAGATCCTCAGTTGGAATCAAATGAGGAAATGGCATGACTCTGTTCCAAGCACAACCATTAGCTACAGACTGTACCTCAACCTGTCTTCACATTTGTTACCTGCTACTTTCATAGTCATTAAAGAGCATTAGATCAGCTCAGATGTACTTTATCTGTTCCGCAAAGGGACTGTTGCTTTGAGCATGCATTTTCTGACTCTGTTCAAAGTGAAGTTTAAAGAACTTCAACCCATCTACAGTGGAAGCTGTACTGCAAAATAGTTGCCTCCGGGTAGTCCCTTGTTTGTACATTTCAAAATGTGCATTACAAACGATAAGACTATGGTTTGCATACAGTGCAATTTATTCTTGTCTAAATCATAAACACAGAATGTAAAGATCACTAAAATGGAAGGCAATGAAAGCAGTATTTTATGTTTTAGATTATGCTTTATTCATTTACTTTTTTATATATATATATATTCTTCATCCTGAGGCTGAACTAGTTTGCATTCAGTAAGAACTTGAAAAATGTTACAATCTGTGAGATTAACTTACCTTTAAAACTCAAGTAGCCCTGGAAATGTAGCTACATTCAAAGAAGTAAAAAAATATATTTATATTAAAGTGCTTTTTCTCTTTTTTTATTTAAAAGTGTACAATGTTGTTGGACTTGCAAGTAGACGTGAAGCCGAGAAAGAGAATGAAATAAAGTTGAAGGTATATGGCTACATAGCAGAAGCTCTAAGGGCTTTGAATGCAATGCCCGGCGACCACAGGTATAAAGAAATCTCTGGTCAATCAATGTTTCTCAAGCTACGCATGACAAGAGGTGGCGCTTAAGTAGACAAGCTCACGTATAAGGAATGCTAACGGGCTCCTGGTTCACCCACTGGGACAGGCCGGACTGGCATTAGTGAACATGAGGCATCTATGTTTAGAATTCTAATTAATATACATGTCTGCTGTTGTGGCAGATTTTCAGCCTGAGCCGTTTAAAATATGCTCCATGTGCAAGAGACACACACGGATATAGACACAAGCAAGGTCAGGTACATAAAAAGGGAAAAAAAAAAATCTATAGGTGGGTACTTTTGTGAAAGTGCTGTGTCAGGTCATTTCATGTGCTACTTTTGGAGTCACAAGCGCAACGCCTTTAACAGCACCAAAGCTGTTGAGGTATAAGTATGCAGTGCTAATCAGGCACATTTCCCACAAATTATGCCCCATTTTGCTTAGCTGGTTAGATCCGTGGCATAAGACACTGCTGCTCTGACAAAGCGCTTCTTTAACAGATCAGGAGAAGAAACAAAACAATTGTTTCTGCAGTGAAACACCCAAAACATGCCTGCCAGTTACTTTTATTCACATAGACAATAACAAATTATTAATATAAGGTTAAATATTAAAAACATATTACTCATTCATTGCTTTGAAGTTTTTCTTCTCTTAGCTTGTCAGTTATATTTTTCACTAACTTCTAATTTTCCAAGACACTTAGTCAAAGAAATGGAAAAGCTGCTTCTTCCTTACTGTTTTTTTTTTCTTTCTTCGTACTACACTTCATCTTCAACTTGTGCAGATTTAGGGTCTTATCTCTGGGATTACTGAAGACTTTGAAAAAGGAATCAGCTTTCCTTCGTGTAAATAACTCTCCTGTTGACATGGTTATGTAATGCTACAAATGTTATAAATGCCAGAATTACAAGAAAAGATAGCTTAAACAGCACAACATTCCCAGTAGTGTTTTATAAGTACAGAGCAATAAAGAAAAAAATAATGCAAAACATTACTAGAGCTGCTGTAATTGAACTTAAAATGTCTATGAATCAAAGTAGTATTTTAAAACTTTTCGATCTAGATTATGATAAGCTTCGCTGAATAACGGACGATAATGTATGGCATGTTTTGAAGGAGAAACTATCTGGCCAATTGTTAAGGAGACAGCCAGATGACCAACCTGATGACAAAGCGAGGACGCTTAAAAATACGAGAAAAATGGAGGCCGGGCTGCGAAGCAGTAGCAGAGCGCAGCTTTGTCCTTTTTTTTTTTTTTTTTTTTCACTGCTAATGTTTGTCCCTTTTGTAACTGTATGGGTAACTTATACCTGAAGGCATACAAGCAACACGTACACCCACAGGCTGACTTAAAGATGTAGCTGGACGTACTGGCATTGCTACAAGTTAACGCCTGTAAATAAATTTACATCTACACTCATCCAAAATTATCTAAAAAGCCATTGGAAATATTTTTTTTGGGGGGTGAATGTGTCTTTGCCACCATATTGAAGCTTTTTCTGGAATCTGCAATATGACTTCGACTCCAGTTTGAATCTGATCAGTCGTTCGCAGCTTTGCCGATTGCTACTGCCCTAAACAGCAATATAGGTCACTAATGTTGGGAGCCCCTGGCATCGACCGACAGTCCTCTGAGTCACCCGCATCACATCGGCCGTGGGTCAGTTTATGCCTCCAAACTTGCTAAAAAGAAAATAACTTCTAAGCTGCTTAATATTTAAAAATTAGAGCATACTGTATGTGATAAAAATAGCCCACTTCACATTTTCATCCAAGCGCCATATAATAAATCCCAGATGATCTGAAAAACTACAGAAAAAGTTGCTTCATTATTAAGAAATAATTAGAGACACCAAATATGTTCCAGTAGCAAGTACTCCACACTTCTTAGTCATCACAGGGAAGCCTGGAAAGAGTAACACTTTCTCTGCAAGAGTCCTAATTAAAAATGTTCAGATTATCTTCCCATGATTTTTCACATTTTAATGCCAATTTCTATAAAGACAGTTAAGTGAAAATTAAAAAAAAAACCCTCTTCTTGACTTATGCTCTGAAGCAAAATGTAAGAGGAAAATTTGCCAATTGTACTAACGAGTTGATTATGACCCCATAATATGCCATTCTGAAGTCTTATCCTTTCTTCAACACCTTTGTTGGATCAATATATTTGCGGAAGGGAAATTAGTTGTTCTGTAGGACTTATAAATGTCTGTATTTTCTTTGTAAGGGTTCACTGTCAGTGGCATTTTAAAGAAAGTGCTACTTGTTTACAGTTCAGATTGTCTCTACTGAATATTAGGAAGTGAAAATTAACTTTTGACATGCTGTTGTTTTTTTTTACGCAAGTAAAAACTTAAAAATATACATTATTCATCTAAATTATTTCATCATCTTCTTAAATTGCCTGTCACGTTTAATATCAGAAGCCTTTGAGGTTTAATTAAAAATAATTTTAAATCTAAAGCTACGGGTGTCAATTTTCCCTGATGAAAATGCTTTCAAATTAAAACTTAGCATTTCCATTTCCCAAATTATTTAAGTGTCCAGTAAAATAACTTTTATTGCTAGTAAGTCATAAACTCAGTCTTGAGTTTGTTGCTAAACAAGTGCAGCTTATGCCGCTTTTTAGTGTTTTTTTTTTTTTCTTGCTACATCTAGAATCAGTGACTTTCACAGAGAAGAGGAAATCTGAGACTGCTGGTAATTCTCTCTGCCTTATTACCATAGAACCTCTCTCACATTATAAAGTCCAGTCATCTGATACATTAATATTAGGATAATAATAAATGCACCTTTAGCAACATCCTAATTATGTTGTACTTGTCACATATTAATATATTAATAGAGAGCTCTTCAAAAAATACAAAGATAAAATTTTTGTTGGCACAGTTTTGTTGAAACATGCAGGTTACACACATCAAGGAAACAGCTTTAAACAAGTATTTAGAATACTTATTCTGTACTAGAAAGAAAATCTTATTTTAAAAAACATTAAATATCAAAGTTAAACTTCACTGTGAAACAATAGTGATGAGATTTTTCTTCTTTTTTTTTTTGTATGCACCATGTCAAAAGCAACTTGTATAAGACTAGATAAACATTTTTATTGCTGTAGTAAGCACAAGAAGCAAAGAAGAGGAAAACAAAGGTACTGTCTTGTCTGTAATTGTCCACCAGGGTAGACCCCGGAACATCAAGACATCATACTCCCCATTGTAAAGCGAGGTGAAATTATTCCAATAAGTGCATAACTAGTGCTGTCAAGAAGCCAGCAAAACCAAGGAGGTGTCAGGCAAGATAAATGACTGTAGTTACTTCTGTGTTGTGAGTGTTATCATATTTGAGCACTAATGACTTGAGTTTCCTGGCAGTACATAATAGGTCCGGGAGGCAGAGGCTCAGTTTAGTGTCAGTTTTCAGTCCAGTGTTTCCGTACCTGGCACGTATCAAGAGCTGGGTAAAGATATGCGAGTGTGTTTCCCTAATCTAAGTGTCCCAAAAGCACACAGGATTCATATAAAAGGAAGACCTTTTGATTTATTTCTTTTTTTAATATAAATCATCTACTGATACATTTTTAGCAAAGTAATCATGCTGGAGCAGTCGGCTGACCGTGTGAAGCACAGGTGAGTACACATCTTAAGAAGGCATAGTAAATTTTCTTCCATTTTCTTCCGACTTTTCAGTACTTCTTTTCTGTTAGCCTTAAAGATGTAACAACTTAAATTTATTGTCTAAAAATGAACATGCATGCCAGTCAGAATAAGGAGATTTGTTTAGCTCCAACTGCTTGGATTAGTTCATTCACGAATATTCAAACTGAAAGCAGCTGGTGCAAATGGAAAAAAAAAAGGACATGGTGAAAGACTAGGGATATTAAATGTTCAAGCTGTTGATATTATACAGTTTTAATTGTAATTTTTGACCCTGTTTTAAGTATGTATGAAGCTTCACACATAATTTGGCTTTGCAAAGCACTTAATTGGCTTATTTCTTAATAACAAAAACATGGCTGACTTTTAAAATGAATATTACTTCACGGTTCTATTCAAATGAGGATTTTCTTTGGGATCTGCAAAGAAAAATAAAACAGAGGCTTTCCTTGAAATTTGCCAAATTACCCTTAACACGGGTAAAATCTTGTGTTGACCAAAAATGTAATTATTCACTTGTGCTCATTTTTATCAAGGCTATAATTAAGAGCCTTGAGCTGAGAACACTTTTTTTTTATTATTCTTATTAACAATACAAAGCAGTGTTTGACCCATGTTGTCGCATTCTGCAGCAAACAGGTCAAATGGTATCCAAAGGAGGTCAACTAAATCAGTTGCCTTTCTAAAATATCATGGACATGCCGCTATTGGAGAGTTTCTGTCAGGTGTCATATCTCGTTTCTAATAAAAAAACAGATATCTTTCCAAAACTCTTGGGGAGTAGCCTGCTGGCCATCACAGCTGCATCCGGCACCCAATGAAAAAAACGACGCACCAACACAAGAATACTAAGCTAGACGGGGAGACGCGCAGAGAGAGAGAGAGAGCCCGGCGTCGGTGCTACACGTCTTGTTACCAAACCATTTTAAAGTTTACACTCTTTGAAAAAAAAGTTGGAAGATTGAAAAGACAGCATGTGCATAATATACATCATGACTTTCAAAGGAATAAATACTCCTTGAACCTTTCCATACTTTATCATTTTATAACCACAAATATGAGTGATTATTGGGGAAAATCTACGTGATATACTAATACATGGTACTGCATGTTTAAGTGGAACATAAACAGTACACACTTTGATTTATTTATTTTATATAAGATGTAAAAATTTTGAAAGCATACCATATATTTGCAACGAGCCAGTTTTAAACTCCCCTTTCTTAGCAACAACAGCGGCAAGTAAGATTAAATTGTAGAGTTTCTGCATATAACAATTTTTCCAAGTCTACAGATTCTAAAGTCGGACTTAAGTCTAGACTTTGATGAGATCTGAACAAATTTATTCTACCCAGGTTTCATGATGCTGCCAGTACAGTGTTTTGTGGTGTATTTAAATTCTCTGACACTCTTAGCATTTTGTATTTAGCCCAACAAACTCAATGGGTTGTTGGGGCATGACACATTGTTCCAAATGTCTGTTTGGTGTCTACATGACATGTGGCACAATTTAATTGATACTGTTGAGTTTCTCTTAACAATTACCTTCTAATTGCCACCATTCCATAGAAGGCCTGATTTGAAACATGACTCATATTTGTCCTATCGACAGATTGTCTCACATGTGCTGTGAGTCTCTGCAGCTCTTGCACTTATACTGAGATTAATTTGAGTCTATGTGGAGTTACAAATTAGGTAACTATAGAAGGTAATTGATTGCACTGGATTTTACTTTCAGGTATCAATCAGAGTAAAGGCATCAGAAAATACACTTGTGCCGCATTTTTCAGATTTATATTTGTAAAACATTTAAAACCATGTGTCCTTTTCGACCATAAGTTGCCATGTCTGAATCACAATCATTGCATGAGAGAAAATGTGGGAAAGGTTTTAGTGGTGTGATGCTCTTGCAATACACTGTAGGTAAAATTCTGCCATAGTGTAGTTATTTTTCACAGCAACATGGTTTGAAAGCATTTTCTCTGTGAAAGAATTTGGAAGAACTACTGTTGCTGCATGCTCCCGTCTCAGCCTCTGGAAGCATGATCAACACGGGGTCATCTAAAGCCATGACACAAATATAGCTTTAAGCTACTGCTGGCATTTTCATTTTGGAAATGTGATTTAGACAGCTTTCCTTTTGGGAGTGATTACACGTTGCCAGCATTTTACCATTGAAAAGGCCACCAAATTGAATGAAGCATCCCGGATAAGGCAGCTTTTCTTCTGCAATTTCAGCTGCCAGGAGGTTTTGTTTATTTACTTTATTTTCATGCATTTTGCACTGCGTATGTGGAAAGGAGGGCAGGACGAGAGAAAACTGACCTGCGCTCACAAATCTTATAATTTCAAACACTGCCTTAACATTTTTATTTAAACTCAAACAAATGTCCACCCCCCCACCTCCCCCATGCTTTAAAGTTGCATTTTGGGTCACGCTTGCTCATATTAATGCAGCTCTCCTAAGAGGAAAATGTCAGATAGAAATTGCAGCAATTGCAGATAAAGCTTCCGGGCTTATTTCAAACAAAAGCTGGTTCTCTAATTTCATAGAGTTGCTATCAGTATCATACAGAGTTATCTTGCCCCTGGCCACATAATGACAGCCGGTGTAAAAGAGCAGGAGCTCCCCTCGCAGTTAGCGGGCGGAACAGCAATCAGAGCAAGTTGATGGAAAGGCAACTTTGCCTCACTGATGACAGGCTCACGCGCACAGGGCAACAACAACAAATTCGTGTACGTGCTCTAAAGCTCAGGACAGGCCAGGACTGACAAAGAGACAGAGATTTAACTTAATTTCAAGCTTTAAATACCAAATAAGATGGAGGTTGCAGATTAATAATAATGACATGACTTCCATTGATTTTTTTTTTTTTTTTAAACACAAGATGTTAGCCGTAGGTGATGGAGAGCGCAGTTTCTTGAGTGAAGTGATCAACATGGATGGCAAAAGCCGCTGTAGAGTGCATTCGGGATGTGATCGCACAGGAACAGGGCTGCCGACTGCTCAGTGATCCGCAGGCCCGGTCAAACACCTCCATTCACAATGTTACCTTTGTAATTTTCGTCTGCTGAAGCGGCGTTTACATGCAAGCCTTAAATACGAGATCACTTTTCCATGCCCTTTAATAACGGCGATTTCGCAGCATCACCTCCACGAGATGCTGCCCCGCAACATCGCAGTGGAGAGCGCACGTAATTTGTAAGGCAAACTCATTTGCATCAGGTTCGGAGATGAGTGCTTTGTAAGAGTGTGAGACTTGTCTACGTGATATTATTTACCCGATGGATATTCGTCGACATTCTGCCCGGGCGGAGCTTGGCAGGACTTGTAGGGCGAACATTTAAAGGTAGCTTCACCAAGAGGGAGACAGGAAAAAAAAGAGAGAAAAGAAAATTTCCTCCATCCTGTAAAAGGACACCGCCGACCACCTCAGTAACATGCTGACCACGCAACATCGCCATAATTGTGCCACGGTGTAGCCCTGCCTACCCAACCACAACCTCGTGGTCAGACGATGTGCAGAAAATATATGTATAAAAATGACGCCGTCGTGTTATGTGAGAGGTCCAAGTCGGAAGAACCGCACTTACCTAAAACTGACTCTCCCCTCTTTGCTGAATTTGTGCTCCAAGATTTCTTAGTTCTCTAGCCAACAACTTCTGCTGGAGCATATGTATCCACGGCTCATGCTGGTGGCTCAGTCGGTGATGTTGGATTGCGGATGATTTGGCAATCCTTCTCATGCTCAAGAGGAAAAAATCCGTCCTTTCTGCGTGGTCTCTGGCATTGGCGCGCTGAATGTATAAAAGTACTGAAGTCCGTCGGGAGGGCAAGGGGGAAAAAGGGAGCTAGAGTAGTGATATTTATGTCGACGTGTTTGAAACTGTTCTGTTCTCTCCTTCTTTTTTTTTATTTTTTTTTTCTCACCGTAGGAGCCGTTTGCGGGCGGAGAGGTGTGGGATGGATATCTAGAGAGGGAGGCTGGGATTCACAGACTGAGGGCGAGAAAGGGGAGGTACAAAGAAGCCAGTATGGTATTGTAGAGGACGGTCATGGCAGACAGTAAGGGGTGGGTCCGGACTCTGTCAGACAGAGGGGCAATGGTTCCGAAGGTTGATGCGTCGTGACTTGTTTTTAGAAAATAGTAAGCATTACCAAATTACACGTAATAGATAGTTTAGTCATTAAAAAATATGTATGAAATTAAAGCTTATTAAACTTGAAAAGATTTTCAGTAAATTTGAAGCTTGAATAAAGTAAAAAGTTATAAATGTCTAAAAGGAAAAACTCTCAGTGCACATAAAAGAAAGATATAGTCACTAAATATAGTTTCTAAATGTAATTTCTATACTTTAAAAATACTGTTACAATTGAGATTTTAGGACATTTCTCAAAAACAAGCATAAGCATAGCTCTCCGTGGTGCTGAAATAATCTGGCACTGGCTTTAAGCTGCTGTGTGCGATTTCAGGACTCAGACTGACATTGAGCTGTCCATTGTGCTGAATTTTCAGTCTGAGATGTTTTTCAGATCCAGCTATCTACACACGGTGACCACAGTGTTGAAATCGACTTACCCTGTATGACGCCAGTGGTAATATTTAGGTCTATACACTAAAAAGTTTTAACAGCTGAATAAGTGGTTATCTTGGTTATCTTTTCTCCATGGCAACTTCATGGAGATTGTGGTAGTAAGATTGCAAAATATATAAAAAAAAAAAATAAAATAAAAAAAACTGGAAGAGGTACTAATTACACTATAAATATGAACCAGCATAATTATCACTCTGTCTGAGTTCCACCCAATTTTTGATGTAAAATCAATTCAAGTGTAATATTTTGCCATCAATCCACCCTGAGAAAAGAACAGTTTAAAAGAGACCATGTAATTTTAACAAAGCGTATCCCACATAAATAACATAACATGGAAACGTAACATGTGTAAACTCCCTCTCCAAGCAGAAGAAACCACCACAGTATTTTCAGTATTTAGAGGCAAAACCGAATTATGTATGTAGAAGAAAGTAGTTTTAGATGATTTTGACATCACAGCATTCATTCCCAGACAGATTTGCAACTCACTAGCTCTTCAATGGTCCACATGCAGTCAAGTGCTTGACACATCTAGACATACCGATGGCCGAAGAACATGTTGTGAGCAACATTGCATAGAACTCAATGAGGCTAAATGGATAAATGGTGCCATTACAGTCATTTGCCTGAAAGTGGTGGTGACACGTAACAAGTTTCTTTTGAAGCCAAGGAAATTAAACATTACAGGGATCACTGAATTTGCTGCATTTAATAATTCTAATAGTTGCAACTTTTACTTTGAAATCGTCCTTTTCTTTCATTGAATCATTGTCAATGTGGAATTTTTCTTTCATGACTTATTATTATTATTATTATTATTATTATTATTATAAAGCAAATAAAGTAATGCAAATCAGAAAATATAGCTTACTTCTGTGTTACTGTTGCTGGTGCAGCAGCTCAAAGGTATACATTTAGTGATACGTTGGTCAAGATGACCATGGTGACTCATGGGTGAAATTGTTTCACTTGGCATATATTAATAAGAGTAGGCTACTTTATGTATTCATATCCTTGAGTGACAATTGTGTGTTGGAGGAAGCATGATCCACAGCTTTCTCTCGTCTAAAATGTTTTATGTCTTAGTGTTTAAGGAGTGGGAAAAAAGTATCAAACCTACTATCTACTGTTTTCTTGTCACCAACTTTTTTCACTATAATTGAATCACTGTGTATTTCTCTGTGGTAGAGGGAAATACTCTAAATCTTCAATGCAACAGCTCATTGCATTCTCTTGTTTTGTAGTTCTGGCTGCAAAAGTTGCCTCACTTTTGCACTCCGATAACTCAACCCTTAATTGCAAAATTTTAGTGATTGGGATTGCTAAAATCAGTTTCTTTTTTTTCTATTTTTTTTAATCTATTCAATTTTATTTTTGTAATCATGAGACCTGAAGCTTTAAGACAGAAAACCACCTATTTAATATAAATAACCTGACTTTTAAGAAAACCAAGCACCTTCTGCACAGCTACCAACCACATATTACGGGCTCAAGATCTTTCATTCTTTTTGTTTGTGCTTCCTCCTTGTTCGTGATGAAGCAGAACCTGTAGGCAAACACACTTCTTGGACATTCGGCAAGGTGGGAGCTGAAGACAAAATGAGGTGTTCTCTTGTTCTGACTCGACATTGCTATCAGACTAATAAATTTGAGGACCGTTTGCCTCAGGCTGTGCCAGCAGACCAGAATCACTGATATATATGAGACCCTTTTTTGGTGAAGTTGGAAAAAAGGCTTAAATCAAACTGAAGCTCAGCAAAAATTACGGCTTGTTTTCAACTACATTCTCTCATATCAGGCTGACATTTGTAATGTCATTTTTTTTATTTCTTCTTGATTGGTGTAGTGAATTTAATTTCCTTTTTAATGACGAATTGGTGATGTGTTTTTACTCACATTCTCTTTGTATTTTCATTACCTTTTCTCTAAAATGAATGCAGACCTCGAGTCAATATTGTTTGGAAGTTATAGTAAAAATTCTGTGTTACTCTTCTCAATGTATGCACTTAATGATTTTGTCATTTTTTATGATGTCAAAGTCAAATGTTTTGACTAGTGCTTTTGTGTGACATCAAAATGAATAAAGTTAAATACTTTTATCTCATGATTTCACATATTGTAAGGCTGGGGGTTTAATAGGATCCTGTACAGATACAAACATTAAATAAAGAATATATATTGAACATTCAATTACATAGCTTGAATGTTAAATAATTCAAGTGTTGAATGACTTATTTTTCTTTTTCTTTGATATAATGAATCTTTACTAAATGCTAGGTGATGGGACTTTAACTAAATTACTTGTGTGACCCATAAAAGTGGGCCATAGTTGTGATCTATTCCTTTATTCAAATGTTCTAAGATAGTTAGAATCACAACAAGTTTCTTGGTTAAAATGTCAAAAGAAGTGAAATAAATGATAATTCCAATATTTAAATGTGATATTTCAATCAAATTGAATAATGTACAGTTGATCTGAGTTATTCAATTGCCTCTCTAGCTATATATTTAGAACTGTTATCTGGTATGGAAGCAAACATCTGCCCTTTACTCTAGTCACGTATTTTGTTCCATATATTCTCCTATCAATTCTTACCAACTTCCCTGTCTTGCATCTGAAAAGTAAACTTATAGTATAATACTTTATTGGTCGTAATGCTTCCAGCATACTTGTGTAACCTATGTGCAAGTCACTGTATGAGCAATTGGACAATCAATCTGGGACATAAGCTGTACATTGTATGGTACTCTAAAACCATGCAATTTTCTTGGACTTTTGTCTTTCATTGTTAATTATGTAATGTTACAAATGTAATGGTGAAACTGTTGCAGCCTCTAACACTGTATGTTAGCTGAAATATATGTAGAAGGTTAAATACTACCTACAATAATTACTAGATGCATGTAAAAAAAATGTTAAACTTA